>NC_022031.1:15750280-15798592 GCF_000317375.1 Microtus ochrogaster | reverse complement strand
TTCTCCATTTCATATTTAAAAATTTCTCAAACATTTTTTTTCTTGGCCAGGCTAGCTAAAAGGTATATGATATTATATTAAAATTAAATATATTAAGTATTAATATAGTATGCTTAATATTTTTACAGAACCTTTTCTGTTTGACTTATTTATTATGTTTTCTCTGTGCTTCATAAAAGAGCTAAAGAATATAAAAAACCACAAGAAAATATCTACAGACCTGTAAAGTATATGTTAATTCTTCAGGGCCGGAGAGATGCTTAGTGGTTAAGAGTGTTTGCTGTTCTTACAGAATTTTGAGTTTGATTCTCAGAGACCATGTCTGTCACATCACTATTGCCTATTACTCCAGAGAATCTGGTACCCTCTTCCTCAGCTACAGGCGCCTACATACATGTGGACATACATACATACACACACACACACACACACACACACACACAAAGACTGGTACTCATGCATACACATAAATTTACAATCCCTCCATTTAAAAGCTATTACACTAGAGATTTTACAATTCTGTTGACAATAAAATATATATGTAGATATAAATTGATAAAATTTGCATATTTAAATAAAGGTTGCCTACTGTACTTAATGGTTACACGATTGATTAAATTTAATTTTTACAATACTCATTTATAGTAAGTGACCTCACTCGATTGCAGTTGGGGCTCAGAGAGATCTAGTGATTTGGAAATGTCATAGCCCTTGTTACCCAAATGTTGTATAACAAACACATCGTGGAACTGTGTGTGCACCAGATACACATGCACAGGTATAATCCATGTATCTAGCATAGTATAGTAGTGTGCATGCTTACACACATACACATTGCTAAGATTCTGGAGGACAACAGTATTTTACAGTGCTGTTATACAGTACTATTGTATCCTTGCTGCATAGATTCTACAAGCATAGAAGCTATACGACAATCTATGTAACAGGCCATAGTACTCTGCCCCCACACAGACACACATGTGCAGGGATAATCTATTCACCTCATCTACAACATATTAACCCCTTCAGAGAACCATTGTGCTGGCTGAAAGAGTAAAGATGCATGGAACAGTACTTGGTGTGTGGTACCAGGGAAACTTTAGTGAACGCTTGTTATTTTCTTCCTTTTATCCCCCTTAAACATTTCACTGTGTAGAATTCATGTATTTAACTTGTAGTCTTTAACTTTTAAACTAACTTAGCAAGGTTCACTTTCCCCTACTTCTAGCCTTCTTCTTAATAAGAATAACATTTTAAACACTTTTTACCCCACCCTCCAGTCAATTCCATTTTGCTTGTTTGCTTTCTATAATTCTAATTTGACCTAGTATTTTAGATCTGAAAACTTCACGTATATTTAAAGTCAGAGTTTCTTAGGATTTACTAACATACCCTTCTACTAACTGACATGGTACAAAAATTGCTTTTCTATTATATGTCTTTTTTCTGGATTCATTTTGATGACTTCTCAAAAATCTACTTCAATAATTTCTTCCACTGGACTCCTTACCAACCCCCACTCATTCTCATCTAACACCAGTTAGTACCATGGTTCCAGGAAGGTAGTCATTTCTCATCAGCAATTAGGAGACATTAGTTCAAAGAACCGTGTGAGACAAGATTCTCCATGTGATTTCTCTTCCCTCTGACATATCACTGTGTCTTCATAGCCTGGTCAAATGCATTTAAAGAAAACGCCATCATTAAATAGTTCACACACAGGCAAGGTTGTAGAAAAACTGTCAACCAGGTCTAATGAACTTATTGTCAGATTTATAAATGTCAAAATTTTTTTTTTTTTTTGGTTTTTTCGAGACAGGGTTTCTCTGTAGTTTTGGAGCCTGTCCTGGAACTAGCTCTTGTAGACCAGGCTGGTCTCGAAGTCAGCGATCCGCCTGCCTCTGCCTCCCGAATGCTGGGATTAAAGGCGTGCACCACCACCGCCCAGCTCAAAAATTTTTAAAATAATTTTTAAGAAATTTTTAAGAAAGAGAAATCTCAGTCAGTTCTCTTGTCCCTCTAATTCCAGTTCCTCACTCCAGGTCTCTTTGGATATGGTGACAGCACCAAGTTGGCTTTTATTCTTTTATTCCATTATATCAGGCATGGAGGGTGACCTCTAACAATTCACACTTTAAAAAGATCTGTACACACAGCATCATACTGTAATACATAGTGTTACAGTAGTTTCTTCTACAATGAAATGTATGTGCTGGACATATAATTGTACACTGAATGCATCCAGAATGACTGATGTTCTGCATTTTATAGAAAGAATATTATAAAATGTATTTATCCAATTCCATCTACATACTTTGATTATCATGTAAGTTTTTTTAACTAGGAGATGTATTGTCCAATCCAGGGCCTATAAATATGTGACAGTATCTTTATTTGACAAAAACAAAATCATTTAGGATTGCTATTGGTTTTTATTATGCAAGTGCCAAGGATTTTAAATCCTCTGTATCGTACAAAATAATTCTAGGCTTTTAAAACTTCTATTTAAATTGCAAGTCATATTTCTTGAGACACACATTCTCTTTTGTTTAAATATTTATTATTTTTCCTTTCTGTGTTTGGATGTTTTTCCATTGTGTATGCATGTACACCAAGTACATGCACTGTCTGTGGAGACCAGGAGAGGGCTTTTGAATACTGTCGAATTGGAGTTAAAAATGGCTGTCAACTGTCATGTGGATGCTGGAAATTAAACATGGGTTCTCTACAAAAGCACTAAGTGCTGCTAACTGATGGGCAGTCTCTTCAGCTTCCATAGCACACATTTATAAAGAGATACACAGAGATGTGAATTTTCTGACTCATGTAGCTTAAACATCTTATATACGGTTCAAATTGCCATGGTTCTTTAGAGTTATTGGATTGATTTACCTGATGCCACAGTGGATGATGGCTGTTGTCTTCCTATAACTTTGACTCTGCATGATGATAAAGCTTATTTTTTAAAAAAATTAAAAATTGTCAATTTGATAATTCTTTATTAAAAGATCCCATTCCATTCTGGGGTCTTCCTACAACTTTGATATGTAGTTATATTGTCCATTGGTGCTTTTAATACAAGGGCTTTGCTTTAATGTCTAGTCACATGCTACATTTGTATTCAAATTTTTCTGCTGCTATTTCCTTCCTATTTTTTATTCTTGCATTCTGGCTTATGGATATCCTCTTGTTTTTCTATTTAAGCATTTGATCTAGTCTTTAAACATGTATCATAACAAAATTGGATTCATCCTCAAATGGCCTCCATAGGTCAAGTGAATTTCCTCCAGCAGTTGCTACCAGATTCACTTGTACTAGCCATCATCCTCTCCAACCCTATCAGCATACACTACTCCCTTCCACAGTACCGTGAATGATCTTTAACTTTTTTCTTGTTGCTTCTGTTTTGAGACAAGATCTCTCTATGTAACCCATGCTTTCCAGGAGCTGTCTTTGTAGCCCAGTATGCCCTCAAACTCAAGGTCTTATGTCTCTGCCTTATGAGACCTGAGATTAAAGATGTGAGCTACCACATCTGGTGATCATTTTCTATTGTACATGGGTCATTATTGTTTGATTTTATACACAGGCAAGTTTTAATGAGAAAAATATAGTGAGAACTACTGATAATTTCATGAGAAATGTTTCTATAATTTCCTTGATTATCATCTTGAAATTTATTAACAGTGCAAACTTGGTTAGTTTGAAAGGACCTTTTGTGACCTTGTTGCTTAGATTGTATGTAACATATGAATCAAAAGAAGAAGCATAACGTGCTTTGGAGATTCCAGGATCCCGCTCAGGAGCATGTGGTGGGATGGGAGAGAACATGCAGCATCCCTGAAGCTCACTGAAGATGAGGACCACACATGCTTCACGTGCTCCACCGTGACCACAGGGCTCCATGGATGAGGACAGTCGCTGCTCAGCTACTTCTGTTCTCCATGTTGGTCAATCTTACATTGAAATTTTCTGAAAAGAACCACAAATTCTGTGGATTCTTTAACCAAACTCATTTTCTAATGTAATTCCTTAGGTACAATGCATTCTGTCTCCACATGACGCATGAAAGTCAATTGAATTTCTGTGCCATGGCTAAGACAAGCTTCCCTGGTGCCAGCCATCCCCCTCTATCTCTGTCGCTCTGACTCCATCAGCACACACTCCCTCTACAGAAGCCCATTCCTATCAGCTAATCAGAAGCCATGCTTGGTTTCTCATAAAATAAGAATGCTCGTAATAAATTTTCTCAAACCCAAGTTGTTAAATTTATTTTTGATTGTGCTCATAAGTCATCTCTGCATCTTAAAATGTGTAAGTATGAATGAGAAAGTGCTTATTTTATTGAATTCCACTGCATTAATAAATTTATGGTGGGAGAGGATGTCTTGGATCTATGTAATGCCTGAATTTTACTTCTGAAAGTACTTTTTTGCCCTAAATTGTAAAATAAATTTTGCTAGTGTTTGTGTTTTCTAATTATCTTGCTACCTATTTATATTTGGATTTTCTTAGGGAGCACAGTTTTAGGCATATAATTTTATAGTGAACAAAGTCTATTTACCTTTTTATGCATAAATTATTTTCTTGTAAATTAAATTGCCTAATTAGTTGATTCTTTGAAAAAGCCAATTCTAATACTGATATCCAAAACTTTAACCAAAATTCTCTGCATTTAAAAGAAATGACTTACAGACCATTTCATAATGTTCCTATATTCAGATTACTGTGTATCGGACACAGTAATGAAATTGCTTATCCCAGAAAATAGGTGTTTTTATCAGGACAGGGCTGTTACTGTGTGGTTTTTGTTTTGTTTTGTTTTTCTTTTGTGCTTCTTGCTGTATGCCTGCCCGGATGCTGCAGGTAAGTGGAGCGCCCCACCTTGCTTTTGAAGGCTGTTAGAATGTGATAAATTTCCTCACATGCTGCCTGCCCCCCAACAAGCTCTGGACAAATGTGTGACTTCAGCAATCAGCTTCCCAAAGAGAAGCTCAGAGGCCCTGGTATTCTGAGAATATTGCGACTTTCGCCCTTATCATTTCTACTTAGTTTTCAACCCACAGTAGCAGACATCCCTTTTCTCCCAATATGCTGCATTGTGCTATGGGATTTGAATGTTGGAGCTTTTCAACCAGGTACCCACGGCATAAACAGCCCGGGAATGGAAAAGCATGGCCGTTGGCAAGAGAGATGAAAGACAGAATTGAGAACAGATGGTAATGAAATATTTTAAAAATACCCTCGGCCTTGATATTTTGGCCAGCTGAATAAAAATGACCACATAACTAGAGAAAGAGTTAAGTGGAAAATTTCTACATGAAACATAAACTGGTGCTTAAAATCTCATGGATCAGAAATTAGTCCTCTGTGACTCTGGCGGCCATATTTGTCATCTTTCATGAATTCTGAATACTAGTACTGTAAAAAGAAGGGGGGGGGATACTGCACTAACCCTGCATACTCTTGTTCTGAGTCAACACAGACCAAAATGAAGCTGTCTCTTCAGAGGTCATGTACTCCCCGACTTAGGTGGAATTAGATGATTACTTATTCTTCATGTTATTAGGGTCTTCAAATATAAATTAACATATATTAATTCAAATATAAATTAGTTCTAAATATAACTAATTTAATATTTCCTTTAAGTCTTAGAAAGCAAATATGTTGCATTTGTTTTTTTTGCAAAACTAATATCTATCATTGTATTATATATTTAAATTTCCACCAAATGAATGGAAAAGAAAACTGCTTATCTTATATAGTTCCCCTTTTTGTCTCATCATAAAATGTTGAGGAATTTAGTTACTTGACCATTTTCATAATTGTTAAAAAGATGAGTGATAAGGCCCTGATAAGAGCCATGGATGGAAAGAGAGGTGGATGGAAAAGCACTGGTAAAGTAAGGAATTGTTAGTATTTAAGCAAAATGCCTTTACCCCATTAAATACAATCATAATTAGATAATAGTACCACTGGAGGATTTTGCTCTTATATCCAGTTTCTGACTGGTTATGCTACATTTTATGCTAGATAGTCAAATATAGAACCAAATGATGCAGTACCAAGCTTATGCATAGGAATCCCCCACTGTGGAAACCAGAGTAAAAAGAAAACTGAGTAGAAAGAAGAACAAAAGTCAAGCAGACACAGACCCATATGGCACAGTGATATTAGGATTGATCAGGCACCTGGAGGAGAGGGTGTACATCTTAGAAAAAGTGGGGGCAGCTTCACATGGCATTGAGTGATGGAGTGGAGTTGTCTTAGGAGAAGACGGAGTGTGGACGCAATGAGAACGGGCACTAATTACAAACAGATGTGATACGATTGCATTCTGAAATATTTCCACTGGTTGCTTAGTTGTAGAGATGCAGATCATCTTTAGAGCTAGAGGTCAAACATGAGAGTGCAGGAATCCAGATGGAACCAGATGATACCAGCAAGGTGAGGGACCTAGTGGAGACTAAGATGATTTCCATATGTCTGTGCAGAGGGAGTGTCATCGACACAGAAAAGGAATATAGGGAGAAAGGGAAATTTCAGTCTTGTAATGAGAATTTCACATTAATATAGTTAGAAAGCATTTTGATGTATCCTGTAAATTATAATGCGTATAAGTCTGTAAGTTAGGGTGGGACTGGTAAAGAGTATAGGATGGGAAATTTGGTTCTGCTGATTAAAACTATCCAGAGAATATGAAAAATACTAAAGAGATACATGCAGGAACTTGGAAATGGTATATTAGTCAAATGGTAAAGAATTGCTTGCTTTTCTTTGTTGTTATAAGAAGAACATAGGATCTATGTCAACGCAGAAGCCCCATCTATGTGAAATGATTAGCTAGACCAGTTTTATAATCTGAGGTATCTATGGATGCCTAAAATTCAAAAATTAAATCTGAGTATGAGATAGGCATGTAATAACCACACATTAAGAAGCATCATGGCTGTCCTAAAGGAATGAGCTCAATGAGTAATTGAAATACAAAGAGCAGCATGGCACGTGGAAGACTGGAGTAGATTGTTTAAGAATCTGTGGATTGTTCCATGTGGCTGCAGCAACTGTGGGCAGAGGAATTCCTGGAAATTCTGGGCAAGTGAAGAGGTACACAGCCGAAATCCGGATTTCTCTCAGTCCAATAGAAATCATGGAACCGTTCTCATCAAGGGGTTCACTCTGTAGGAAGAAAATCCCAGAAAATGGTGGACCCTCAATAGGTTGACAGAGTTCAGAGAGAAGTCTTTGCAATCCCCACTAAATGATTTGAATTTTCTCCTGCAGGCAGAGGGCTATGATAGCAAAGGAGCTATAATGTCTCTTGTTTTATTTTGTTCATATGTGGTACAATATGGTGACAGTGTATTATATGTAATATAATATGTAGTATATAATATTATGATAAGAAAAAGAGAAAAACGTACAGGCAAATGCATGAAAAACTTTACAGGAGCACTAAGGGGGGGGAGGAATAGGAAGTTTTATTTCTGGCCATTATATTCAATATATGAGTTTTATTATTAAGACATCAAGTTTTACAGTTTCATGTTATGAACATTTTACTCAAATATTTACCTCCCATTATCTCCTGTTACTTGTAGCTCTGAGATAAGGGTCAAAATTAAGACAACGGATTGTCTTCACTAAACATTAGGAGAAAGAATGAGCCAACCACTTGGACAGACTGTGTTCTCGGACTGTTACTCAGGCCTCTGCTGATCCTGTAAACCAGCAAAGACATTTGTTTCAACCCAACATTTAGTAAGTCATTTCTACCATCTTACTCTATGGAAGAGATGAAGGCAGATAACATTTATCACTTTCTGAATCTCTGATTATTTGGAAGTTAAAAGGAAGGAAAGTGTGAATAATTTAATATACATGTTTACTTTGCAGGCTTCCAGGCAACAGAGAACACTGAGAGAAAAATATATATAGCATCGTAGATGCTAAATGAGTAGCTATACACAAGTGTGGTTTCCTGTGGAAAGCTTTATCACATAAAGCTGACAGAGAAGCCTGTGAACATGTTTCATATAGACTAGTGTCTGTGGAACCTGCTCCTGTGTGTGGTTCTTTCAACAAATTGGAACCCGAGGGCTAAGACTTGGGTTTTCCTGTCTTTATACCCAATTACTCAGCATGAAATTTGAAATAGTGCTCACATGCCAGAGATCTGTGGAATGTTAAAGCATGAATAATTTCCAAGAAAATTAGGATTCCTATCATATCCCAACCTTCATAGCTATTCTTGATTGCAAAACGAACATCCAAATGTGATATATTACTAAGGTGGTTGGAATGAGAAATGACCCTTGTAGGTTCATTGATTTGAACACTTGGTCCTCAGCTTGTAGAGCTGTTTGGGAGGTTATGGAGTCCTTAGGAGGTGGGACTACGCTGAGCAACACATGCCATTCGGGTCAGTCTTTAAGGATTCATGTTCTTGCTGTGTGTTCCTGTGCGCAGATGGACTGTGGTCTGTCTGCTTCTTGTTCCTGTTGCCATGCAACCCCTTCCATGTCAGACTGTCATGTCAACACTGTGACAGATTGTACCCCTCTGTAAAGTTAAACCAAAATAAATTTTCTTCCTTAAGTTGACTTTGGTCATGGTATTTTATAACAGTAACAAAAGGTAATTACTATAGTATTACTAATGACTATAACTTTTAAAAAGTAAATATCCTGAATGTCATTTTACATTTCAAGTCCCCATTACTGTATAAGCAAAATAATAACTTTAAATGATGTATAAATTTATTTTTTGAAGGGAACCACCAACAAGAATACTTATTCATCCCAACACTATTGCTTTAGTACTAATACAGCCTCATCTTTTATACTTTCATTAATTCACCAAGTTTTAGGAAGGCCATCTAATCTGGTCAGTAACCAGGCAGTGTTTAGAAAACAAGAAACAATTATGATGCAATTTACACTCCAAATCTATATGCAAAGCTATACAAAGCAATACTTGTAGCTGTAGATAGCTCACTATAGTTTGAAAAAACTCTGTGTATATTTCTCTAATATCTCTAAATATTTCTGTAATATCTCTAAATATACCCAACTGTAATTAGAGAGAAGATACAGGTTTATAAGATAGAAATAAAAGTGTATACATATGTGTGTGTGTGTGTGTGTGTGTGTGTGTGTGTGTGTGTGTGTATTTTAAAGCTGTTTATTAACACTATTGTAAGACACTCATCAGGACCATATCCAAAATCTGTGGAAGTTGAAAGTACAAATGCAAGTCTTGGGAATTTTAAAATATCTTTTCTTGTTTCTTTAAATAGGATGAACTATAGGCCCCAGTGGGATAAAGAGAAGTCAAATGAAATCCAGCTAAGAGATTTTAGAGGGCTTGGGTTTCTTGCTTTGGATTATTTGCTTGAGAGGGTTAAAATTGGAATTGGAAAAAAGGCATTGCCTATGCTCAGTATGTGTCTGATGTTATATACTGTTTCACTTGTACTGAAGTAAAACATGTGCTAGTTTCTAAAACCATCTCAAATGAGTGAGGAAATTGATATTTGCTTGAATAATAATGTTACTGATGAAAGATACAACAAAAATGTGGACAAACCTTTAGAGGGCCTTGAGGAAGGAGCCAACAATATTATTAGGAAAAATACAGGTAGAAGAAGAAAAGATGAAGACATGTAGAGTCCCAAAATCCGAAAGGGACTTCTTTGCCATATTTAGTATTGTTTAAGAAAAGATGGTGTCTATAGAGAAATATCCTACTTCATTTAAATTCTCAAATAAAACAGGGTATAAAAAGTAAGTGTGTTTTCTTAGCTAGGCTAGCTTGCTGTGGATGATTTTTCAGCTTTGTACTCTATGCTTTGTTAGTATAAAGACCTGTTGGTGAAGGCCGCTCGTTCATTCCTGGCTATTTAGACCCAAAATAATCACTCAGAAACTATATTATTTGCAACAATCTTTGGCCAGTAGCTTAAGCACATTTCTGGATAACTCTTACATCTTAAGTTAACCCATTTCCACTATTTTATATTTTACCACAAAGTGCATGGCCTACAGTTCTGGCTGGTAGTTCATGTCTTTTCTCCTATGGTGGCTACATGGCTTCTCACTGACTCTGCTTTCTTTCTCCTAGCATTCAATTTAATTTTCCTGCCTAGCTCTACTAAGGCCATATGTAAATATTTCTCATTTGTAACAGTTTTTATAAACTTTGAAAAAAGAATTTGCTAGCAACATTTTGCTCAAAAAAAAGACTATGTCAAGTCAAAAGAACAAAAATGAAATAAAATATGCTTGATCA
Source organism: Microtus ochrogaster (assembly GCF_000317375.1). Taxonomy (NCBI): domain Eukaryota; kingdom Metazoa; phylum Chordata; class Mammalia; order Rodentia; family Cricetidae; genus Microtus; species Microtus ochrogaster. The sequence continues at coordinate 15,788,302 of NC_022031.1, read as the reverse complement.
TCAAAATTCCAGCCATTGAAAAGTGACAGTTTAATCACATAAATTTTCAGCTTCCCACTCAAAGACAATACAACTGAAATGAGAAACTATTGCTAAAGTGGTTGTAAAATCAACTGACTCAGAATTCACCCTGAAAGATATAGCAGGTTTGTAAGACAAATAAACACATACCACCTGTTGGATGTGTTTTATAGGCTAGCTCTAACTGTGGAAAGGGTATAGACTAAAATGTAATTGAAAGTGGGGGTGGAGGGGAGTACAGTATGAATATTGGCCAGTATGTTCGTATTCAGCTGATTGCTCAACTTGGGTTCCCTTGTCCTCAGACAAGTCATCTCTTCTTAGGAGTTTTGGGTTCCTTCTCTCTCTAAAGAGAGACAACAGCCCCTGTAGGGTAAAGATCTTGTTATCAGAGTAATGATGATACAGGACAAAGATTACTTAAAATGAGTTGTTTTAAAGTCAAGTCACAGCAGATTGTTCCCTAAAATTTAAAATATGTAGGAGCTAGAATGCTGGCTCAGGGTATAAGAGCCATTGCTGGTCTTCTAGAAGGATCTGTGTTCACTTCCCAGCACCCACATGAGGTGACTCACAACCACCTCTAAGTCCAGCTTTAGAGGATCTAACACAGTCTGGCCTCCTCAAACCTGCACTCAAATAGTGGATATAAAAGCACACAGACATATACACATAAACAAAAATGAAAAGTAAACCTTCTTAAAAATTAAAGTAGCTAGATAAGTTGAAAATAGATTGCATTTTGGAAATATTTTTTTCCCTTTGCATGTTTTTCACTATCTTAAGTTTCCAGCAATCCGATTGCCATGGTTAGTAGGGGCAAGGTTCGGGGAGGTGGGGGCGGTTCTGAATAGAAGTCGATTTGCACTGGCAAGTATTTCTGAGTAATATTTCTCTCTCTTGAATACTGAGGTGCATAGATATAGTCATGAGGTGTTGGGCAGTTACCTTTCTTCTATGAATGTCTCATCCCCATCCTTGGATTCCAATAAGAGTAAATCACAGAAGTCAAGTTGGTTTACACAGAAGTTACCAGGTTCACACTGCTGCTTTATGAAAGAGTTCTACCAAATTGATCCACAGAAACAGAAAAATAAGAGCTTCTAGCTGTGTCTGTGGCCTTCCTCTTGGCTGCCTGTTACTCACACCAGAGACGAAGAACACTCTAGTATAGCAGTGTAAGTGATCCCTTCTTTTCTTTAGTGTGGTAAGAGCAGTTTAAAAATGCATACAGAACATCATTCCATCATTTTCCTATTCTTCTCTTCTCTTTAATGTGTTTTAATTATTTTCTTTGCCCCTGTACTATTCCCTTTACTATCGTGTCCTTGCCTGCCATGTGGCCACACCATGGATATCCTTTTGACTTTCTCTAATGTATGGTCACAGTGCTTTCAGAGTTGGATTCAGTTACTTTTCTTTCTTTCTTTCTTTCTTTCTTTCTTTCTTTCTTTCTTTCTTTCTTTCTTTCTTTCTTTTTTTATTTTAGAGGTAGGGTTTCTCTGTAGCTTTGGAGCCTGTCCCTGGAACTAACTCTTGTAGAGCAGCCTGGCCTTGAACTCTCAAAGATCCGCCTGCCTCCTGAGTCCTGGGATTAAAGGCATGTACCACCACCGCCCGGTCAGTTACATTTCTTAAAGCAAATCAAACCTGGCAATGACAAGGCTGCTCAGCCAGTGGCTTAGACATCAGGCTAAAGGCAAAAGAAAGCATTGTTTTCATTTTCCAGACAGCTTCTGAACATTCCCTGTAAAATAGGTCTTTAGTTTTGCCTCTAAGAGAGAAGAAATGGATAAGTGGGAGGGGGTAAGAGAGGAGGGGAGAGGGGTAAAATGGAGCAGAGAATAGCTTAGGAGAAAGTTCAAATGCACGTGAATAGACATGATTGAAGTGGGCTAAATGGGAGTCTTAGTCAAGATCATTATTAAACATAGTACGTTGGAAAAAACTGGCTTCAATTTAGATTCAAATTTTCTGTAAGACTTTTCAAGACCTTTTAAACCCTTTATGCACAGTTACTTATTTTTGAGGTTCCATTTTTAGTTTTACATATGCAGAAGAGACTGGTCTTGAACTCATGATGAATCTCCTAGTTCAGACTCCAGGTTATTGGCATTGCCTTAGAGTGTGGATTTTAATTTTGGTTTGGACACCTTAGTTGTGTGATAATGAAAGTTTGATGGTTTTAAATTTTTATGTTTTTTTTCAGTAAAATGAATTAGTATTAGTACATTTTAAATCTGAAGTAATCATTTGTATTACTTAGTATATACCATCAATTTTATATCACCATCAAGTTTATGATTGGTACAAGATTTACACTAGAGGTAGATCTTAGTTTGGATTTCTATTGCTGTGAAAAGACACTATGACCATGGCAACACTTATAAAGAGAACATTTAATTGAGGTGGCTCACTTACAGTTTCAGAGGTTCAGTCCATTATCACCATGACATGGAGCAGGCTGAAGTGGTGCTGGCTACATCTTCACCAGAAGGCAGCGGGAAGTCAATTGTGTCACTGGGCATAGCCTGGATGTAAGAAACCTCAAAGCCCACTCTCACAGTGATGTATTTCCTCCAATAAGGTCATACCTCTTGGTAGTGCTACTCCCTGTGAGATTATGGGGGCCAATTACATTCTAACTATGACAAGATACGTGAGATATTTTCTAGAAGCGCATTGGTTATTTGTGCCCTAGTTTCATATAGGATATTCTAAAATGACTTCTTAAAGTTGAAACAAATAATACATTACTATTAGATCCATCTTTAAAAAGTAACTATATAAGTTCCAGAATAGAACATAGGAAAAGGATTTTTTTTCCCTAACGGACTAACTAACATTTAATTCTGTCACTGCGGGGGGAAATATAATAGATAAAAGCCCAACATTTAAGCATGACTGTGTCCCAATAAAATTATTTTAAAAAACAGATAGTGGGCAAAGACTTTCATTGTTAAGTTCATTTGTAGGTAGTTTGCTTTTCCTCTTTTTAATTTTTTGTATATATTATTTAACATTTTATTTTTTTATAGTATTTTAATGTTTGGTACATTAAACTTTAGTTAATAGTAAGACATTCCCAAATACTAAATATTGAATTTGCTAGGAGAGACTATAAGATTAATGATAAGAGTAGAATTTGAGGGGGAGGGGGAGGGAGATGGGAGGCGGTAGCGGGGAGGGGGCAGAAATCCTTAATAAATAAATAAAATTAAAATAAAAAAAAAAGAGTAGAATTTGATGACTTAGGGGTTCATTGACTAAGGATGTATTCTAGATTGACCAGTTATCTTTGCAGATACATAACCACAGGTTTATTGAATCTTAGAAATAATATCCAAGTTCTACATCAAATCATTTAGTTTTGGTCTGCTTGACCTTATTGAGGAAGAAAAGCCTCTCCTACTTACGTTCTGGAAGGAGCAAAAGTCCTTTGATAGATAGAACATAGGATTAATCATAGCCTTTAACTACTACACACAGGTGGAGGTGAAGCCATCCTTGAGCTCCTACTGGGCTAAAGTTCTCAAATAAGAATGTGAAGGAAGAAAGATTTGCAAGAATTTGGAGAGGGCAAAGGCAAACAAGAACTCACAAAGATGCGTTGGAGCCCCACCCATTTCTGATAATGCAGGGATGCCCAAAATAAGGCATCAGACAAGAACTCTCAAGGCTTTGGGAACTGAAGCTTCCTGATCTCCTGGCAGGAACATCATGTCCACTGCTTCACTAACTTTTCCCAGAACCCTTGCAGAGGTCTTTTCTATCCTTTATAACTTTGATCTCTACAAGAAGGGAATGTGGGAGGGAAACTGCACTCAGCTGGGTGGCTGCAATAGCAACTCTGTAGCTGAATTCAATGGCTGTCAAAGAATCTCGAAGACAATGGAAGTTATAGTTAAAGGTTAAACATGCTCCCTCTGCTTCAGCTCCTAAAATAGGTGGAGGACGGAACTGCTGACTGTAATGTCTGGAAGCTGCTTCTGTAGAACAGCTATGCTCCCTCCTCATGTGCAACCAGTCTGAATAACTAAATGAAACTCCTTGAAGAAGAGTGGAGGTGTCAATGATGCTGCTAACACCAATGCGTCCACTGGGCTTTCATTTCAGCCTCCTCTGACTGTCTCCTCTCACTGCTCATTCCCCCAGATCCTTTTCTCACGGTTCTGAAAGTCTCAAAATAATTGTCTGGAAATCTAAACTTCTTTCTATCAAGGACAATTTTCTCCTTGGAGCAAGCAGGAGCATAGGTAGAAGACAAACATCAACATGAGATCACTTGGGTATGGTCAACAGATACAGTTATGAAGATGAACCCAGTTAAGAAAGTATAAGTTGGAGGCTAAACTTTGTGTTTTACCTTAGTTTCTTCATTTCTTTTCTTGCATCTTCTGGCTCCTGTTCATCTTTAAAAAGTTCTTCATCAAATGCATATACCTAGCCATGCTGTTGAATCTAAGCATGATGTACTCAACCACAGGGTCAATAAAAGAAGATGTGCGCCCCACCCAAAGAGTTAGTTCAGTGACTATCAGCGCTTAGTAACACCTTCTCCGGGCCCTCTACAGGTTAGACGTGCAGTCTCCATGAAACAGAACAACGCAAACCAAGTTCATTGTGAATGTCTGAGTTGGATTCGATACCAGTTTTATTTCTCTTGCCTCATGCTGCACATTGTGCAGTAAAACTGCAGGTTCCAAAACTAGCATTTGCTTCTTATTTTGTCCTGCTAATGTAATACATGAGGCAGAGAGTGGGTGGTGTTACTCTGAAAGGTTCCAGGATTGAAAGCTTAGTTTCCATCTGTTGGCATTACTGGAAGATATTGGATCATGAGAGCACTAACTGCAGAAAGATGTTAACTTATTGGTTAATCTACAGATGAGCCAGTAGACAAGGGAGATATTAGGAAGTAGGATCTAGATGGTGGACCGAAGTAGGTGAGGGTATACGTTTCAAGGGTACCTCATCCCTGGACTCTCCCTGTCTTTCCATCTCTCTTTCCTGGCTGTCACCAAAAGAGCAGCCTTTCTCTGTCATGCCCGCTCACCATGATGTCTCTGTGTAGACACAGATGAAAAGCCAATGGATCAGCCAATCATGACTGAAACTTCCAACACTATTATCCATTTCTGCCCTAAAGTTGACTTTCTAATGTCTTCTCTTGGGAGGGAAAGAAAACAGCACATATCTCCAAACCAACATTTACATCTTATTTGGCCCTGCTAACATAATACTGATAATATGATAATATGGCATTAATCTCTTACTACCCAAAGGGCGTCTTTATGCCAGCCACATAGCCACCAGTGGGGAGCTGGCAAGTGGTCTCTCTGATTCTTGCCACACCCGCTTGATCATAACCTTTGTTTAAAGAAAATACTTTTGCTACCTGTGTGCCGAGCAAGGTATCAGAATGGCCATTTAACTTTTTTGATGTTCTCTTTAAATTGAAAATTGTAATGTGATATTCTGTGGCTGAAAGTATTAAGTGAGGAGGTGTGTGCTAAATGTCGGTTCAGATCTTCAGGCAAGCGTTCCTTTTATCAAACAGAATGGCATGCAGCCTGCTTGTGATGTCTAGCAAGCGGCCATGAACTTTGGAGGAAGGATTTTGTCTGTTCTTGGGGGGGCGGGAAGCCTCGAGAGCATGCTTAACTCAACCAAATTTACTTAAGGAAATTTAACAATAAGCCTTTTCTTTCTCAAAGGTTAGTAGTAAAAGCCCGTTATTCCAGATGATTTTGCAAACTATTTTTACATTTGTTTTATCAGAGAATGCACATGTGTCTCAGAGCACATGTGATGGTCTGAGAACAGGTTTCAGGAGAGGATTCTTTCCCTCCACCGTGTGGAGTCTCAGGATCACACGCAGGCCTCACACTTAGTGACAAGCATACTGCATCAGTTAGACTCAATCTCAGTGTAAAGCAAGAGCCTGCGGCCTTGCCTAGACATAGACCTCTCAGCCCCATGACCAGATTTGTTTGTTGGCCCTCTCCTTACAGCATTTTACTCAATCTACTCACAAGCACCCTTAAGTCAAGGATCCTTCCATCCCTATTTTCTTGTCCTGAAGCTGAAGAGCACTGTGAAAATGCTATATGTTGTCTCAACTACAGGTGGGTATTGATCGCATGATACTGTCAGTCACTCTAACAGCCATTCATGGGCCTTGATGCTTATTGCCTTGGTGGTGGATGGGCTCAATGTGGGCAGATGTCCTTTGCCTGATATGGATATTTAAAAAGGGTAAGAGTTGCTTAGGAAAGATCTCAGTGAGTACAGTGCTTGCTACACCGGCATGAGAGTCTGAGTTTGGATTCCCAGCACCCACAAGCCAGGCACAACAATACGCAACTGTAACTTCAACCCTGGAAACCAGGGACAGGAGGACCCCTGTGGGCTCCCAGCCACCCATATTTGAGGAAATGGTGAAGGACCCTGTTTCTAAAATAAAGTGGAGAGCAATAGGATAGGACACTCACTGTGGGCCCATAGCTTCTGCATGTGCACACATGGGTGGGCATGCTCCTCACATGGTACATACGTGCATATGTCGTGTGTGCGGGGGGGTACATGCACACAGATACATACACTCAAGGACAAAGAGAAAAGAAAGATATTTGCTCTATGCAGGCTCATATATCATAGCTACTAACTAACACTTACCCAACAGGAAGAAGCATAGGGAAATTGCCTACTGGTCTTTTCAATACTCTAATCCTAAGGACAGTGAGATGCTCACTCTTGTTGCTCACATAGATTTAAGTACATACATATATTACTAAGGTTTCTATCTGATATGAAAACAAATGTATGGAGTTTTGGATATATATTGCTACACACATACATATATATTGTTTCAAACAAATTATTAAATATTTTCATAGTAATTGATGTACCTAAGTGTTTTTAGTTGATGTCATTAAAATAGTACCAGATCTGCAGGTTATAATGTGCATCTCACATTTTCACCCGATAAATGCAAAAGGAATTTTTGGCCTTTGTGTTACAATGTTACTATAATCACTATTTCTGGAAACACATATACAGAAAAGGGGATACATATATACATACATACATATACATACATACATACATACATACATACATACATATGTAAGTGAGAAAGAGAGAGAAAATATGCCTTTTAAAACTATTCAGAATACAGAAAATAAAATTCTATAATTCTGAGATCCATGATCCAGAAGCAAACTCCACTTCATTGATCTACATTTTGATCACTATGTGTGATAATTTATTAGCTCAGAGAAATTGTATCTTCTGAAGCCATCCCAAGCAGTACTTTTAAAAGTATTTTACTCTTATTGTTCAAAACGTGGTTACCATATTGGAGCCCACTCTACACAGTATGGCTGGGTTGTATGCCTGCTGTCTGGGTTCTGAATGCACTCGGCTCTGCAGAATTGCACTATGGTGGCTGCCGCTCAGCATCTGACAGACGTTATGTGTTAAAAAAAAAAAAAAAAAAAAAAACCAATGTGGATAATGACCCTGCTTTGCCTGATTGTTTTTACAGAGCATTTTCTGTTGTTTAGGTGTCCTCAGGCAACCCTTCATAATTCATGGCTCTCTTTCCTCCAAGCCCCTCAGATAATTGAGTGCAGCGATGGAGGCTCCCCCAAGCCTTCTTTCTATCTGCCAGAAGTTCTCATAGTCTGCAACTGCTCAGCAATGCCCTGATTCATGGGACTCATGTGACCCAAGCCACTTTTCATGATTGACTCTAGTTAAATGCACTTTCATATTGAAGTCAGCTATTCCTCTCTTCTCTGCCCATACACTGGGCTGCATATTATATAGTTCATCTCCTCCTACTATATGCAGAATGTAGTCTGCTCTCTCCAACTCCTGGGTGTAGACCATGCTCATCATTAGCCTTAGTAAAAGAAGAGTGGATGGAAATGACTTGTGCTTGCTGTAATGAGGTCAGCAGAAGCCACCATGTTAACACTTCTGCCTTGTGTTTCTTCAGTCTTATAGGCAGAATATACACTGGCTAATTGTTTATCTAAAAATAGTGAGAAGTGCCTAGAATTATCCCAGATCTAATCTCCAGCTAAGAAGCAGTGACTATTTAGAATTGGCATGGTTGTTCCAAACTAGCTGCAGGAGTATGAAAAGATATTGACATCTATAGATGTTATTGAGTAGCTGCTCAATCCATTTGCAGATGGTTACATTCTCAAATGTAGAATCCTAGAGTACTGCGGGAGAGTTGTATTGTATTGACAGATTGTATTCTGTCAATCATGCTTTAAATAAATGCTGATTGGCCAGGCAGGAAGTATAGGTGGGTCAACGAGATAGGAAGTAGAGGTGGGATGATGAGAACAGGAGTATTCTGGGAAGAAGGAAGCTCCCTCTGCAGTTCTGCCCAGACCACCGAAGAGGCAAGACATAAGCTGTTCAGCTGTGAAAGGTACTGGGCCATATGGCTAACATAGATAAAAATAATAGGTTAATAGAAGTTACAAGAGCTAATAAGAAGTCTGACCTAATGGACCAATCAGTTTATAATCTTATGGAGTCCTCTGTGTGATTTTCTTTGGGGCTTGCTGGCTGTGGGGTATCAGGCGGGACAGAAACCCCAATGAGTAGGCCCTCATGTTACACTAGACAAAATGTGGAGACCTGACTGATATAATGTATCCCCTCTTGGTTTTGGACAAGTAGGACTAAGCAGTATGGAATCCTAGATTACACTATGCCACTAAACCTGCTCCTACATAGGCAGTGATGACATGTGCGGTGGCTCCTTGAAGCACTGGGTACAGCAGGGTTGTGAGCATCCACCTTCATATTACTTACTACTGCTTTACCCTCGCCTCCCTTTTCAGTTTCTCAAAGTTCTTGGCTCTCATAGAATCTCCTCAGAAGACCTCTCTGTCATTCACTCTTCACTTCAGTGATCTTTCAAACATACTATAAATGTGCAGCTTTGCAATGATCCCAACTAATCCAAAGTTGATTATTTGGCTATTCGTATTAGAGTGTAGAAATTTCATCTCAGGAAACAACTGGACATGATGTGCCTTAAGGGAAAAATAAGCCTGTCATCAAACAAGGATTCAGAACTCTTAATATGATGTTCATGTCTAGCAGATTTTCAATAAACATTATGAAATCCAAAGTTCTGAGAAGGTCTACAATTACTAAACCAAAGTAAACATCATTATCCAGTAATTTCTCGTGTTTATTTGACCACTGAATTATATTTTAGTAATGCCATTAACATTCCATGAACTGATATTCTTCTTAATGTGTTTCGTGACTTGTTAACCATAGCTTATAATATTTTTAATATGTTAATTCAATTTTCCCATATTACCAGCTATTTCCACATTTGCATAAATATGTAAGTCAAGCATATATTTATCTTTATCCAAGAAAATGGGAAAAGTAGTAGAAAGTGGTATCATGACAAACTAATAAAAATCTTACCATAGCTCATTATCTTTCCTCATTATATAATACCGTCTATTATTGTTCAATCAGAAATTATTCACCCATCTGACATATCATTCACCCTCCACTCTTCCAGTTGGCTTACAAAATTGGAATAATAATACAATATACTATTCCAAATACTGTTTATTGTTTCTGAGTGTAGGACACAGAAATGGCCCTCCCTGTTGCAATCCATTGTGATTTAAAATTTGCGAATGCAGAGCAGATTATGTTTTTACAGATTATTATAGTTTGGACCTTTATTGTCTCTCAACGGATGATGCATTGAGGATTTGTCCCCGGCTAATGGTGACACTGGTGGAACCCTTAGGAGGGAAGCCTTGCAGAAGGGAGTCAGAAGTCATCAGAGCCTGACTTGGGTGGAGACATTGTCACCCTGGCCTTGTCTCTAGTCTTCAGAGCTTTTCTCCACCGCATTCTGCCTGGCATGATGCACTGCTTGGCTCTAGCCCCCAGAACGTGGCCTGAAATCCTTGAAGCCGTGTATCAGCACAAAGCTTCTCCCATTGGACATGGATTTGGTCATGGTAGTTTTTGCAGTGATGGAGATCCAGTGTGAAGATCATCTGAAGTCAGCTAGGCAGCATGCTGGCAGCAGAAGTCATGGCAACAGCACATACGTTACTGTTCTGTTTTACATGTAAGAATGGAACACAGGCCTTTGTCTCTCATTTCATAGAAACTCAAAACACATGCGTTAGAGGCTACCATTCTACCTGCTGGGAGATCCGATTTGCAACTCTTCTCCATTTCGTGTACTTGTTTTAATTTTTTTCTAGCACCAGGGATGAAACCCAGGCCTTCATGAATACTAGGCAAGTATTTTTACCCCTAGGCTGCACCCCTAGCCCCAGATTTCATCATTTTACTTGTCAAAAACCTAACAGTGACCATTTATTCAAAAGTAGAAAATGTTCCAAGTGAGCCAGCATTGGGAGATTTTTCTGGGCTTGTTAGAGTTTCCTCAGTGAAATATGTCTTTAAAAATTAAATCAAGCAAATTCTTTACCTCTTGTGTATAGAAATTTTAATATTTATTAACTTGGCAACTGGAAGCTATTTTAAATAAAATAATAAGTTTATAGAAAATCTAAACTCAAAATGGCATGCATGTATTAGCTACAATTAAGCCTGAAATGAAGAAACACACACCACTCTGAGTAGGCAATATCATTAGGAGAAAGGCACCAACTGCATCATACGTTTGCAGTTTTTCACTTATGAATAGTCCTTAGGTTTAGACGCTAACATGAGGTGTTCTTGTTTCTGCTGAATGACATTATAATGCCAGCAAAACAGTGAAACCCTTAAGTCAGCACAAAGTAAACATGTACAGCGAAAAGCAATTTGTAGCTGTTGCTCCCCAGTCACAGTTCCTGTCAGGCAGCTGATTCTCAGCTTAAACAGCTCGTTCTGTCATCATAAACACGGTCATTTTCTAATCGCTCATGCTGTCGTTTTCTCAAGTACCGTGTTATGGTTTCTGTCTGCATATGGTTCCAACCCTATTTATGCTGCAGGCTGTGGTGCTACACATTGGGCACTAGAGAAGGCATCTTTTTCACTTTATGAGACGGTCGAAGTGGGAAACAAAATGATATTTTTGTCCAAATAGGGGTGTGTGATTCCAAGAGTGCCTGTGAATGATGACGCAAGCCTGTGTTGGGGGCTGCAATGCTCACCCATAGAGACAGGACCCAATGGCCGTCTTCGAGTTGAGTCCCATGTGAAGAATAGATAAGCAAACACAACTTTCACATTTTGTGACCTTCAGGGATCCACATGCTTTGAAAAGTTAATGGGTTCCATCACTTTGTGGGGCTTAATTCTGCTTTATAATTGATTCCTAGTTTCAAGATCAGTTGTTGAACTTTTTCCATTTTGATTTCAGCATTTGAACTCTTTGAAAAACAATGCTTGCTTTCTTTGGGTACAAGATCAGGCCAACACTATACGAATAGATTTTTTTCTTTTCTATTTTTTAAACATGAAATTATGTTATTTTATGATAAAATAGTTATCATACCTGAAGTTTCCTAGGACCTTTGCAATAATTACTTTTATTTGTATCCAATTACTCAAGATACAATGTCATTTACTTTGTACTAATAAATGTTATTTTTATAGTGACATACTCATACACGTTTTTACATTGTCCACCTCCTCCTCTAGAAATGGTTATTATTACAATAGCATTGCAATCATACATAGTTTTAAAAGAAATAGAAACATTTTGCCAAGGGTTTAAGGATACTTTATACTCTGTGACAAAGGCTCAACTCCAAACAAAAATACATATCTTTTTAATATTCAATTTTAAAAAAAATATGGTATAGACTTAGACATGGAAATTTTTGAAACTGGAAGTGTTTAAAATGTTTCCTGATGGGTCAGTGGGTAAGAGCACCTGCCGCCAAATCCAATGACCTGAGTTTGATTCCTGGGAACCTAATGGTCAAATGAGAGAAGCAAACTCTGTGGGTCATTTGCACACACATAGTGGCATGCTTGCCCACACATACAACGAATACATTCAAACGTCCATTGAATGTGGCGGGTCATAAGCAGAACACTCTTAAGAGAAGGATAGAACCCCTTCTGAATCTTCCTTAGTCGCCATTCTTTACATGAAATCTGTAAAACTTCATTAATAATTCTGAAACAATTGGAAGTGTTGCATAATATTACATTTGGTGCATTGACACACTAATAGTCAAGTACACTGAAGTTTACAGAGTTCAGATTGCACACCAACCACTGGACTAAACGCATTATTCTCTTGGTATCTGGTGCTGACAAAAATCTCTGTGGTCAAAACTCATCTTGTGAATTTTCACTCAAGTAATAATTGCTGTAAAAAAATCATCAGGTAGAAAACACTTACAGGTAAATATATATCAGAATAGTTTTTTGTTTCAGTATTTGGAAAAATAAGAAAGCTTAGGTAAATTGGACATTTTCTGTGAACTTATCAAAAATACTTGAAGATGTGCATAAAGCTATTCATTTCTTAAGGTGTTTTTCTTTATTAAAATACAGTTACTTGCCAGGAATTGTGGCACAGCCTGATTCTAATCCCAGTTTTCAGGACACTGAGGCAAGAAACCCCATGTTTCAGGCTGTTCTAGACAACACAATGAGACCTTGTCTCAGAAAAGCATTATTAACCTAAAATAATACATCTTTTTTAATTACTTAAGCTATCATATGAAATATGTATAAATGCCCACATTTCTTTATATAAAATTTTAAATGCTTCACTATGAAATGATGCTTACTCATCAGTAAGCTCCTTAGATCTGCCAATATCAGCAGCCTCGGGCATAGACTCTGCGGCCCCACACACACTTAGTAAAGCGTCATTTCCAATTTACCAGAACCACAGCTGATTTGAACAGTTCCCAAATGCAAACATCAAATGTATCATCTAGTTTTGAAGCTCCATTTAAAGCTGGGTGTATGGTATCTGTCTGTAACTGCAGAATTCAGAAAGCAGGGGAAGCAGGAGATAAATTCTAGGACAGCCTGGGCTACACAGTGAATTCCAGACCAGACAGAGCTGCATAGACAGAACCTAAGTTTAAAAGCCTCAGTAATAAAACCCAGAATAATTATTACTAGTTATGGTGATTTAAACTTACGTTAACACTGTAAGGAGAACAGCAGAGTGCTCTAACAGGATGACAGAGTATTAAAATCTCTATAAACGAGTCTATCCCTTTGTACATTTTGAGTCATTTTCTTATCCACTCACATATGCAAATAACCAAAATGCCTTTTAAATTGCACGTTGCAGATTGACTTTATAATACTGTTAAAGTGGGATGGAGGAGAAAATGGAAGCAAATTGACTTCTGTGTGCTATAAATCTGGTCCACCACCGGAGGGTGCTAATGCTTTTGATTTGCAGTTTTCAGAGCCTCAGGAAGCCCCACACAGGCAACCCCTGACACAGGCTGTAAAACAGAAACCTGCCTTATAGACTGAAAGTGCTGCACAGTATGTCTTTACGAGAAGTGAATACTTAAAAAATAACATTTCTGAAAGCTTTTATTTAAGCTTTTGTGAAATGTAAAGAAAATATTAGCATATAAATATTGAGGAAAGCGTGTTGCAATGTGATCATCTTACGAGGTGAACAGTTTAAGAGGCGTCTGCCATTGGCTGTATGATGTTACATTATTTTCCATTTTGTTTTCCAACATGGGCACGGTGAGATTGCATCTATAGTCAGCTGAACAATAACTTTACAAGTGAAAAGAAAAGGGATGGGTAAAGGAAGGAGAGAGGAAGAAAGTTTTGTTTACTAGGTTACTCTAATTTTAAATTTTACTTGAGACTTAAGTTTTAAGAATATTTAAGACACATAAAACAAAAGGTTTGGAATTTTGTGAGCGATTAAACACTGTTTACGGTGACGAGATACACTCTCAATTGTCCCCTCTAAGTGTCAGATGTAAGGAGCCTATTAAGGGAAGGATCAGGGCTCCTGGTTGTGTTTGTTTAACATTAGATATTTCTCAACTGACTGGCAGAGATGAAGCCTAAGCTGCTGTAATTGCTCTTCTGGCGTGGGATTCTGGGTCTTTGACATCAGAGGGCTGACACAAATGATGATTCTAGCAACGAATAGAGAAAACTTGGACATGGTCGCCAGTACAGACAGCTTTCCTCGTCGGCTTACTTGTAAGTAAGACCAAGGGTGGGGGAGGGAGAGAGGAGAGAGAGGAGAAAAAGAGAGAGATAGAGAGAGACTTTTCATTGATGTGATGTGATATGCAAATACAACTTTGAGCAGTAGCTGAAGAATTGAACTGATTAGCAGGCTTTTGTCTGGTGCAGACACTTGAATGACACTAGTATATGTAAATTAAGCACAGTTGCATGCCTAATCTAAGTTTGATCTATTGCTTTTCTAATTACGGCGCTGCTAAAAGTCAACAAATGGCCATAGCTCCTAAGAGAACAATTTTTCATTTCTCTCTGTGCTGTTCCCATATCAAGCCTCAGTGACTGGACACAAAAATAACTTAAGGCTTTTTGTTCATTAACACACAGAATGGTCAGATGTTCCCAGATGTATGCCCACCTCATTAAAACACAGGGCATCTTCCAAAATTGCATAGAAAAATCAATTTCCTTGATGAGCAAGTGATCATGAAAGATCAGCTCATATTTCATTGGCGGCTACCATGGGTTCTGACTAACCCGAGTTTTCTCGACTTCATTGCTGTGGCCATGACCCAGCATGCTGCCCCTGTCCTCCTGCTCACAGGTGAGAAGGCAGCTTTCCTTTGCTGTTTCTTGAGCAGGACTGGAAGGCTGCTAGGAGACCATTAGCAAATGTTATGGGAGTAGAAAATGAAAATAGTTTCATGGAACTCAAATTTTAAAACTGATTTCACCAAAAGTTTTCTATCTGTGAAAATAGAAACACGGAATAGGGCTTGATATTTTAAGTATGTTCATCTTGGCTTGGTGCCTCTCTACCCAATAGCTGACCTATGGCTACTGGCCTCACATCTATTATCTTCAAGACTGGTTGATGTTGGTCTAACGTGTTTATCTGACCCTTGTAAGGATAGGCTGGGAAGCCAAATTCTGTTACTTCATTTATTTCAATGAAATCAAGCATCTTCCAGCTGGATGCCTATAACGTGCTCTGCAGAGTATCAGCAGGAGCTGGAAACTTGCTGACAATACCCACCTGTCCCATTGCCACTCATGGGGGAAGAGCAGGCCTGGCCTGAGGACGTTCTAAGGGCTCTATTAGTGAGTTTCAGGGGGCAGCAAGTACATACTATAAATGCTTCTGACTCCCCTAATTGCATCTTGGAGTTCTAACAGTTGTCACTAAGTAAGCATAGCAGTTTTTTCTCCTTAATTCCCATATGTTGCCCAAGACAAATTCTCAGTCCGTGTCTCCAAGGAGCCTTGCACATGGATCCAGACATAGTCTATGCTTTGTGTTCTATGTAAACTAGTGAGGCCCAGGTCGTTCATATTGTTTACTCTTAGAGAAATCTAAGATTAATTACTTTGCAAATGGCTTCTTGATAGGGGTTTGCACAGAAGCTAGAAGAAAGACATAACTAACAAGAGTTTCCATAGAAGAACAGATGGCAGAGTTGGCAGCTATGACCAAAGGCCTACATTTTATTTATATTGAGAAATGCTTTCATGTAGCTCTGGCTGGCTTTGAACTTGCTACATAGCCAAGTCTTGTCTTGGACTCCTGTTGCTGTTTCTATCTCTCAAGTTTTGGCTCATACATACACAAGTCTTTCAAAAGTATTTTAAAAAGAAAAAGAGGAAAGAGATGAGCAATGGGAGAAAAACCAGGGAGATAGAGAGGGGGATGGAAAGCAAGCAGTGACCTCAAAGTGTTCATGCTCCCTCTGTATGGTGGTTTGCAGTAGAGTGGTCCCACAGGCTTATATGCTGCAACACACTTGTAATGCTACTTAATCTTATTAGGTGCCGAAGTATTATGCTATAATGGCATTGCTAGTGTTTGCTCTAAAATTACGTTGATTTTCAGGACTTTCAATAAGATAATTATTTAAAAATCTATACTACGTCCCACTATAAGACATTAATAGAATGCAAACTGTCAACTATATGACCTGTAGAAGCAGACTGGCTCCACAAATGTTACATGGTGGAGAATTTTCATTGTTGACTTGTATCTTTTAGTATAATCAGTACTTATTACTGGTAAGTCATAAGAAGATAGCTTTAGCTACTTCTGAAAAAATAAAGAATTAAGTCTTTTGAATCACTTACTCACTTAGTGTAATATATAATACTCTACAGAGGTAGCTTTTCTTGCAAATGAATGAAGATACTAAATTTTTTTTTCTGATTGGCTTGCTTACTCCCCAGGCCTTAACATTGTTAAAAATAAAATAAACCCCCTTTCACTTTAAATTCTCAGTGTCTAAAATATTTTCAAAATCTAATATGGTAAATTACTTAAAATGAAGTGTAAAAAATTCCCTAGCTGTTCAAAGTGCAGAGTGATCTAATATAGAGAACTAAGTGGAGAAAGGATTTTTTTCCTCAGCCTTCTTAGAGACTGGCTACGTTTGACTGCAAATATGACAAAGACAGATTAACACAAGAAAAGCACATGGGTTTGCTTAATACATGTTATGTGATTTGGGAGCCTTCATGAGGAAATGAAGACCTGAGGATAATAGTAAACTTGTATATTTCTTGTGCAATGATGGATGAAGAATTGGGTCACCATGGAGCGGTGTGGTAGAGCAGAAAGTCTGGCATGATGAAAATAATCAAGGAATGACTTATTATATTTGGTCCTTTACCTGGCGCTGAGATTAGAAGCATCTTGACCGATAAAGGGTTCGTTTGGCGCAAGTTTCCAGGGTACAGTCCATCATACAGAGAAGCTCTGGAGGTGGGAATCTGGGGTGACTGGTCACATAGCATCTGTGTTCTGGAAGCAGAGCCGGACAGATGCTATCACTCCGTTCCTTTCAACCTTTTATTTCAGTCTATATGCAGCACATGGCATGGTGATGCCCATGTTAGAGTGCATCTTCCTCCCACAGTTCATCTACTGTTGGCATGCACTTTTAATCCCAGCACTTAAGAGGCAGAGGCAAGTGGATCTGTGAGTTCAAGACCAGCTTGGCCTACAGAATGAGTTCCAGGATAGCCAGGGCTACACAGAGAAGCCTTGCCTAGAAAAGAAAGAAAGAAAGAAAGAAAGAAAGAAAGAAAGAAAGAAAGAAAGAAAGGAAGGAAGGAAGGAAAGAAAGAAAGAAAGAAAGAAAGAAAGAAAGAAAGAAAGAAAGAAAGACTTCCTGACCCCCAGACATTTTAGAGATTCTCTTTCTAGGGAATCCCATCAAATTGACAACATAAATCATCACACTTAAGAAGGCCCATTTGGCCAGTTTTGCCTGTGTCTGTCTATTCAAAGATAAAGGCATCATTTTCCTCTGGGTAGAAGGAACATCTACAATGATGTTAAGACCTGGATCCTGGAAAAGTCAGAAAATTGTTGCCAGGTTTTGTGATTTGCTTCAAGGGAGTAAAGTGAGGAGAAGCTGACAGTGATCTTCATGCTTTTGTTGTTTCCCAAGTGCCATGTTTATGGGTGATACATCCTGAACTCCCCCAGTGCTATCACAAGCACTAGAAAGAGGAGTGAAAGTGAAGGTTCCCATTTGCCTTAGACTGCTATGCTGCAGACTTCCTGAAGGTGCTGCTCCCATGCAAGATTAGGGCTCTTCATGCATCACCAAGTCACAGATAAGAGGCTTACCTTCTTGCTGTTCTGCTCCCGACATAACGGCCATGGACTTACCCTCTGAAACTGCAAGCGAGCCCCTAAATTATATGTTTTATTTTATAAGTCGCCTTGGTCATGGTACTTCTTCACAGCAATAGAAGGCATGCCATGACCAAGGCAATTTATAAAATCTATAAATGTTAGTCCTCTGCAGTTGCCAACATGGTATCGATCATTGCAGTGACCAGCAAAGACAACCACTCCAAAAGTGTTTCTTTCCAAGGCCTGTTCTGAAGGCTACAGGGCAGCATGCTCAGCATGTCCCACCTTCTAATTCCTTGCTGGTGGTTATTCCTAGCAGAAGAAATTTCACCCAGAATTCTAGATACAGGAGATTCTCAGCACAACAGTTCTCAGTTCTCCAACAACTATGAAATGTTAAAAATTACAAACATACAAATTATTAAATAATTAGTGCTGAGTATAGGGGAAGAAAAAAAGTTTTGCTTTATCTTTATGAGCCATCTGTTATAGTCCTTCCAGCAAACGACACACAGCAAGAATACAAACAAGCTTATTCACAGGGACATTGTATGTATGAGAGACAAGCAGAGACATGAGTAAATCTCATGAGTGTCCCAGCTCGCTAGCTTATCTCTACCATCAGCTTCAACAGCAAAGGGCGTGGGGGAGGCCAGGGACAGAGATGGCCAGGTAATCAGGGTGAAGGATAGTAAGGTTTGTACAAACGTTTAAGTCCATAATTTTTGCTTGGTAAGTCTTTTGTGATGTCTTTCTTTTCCCTGCAGAAATCAGGGAGGGGTGGGAGGACATAAAAGTAGAATTTAGGACTTCATGGTCTAGTCCTAGAGTCATACTGTGGCATCACATGTTATAATATCATATAACAGAAGTATACAATAGCTAGATGTCAGGGAGAAGAGCTCTGTCTCTCTGAAAGAGAATATTATCTCCTACTGTCCACAGGGGATTGGCTGTAATAACCCTGTGGATACAAAACCTTATAAAAGCTGGAGTCCCTCATATAAAGTGAAATATTTCCACAGGGCCTGTGGATGTTCTTCTGGTCACTTTAAATTATCCCAGGTCACTTAGTCTGACACAGTGCAAATGCTGTCAATAGTTATTCTATTGTGTAGTTTAGGGATTATCCACTTATGTTTGGTATAGGTCTCATCATCAACAACATTTTCATTCAATGATTGGTTGAATCCATAATGCGGAACACAAAGATATGAGGGATGAGAACCTGCAAAGAGCTCTATAAATTACCACCAGCTTTCCTGGTAAGGATTTGATTTTTTTTCTATTTAGAAGGAAAAGCTTAGATTTAAGAAATTTGCCAAAATTTATATCTCTAGCAATATTTTAGTTCGTTCTTTCTTGGTCTAAAGTTATGGCTTACTCATGGCTCTAAACTTAGCTAATTTCTCAGGTAAGCTTGGAAATGTGGAAAATGAGGATTGAAGGGAAGAAAATTGTATTTATTCAAAGGCTAGCATCCTGAGAAGGTGGCAGGGGACATTTGTCTCCTAAAATGACCGTGTCTGAGAACTCAGTACATGAAAGGGCTTTTACAGAGAGATACAGGAAGTGCAGTGGCTCTGTGGGCAGGAAGGCTGTGTGGTGAGCGTGGTCTTCCTCACCCTGGGCAGGTGTTTTCACAGCCCTTGGCTGGAACAGCAGCATTGACTGTGACCTCCTGATGCACATTCCTGTAATTCTTCAGGTAAACACCTTATTTTTCTGCCAATGATGTACCCTTTTACTTTCTGATATACCCAGGTCAGCACAAGTACAGTTCCTGTACCCGTAAAAGGTTATTTAACATTTGATACCTTAATCACTTGGGTCTCATTTTTCCTTACAATTTAGAACAAGAGGGAGAAAGTGTCTTCTTAAACAACAACTCTCAGAAAGAGTGACCAATGTTACATTGTTTCTCATTCTCAAATGCCCACCGTGGTGTTTCCACTGTAATAAGCTAATATCATTTCTTTAAAAGTCATCCTGGAAAACAGTTCTCACCGATGGCAGAATGCCTCTGTTATCATCAGCTGCGAAGGCTTGTGGAACTTATAATTACTAATATTTAAAGGACAGAAGATCATAAAGGATGCTGTTTCTCAAATTAGAACAAGTGCAGAGTTTTCTAAACCAGTATTATTTTCTTGCCTCGTTTTCATTTGGATTCACATTCATAAAGGAAATGATGAAATAAATAGCTGGAGAATGGAGCTAACATCCTGTCCTCACCAGCCCCACTGAATTAATTAGTCAGGCTTCACTAGGGGAAAAATTATAGAATGAATATATATTGATTATGATAAATAATAATGTAGCGTTATGTATATATAGGGGACTGTTAGAATGTCTTTTAGGCTGTAGTCCAGTTAATTCAACAACGACCGTCTACAAATGTACAGTTCAAGAATCCAGTAGTTGTTCACGCCACCAGGCTGGTCTTCCATGTTTTCTGGAATCCGGAAGAAGCGAGTTCTCACGTCAGTGCAGGAATGGACTTGCCCATGAAAGTAAGAACAAGTGAGAGCAAGCAAAACTGGAGCAAAAGCTTCCATTTCCACGTCCTTCCTACAGGCTGCCAGCAGGTGTGGCTATAAAGGTGGGTCGTCTTCCCACTTCAAAACATCTGTATTGAAAGTGGGTCTTCCGCTTTAGTGAAGAAAAACAAAAACATCTCTTACAGGTGTACCCAGCTGCTAGATTATTAGTCAGTTCCAGGTGCAGTCAAGTTGACAACCAAGAGTAGCCACCATATCAATACTCTTCCTACATAGTCTTCAATAGGGGTTCTAAGTCTTGAAGTATGGTATTTAGCACCAACATTAATGTATTATATATAATATATATACTATAATACATTTCATGTGAATATAATATTTTTTAACATGGAATTGGAAGGAAAAATAACTTGAAAATCTCTGGTGTCAAATGTTCAGCATTTTTTTCTCTAACCAGAGCTCATACGTTACTATTTAGTATACCAATTCCTTTTGTTATCTAGAATTTCTTTATGTACCTATTCTTTGCACTGCCTGGCCGGGGTTCAGTTAGAAACTGTCCCTAATTCACAAATGACAGATCCTTAATCAATCTCCATTTTGTTTCTCAAAATCGACCAGGCCTTCTATAAAGACACCTCCCTCCACCTAAACTGAGTTTAGAGAAAAAGTGCTGGGTGGAACCCTATCAGATACAAGCAAGGTGAGATGAGGAAGAGCACCAGGTCGGTGGGTGTCTATTCTTCATAGGAGCGCAACCGTTTGATCCCACCAATGAAGATTCACGTCTTTCTCAGGAAATCATGCCCATGTGCATGTAAACTTGCATCCTTGTGTGTGTGTATTAAGAGTATGCACATAGGCCGGGCGATGGTGGCGCACACCTTTAATCCCAGCACTCGGGAGGCAGAGGCAGGCGGATCTCTGTGAGTTCGAGACCAGCCTGGTCTACAGAGCTAGATCCAGGACAGGCTCCAAAGCCACAGAGAAACCCTGTCTCGAAAAACCAAAAAAAAAAAAAAAAACAACAACAACAACAAAAAAGAGTATGCACATTTCCACATCTTCTCTTAGGTACAAACCACACAGGAAAACCAAATGCATGACAGAGAGAGCAACTGGGTATCGTTAGGCATGCCCACAGCTGAGGTCCAGGGGACAGGCCTGGCAGGTGGAGTGCTCTCCTGGACAAAACTAAACAGCGAGCTGGAAAAGAGAGACACTGTTTAAAGCATGGGTCTTAAAATAAATCATGGCTCCAACTTCCTCTGGTCTTGGTATTTTCCTTTTCCCTTCCGTTCACTTTTGTTTAAATCTAGCTGGTCTTGCTTAAAATGGAATATTTGGCATGTTAAAAATAATAAACATGAATTGAATTGTTATGGAGCTTAAAAGATTCCATGAAGAATACAGACTTAGGTACAATCTGCTCCCTGCCCCCCCGCCCTGGTTCTGCAGCTCATTAGCTGTTATACAAACATAATTATTTTTGTTCTAAAATGGAATTCTGGAAATAAGGTTAGATGGAGAAGTCGTATCCCTTCATCTAATGCAGGCTTGTTCCTGCATAGACTTGGAGACATTACTCACTATCTCTAAACCTCAAAAACCAAGACTTCCTAACTCAGGCTTTTATTGTGTAACTTAGTGAGTGGTGATCTCTTTCACAAAGGCCATGTCAATGCTTCTGAAAAGCAAACAGTTTAGCAAGAGAAAAGCTTTGTCAATATACAAGACTGTTTTACATGACGCGAAAGACCTCACTGAAAGACTTAGGCTGGCCTGTCCATTTTAATACTCAAGTTGGATGAAATATGGAGGGTCATGTATAAATGTGGTTGGACACAAGGCTTCAGTCTCAGAAACAGACTGACTGTGGGGGACAGAGGGTGGGGACGGACCCAACAGGGGACCCAACAAACTCTGTCTGTACTGGTTCTTCTTAGCCACTTAGTTGTAAGAATTTTTTCCTCCTAGATAGCATGGAGAATTCCTTCTGGTATGAAGACATTATAATGTATAATCTATCAAGACAGAACAGTGGATTTCTTCATGTCCAGTTCTTTCACAGAGAGGGAGAGGGAGAGAAAGAATATTTTAGGTCTTAAGGCTGAGTTTGGGGAAAGGTCTGTTTTCTATGACTCATATTAGAGAGAAGAATTATAATGTCTTTGGCCTGCTCTGGGAAATGGAAGTGGTGGAGAGGCATGAGATAAGAGAGGAGCAGGTCAAAGAGAGACTCTGCTGTGATGTGTTCCTTCTGGCCTAGCATCAGCATCAGGCAGACTGCAGAAACGTGAAAGCCTGGAGTCAGAACTTCAATTGCCCTAGGATGCTTACATTTCAATTTATTGAACAAAATGGAAAAATACCAGTGTGGGAAGCAGATCCACAGATGAGAAAGAAGACCACAGTGTAGCTCCTTAGAAGTGACGTGACAGTGAAAACCTTTGAAAGTATTCAGAAAAACGTTATGGAATGCTTTGTGGATATAATTTGATCAAGAGTACGGCATGTTGGTACATCGTTAAATGAGACCTAGATTCCTGTATTGGATAAAAGGGGTATAGTAAGTGAAATGTCAAGGAGACAGTTGGTCTGCAACCCACTAACTTTGATAGTTTAGTCTTGCTGTAAGTCACAATAGTATAACAGTTTTCTGTGTTGCCTAACAGTCTATGCTAAACCGAGGGGCTAAAGAGCAACAAACATTGTTATTTCACAGTTTGTGTGGGTCGGGATTTGGGGAGAATGTCGATGGGTGGTTTGGGCTCAGGTCCTCTTCGCAGACTGTAGTCAGTGCTTCAGGCAGCTGGTGGCTCTTTGGAAGGAAGCTCACCCACATTTGTGTTACTTAGCTCATCGCTGCCTGGACCTCACACAAGCAGCTGAGAAGCCCTCGTGACATGGTATCTAACTCCCTCCAGAACAACGGGGCAGGGGCAGGGGCAGGGGGAAATTCAGAGGTAAGAACTGGGGAGGAAGAAATGCTAGAAGCCACAGTGTCTGTGCTTTGAGCTTGCCTGGGAAACATCCCACCCCCATTTTTGCCTAACTAAATTCAACACTCATAAAATATTGAAGGAATGAGAGGATGCGGAGAGTGATCGGAGCTGGGACGTTTGGGGACCACCTTACAGGCTGGACGTAATGTGAGAGAGAGGTCCATTCTGACTTGGCATGAGTGAATCCGGAAGGAAAGAGGAAACTGTCTACAGCTGTGTTTGGCTACACAGCTGTCGACACTGAAGAGGCAGGAGAAATTAGTACATGTATGTTTGCTTGATATTCCTTTACAAATTACCTCGTCGTCTATCACTAGTAAGATCTCAAACATAGTCATTTAAACAAAAGTCTGCATTTACTATTAGATATGATTAGATTATTTATTTGATTATTTGTTTATCCATTGCCTCATAATGTGGTTGGTAAAAACTTTGTGCCATGTGCAAGGTTCATTCTGTCATTTTCATGGCTGTTTATCTTTAACCTATGCTAGTAATTGGAAACCTTTTAAACCATCTCTACTCTCTACTCATTGTAAGGGCTACTTAGAGAAACTAGATAATAAGACCTGTCAAGCCATTCATCACTCCAGATACACCATTCTGTCTTGAAACTTCCTGAGAACAGACAGGAGACTCCGCTGTCTGCTCTGCTCAGTGGATATCCCTCCCCAACTCGGAGGTATCTCCTGCTCTTTCCATGAAATGAGCCTGCAGGTTTTAGCCCGAAACTTCACCAGGGTTGATGTGTAACAAATGGATGAATAGTTTCTTTCATCTCTGACTGGGAACAGTAGCATTTTTAAATAGTTTTTCTGTGCTTAAATCTATTTTGTGGCTAAAGAATTTTTCGACACCCATGTGACTTTGATAAACAAAGGAATGGGAGCATGCTTATGGGCCAACAAATTATGACCCCAGGGCCAAAGCCAGCTCTTTGCTTGTGTTTACTCATAAGGTTTCAAGGCATCTTAGCAAGATGTTCACATTAGTTCTCGGGACACTTGTGAGACATGGAGGTAGACTGGAGTAGTTGTGATGGATTCTGTGACTGAAAGACAAAAATAGCTCCCGGGATACTTGTAAGCTACTGTGGCAGAGTGGAGGAGCTGTGATGGACGGAGTCTCCAGCTGAAAGATGAAAACAGTTCCCTAGGTGTTTGCCACCCCCTGCTACAGGTGTTGTAAATGGTGGTTCAATTGAGGTAAATTTGAGCACAGGCCAACCTAGAGACTAAAGACGCTAACTTGAGTTGATGGTATCTCTGTCTGAACTAGTTCTTCACTTCTCTGGGCTTGTGACATCAGCACGACTACTTAATTTCTCAGAGGCACACTATAATTCTTTTGTGGATAAACTATCAATCAAAGTACCTAATTCAATGAAGGCTTTATCTAATTCATTTTTAGGACAATTATTGACCAGGTGGTCAGTAAGTAATAAAATTAGAAAAATTAAGTACAAATACCTTAGAACATTAGGCACTTTCTATTATGGTGTTGTCTTATAGATTCACTGTTGGCTGACTGAGGCCAAACTCAACTTCAGGAAGAGTTCTCAAAGGTGGCCATTGGTCCTAATGAATATTGTGCCAATCAATATTTTGAATAATTCCAGGTGCCAAGTTTATTTTTTTTGAAAGTGACACAGAGGTAGGAAGGGTAAGTAAACACTGTGGAGTTTTATATAGTGGCTCAGGCCTGTAACTCCAATTTTCAGGAGGTTGAGGCAGGAAGTTTGTAAGTTCAAGGCCAACCTGGACTAAATAACACTGTATCTAACACCCCTGCCCACCCACCCCAAAAATACACTAACAGCAAAACATACAGAAACGTAGATCAAACAACAGAAATATAGATAAAAGAAAATTCAATTTTGCCAATATAAATAAAAAATCTGTCATGTATTTAAGAACAACCACAAACTAGCATGTTCCATTTACTTGAGTTATTCATTTATCAAAGAGCAAACATGAAATGGCATGACTGCATGGGAAAGATGATCAGGCTGCTTCAAAAATAGAAAAGGAGATGTGAAAGGAAGGTCAAAAGACTCCCATGGTGCTCAGGAAGAGAGGGTGGATAAGGCAAGGTGAGGGTAGAGAAATGGAAGGGGGGAATAACAGGAGGGAGAAAGGAAGACTATCACTTTCTAATTATTCAGAACCAGTGTTATAAAGAATGAAGTGTTTCTTATTCCATTTCATTTTCCTTAACCTAAGGATTCTAGCCTCTGACGTAGTTTATAAGGCTTTCTTGTATGTTCAAGGTAGAGAGACCTGAAATACTTATTAACTAAGCAACGGATTTCTGTTGTGCAGGACCAGGAATGCAAAGTCTTTTCGTTGACAGAGAGGATGAGGGAAAGAAAGCACAAACAGATTAAAGAGTTCTATTTTTTATCCCTCCTGAAAATCAATATCAAAGGATTGAAATCATTAAACTGTTAACATGGGAATCATTAAACACCCAAATTCATATGGGAGCCCCCAGTGATCTAAGCCTGAAAATATTATGCAAAGTTCAAAGCTTCTGAGAGGTACTCAGCCATTAGCTCAAGCTGTACAAATACACCACAGGGGCTACAGGGCTTTGGTGGCAGTAGGGAAGGTTAGTGACAGTCTCAAGGTGGCAGTTCTGAAGTTTTCTTAGCCCAAGACTGATGTGGGAGTGTCATATATCAATTTGTTGATTTCATTGGTTTAAGCAATAAAGAAACTGCTTGGTCTCATAGGTTAAAACATAGGTGGGAGGAGTAAACAGAGCAGAATGCTGGGAGGAAGAGGAAGTGAGCTCAGAGAAGCCATGCTCGGCTCTCCCGGACAGAGTCGATAGCTCTGCTCTCTGAGACACATGCAATGAAGCTCCGACCCACGATGGACGTAGGCTAGAATCTCCCTGGTAAGCCACCTCATGGGCTACACTAGAAATGGGCTAGTCCAGGTGCGAGAGTTAGCCGAGAAGAGGCTAAATAGAAATGGGCCAAGCCGTGTTTAAATGAAAACAGTTTGTGTGTTGTTATTTCGGGTAAAGCTAGCCGTGCGGGCAGCCAGGTGCTGGGGATGCAGCCTCGCCGCTGCTAATACTACACAAGACATCAGTCCCAGATTTGGGTGAGTGGGGGCGGTGAGCTGAAGGATTGGCAAAGCCTGAGATATGATGTAGAATATGTAAGAATTGTTGGTGGGGGCTGTGAGTGCAGGTGAGGATGACATACTACAACACCCAGATGAGACTTTACTAACACTAAAGACATGGAAGGGACAAAGCTAGATCACACCTGCACATACCAGAGAATCCATGGAAATGATGGGTAAGTGGAAAGGTCTTTTGTCTGTTGCTACTGCGAAGTGATACTGCCATCAACCATAAAGAGAAGAGAGAGAAATCTGACAACATAAAGTATAATACACAAGAATCTAGTCATTAAAACAATAATAGAACAATGGAACACACGCTAACACACACTCTCCATTTGTCAACAGACTGCTATCTTTGTTCCTCTGCTTCTGCCAGTACCCAGCAAGGCAGAGACCATTATAGACTTAAATTCAAAAGAAAGCCAACCACATTGATTTTGCACCATGGATACAAAGCCATGCCACCCCCAGCAAGATTAGACATTTTTCACGTGTTCACATGTGATTTTGAAGTTAACTAAACACCTTCTCCCTTGTGAATAATAATGGGTCCTTTTCTATTTCACAGTGATGCAAAATGGATACAGAAAATGAAATGCATAAAAGATGCTGGCAGCTCATGACCAGTAAATCCCACAGTGTTTGACAGGGAAAGAGGAATGGGATTGTGGGAAGTATTTTTACCTACACAGCATGTCTTTCCATGCACATTCCACCAGAGAATCCAGTTACCTGAAGTTCTGTATAACCAGATACTACACATGATACCCATTACCTGTGGAAAGTGATATTTCTTAAACACAGATGCCGGCTGCCTTTGTGTGGTCCTTAGTTCACAGATATATGGGGCACATGGTGCTACATGCACATCTCAGATGGACACGGAGTTCAAGTTTCTTGATACTGAGTGAACTACCCCTACCCAGACTGTCCTTAGCAGCTAGTCCAGAAATATAGGATTTTGTGGTTGGACTTTTTTTTCTTCCTATTTTGTGCTTTCCTAAGTTACAACATGTGTAAAAGCCCTGATCAAAATTGATGCTTTAAATAATGAGCCTCTGAATAAATGGCTTCTTTTTAAAGTAAAATTACTTCAAATTAACCTTAAAACAAACAAACAAACAAACAAACAAACAAACAGTCTTGGCCTGCACAGGCTGAGTGCTGATCGTGTGCCCCATGGCGTTTCCACACTCTTCCCTGACTGTCTCTCTCCGCTTGTCTTATCGATATATTTTCCCTACACGCCCCCTGCCTGACTCTGCCTTCTTTCTCCTTGCATTCAGTTTAGTTTTCCTGTCTAGCTTTATTCTGCCTTGCCATCAGCCAAAACCACTTTTTTATTAACCAATGGTAATAAACCATATTCACAGCATACAGAGGGGAATTTCACATCAAGAAGACTTGTCAGATTGTTTAGAATCTACATAGTCTATGCTTGACAGCACATAGCTGCATGTGTGCTTGTGTGTATATGTGTGCAGGCGTGTGTACTTGTGTGTGAGTATAAATATAGTTTAACGCATTCTCAAACACTCTGCTTTGTTGTTCTCTTGGTCCACGAATGTCTGCATCTTCCTTTATCTTCCCATAACTTGTCTGATGTGCTCTGTCCTTGCCAACTAAGTATGTGACCTTTTGATAGTGATGATAATTTTATCTCTCAAACCTGGTTTCTACTTGTTGCCATGATTCTGTTTCCTCATGGTGTCTTCTGTATTATCTTTTACCTATAAATATTAAAATGGACACTGTAAAATTCAATGCTTCTTTCTTCACAGTTTAGAGTTTTTATTTTAACACCTCCTTACAATACTTTAATGCTTCTATACAACTGAAAGTTCTTTCTTCTTATCAGTTCTTTAGACATTTTCCCTGATAAACTGTTTTAATCTGAGCAATCACACAGTTAAGAAAACTTTCAGCCATTATTTCTTCAAACAGGGGCTCTTTCTTATTGTTTTGTACTTCCCCCATGAAAGAATGAATACTCTATGCCTCAGTACTTTAATATAGCAAATTTTTTTCCAGGACATTACTTTATTTCTTCATTTGGGTCTATGCTTTTATTTAACAAATTCAGTTACCTTAAAAGTTACTTCTTTTGCTTTTGCCTCCAATATCTCCAAGTTTTTTTTTACCACAATAATAATTTTGCTACCAGTTTCCAATGTTAAGATTAATCCTCCAAGCTGTAGAAACTCCAGTCTTCTGTAAGAGACCACATGAATAATCTTCCCAATATTTATCCAGAAGGAGTCTTGATCCCCACCCAATCCTTCCTTCTGAACCTTATTGAGGGATCTGTGTCCAAGGTTCTGGATTATACCAGCATCTCTGATGTACAGTGCAGCCAAAGGCCATCAAGACATGTCAGAACAGAAGACACCTATGAAGAGCTACTTCCTCATATGGGTAAATTAAGTATTTTAATAATCAGTGTTTTAAAATCCCAGCCATCCCAGATTATATATATATATATATACATATATATATGTACTATAGATCATTTCAGCCTTTGATATTCACTGCTTTTTAGCTGAGAGCTGTAATCTCAGTTCTTTATTTTCTATTCAAATACTGTTATTATAGTCATGTTCATGGAATCACAGAGGCTTTCCCAGATACACTTCTTAAGGCATTGTGAAGTTTGGTTTTACTATCTTTAACTAGACTACAAGTCTCCTTAAAATATACCACATTCTTATACTATAACACTGGGGGGGGGAGTCATTAATGAAAAAGCTAAAGGAAATAATATTATAATCATTCAGGAAGAATTTTGCTCTTCAAAAATTCAAAACCAGAAAAAAACTGAGATCTTAGCTGGAGGTTAGGACCCAGAATACTAGGGATGCTGGGAGGAACCTGAACAGGACTTTAAGGGAACTTTCCCTTGTAAGTAGGATCCTGGATTCACTGAGGATAACAAGGGCATCATCAGTGCAGTGGCAGGACCCTGATCTTAGATGAAGATCCTGTCCTGTGACCCTGCCCATGCTGCCTCACGGCAGGCCCTGGGTCTCACACACAAGGCCACCTCCTTTCGCACTCACATGCAGCCCCCCAGTGCCCTCTCTCTGCACTCCACGGACTAGACATTTTTTCATATGAGTGAAGGAAGGAGTTGCTTTGTCTCTAGAATGACTTTACAGGGAATACCTTTTCTTCTAAAGTTTAGCTAACTTGGTTTTGAAAAATGATCAAATTAGAAGGGCACAAACTTTAGAGTAGACACTCATTTCATTTTTAAGGCTAAGTCCAAAAAATTAGAGAGATAAATTTGTCTTTCAGATTATATATATGTTAAATGCCCCCTCACTCTGAAAAACAACATAAATAAGTGCTTGCCTTCATTATTTTGGTGTCCAGTGAACCCACACAGGGGTTCTGCTAGCCATCAGAACTGTAAGAATGAATTTTCTCATGTTACAGATCAGACTTTTAAACCTACTTTAAGCCTTAAGTAATATAACTAGCAGGAAAGAATCATTTTTATCCCTGTTTCTTATCAGAGTCTGAGCTCGTATGTCTTCGTTCTAACTTTGTTTATGGTGATTTTTTAAAAGGCCATGAATACTTCCCTTTAAGATCAGAGAAATCTTCCTTCCTGTTACCAGCTAGACTTAAGTACTTTTAAATATGAACTCCCACCTTTTCTTTATGGTGTTTGAGAAAGGAATATTTTGATAATACTGTGATAATTTGCTAACTTAAAATGTTAACCACTCTTTCTAAAATTTAAAATATGCTAAGGTGTTTCCTTAAATGTATTTGGATGCCTTTGTCCTTCCTCATGCCTATATACAGCACTCAAAATGAATAGTGAGTTTTGAAGGACTCTCAAAAAGATTCACCAGTCTTCATAAGCCTAGAAGCACTGCTGCAGAAGTATATACCAGAGATTAAAATGAAACTCCATGGGGTAGCCCTAGCCTCTTCCTCATTAATACACAATACTGTTAATATCCCCCAACACCCAATGGCTGAGAAGTGTTGAATGTTCTAGGACCACACCATCTGACACTACTATGCTACTTAAGGTTGAGGGCTTGGGGAACTCAACGTTTGTTATGTCTAATGTGGCAAGGCTAGCAAATGCCCAACTAGCAAAAAGCTTCTGCCGAAAGAAGCCTTGACACCGTTGCCCATGCTGATATAGATACAGATATCTGGAAAGTATCTGTAGGTTATCAACAAACACGAGAGCCAAACTGGAAGCTAGATGAAAATGGATACATCTTCTTTGGCTACTCAATGCTCCATTTCCCTCCCAATTCTATGTATATTGTTTCATTGATTGCATTTCAGATATTTTCATCTGTAGAGCCTTCCCTTTCAGATTTCAGAAGATACTTTAGTAGTAATTAAGTGGAGAATGAAGACATTCAATGGCTACTTATCAGTCTGCTTTCCAGACATGGAAAATGCCAACATATTAGTTTATAAAGAAAATGAAAATATTGGAGACTTTATATTGATGAACTGGCAAGACTGACTCTTTGGGAGACAGGTAAACTTCAGGAATGTATTCATCATTCTCAAAACCAAAGACCATGGAGTACTTTGAAACTGAATTTGATAATTCCTTACATCTTGGACAAAAATAAAAATAGATCCTAGACCTAACTACGAAACTATAAAGCTCCTAGGAGATAACACAGGAGAAAATGTAAGTTATCTTTGGCTAGTGACGGCTTTTTTGATTCAGTGCCAAAAGCAAGATCTATGAACAAGAACTTGGTGTTGTTAAAATTAACCCTCTGCAAACAGAAGGATCAGACAAGGCACAGATTGGAATAAGATATTTGCAAATATATAGGTATCTAAAGTGTACAGATTCACCTTAAATCTGAAAATGAATAAATAATTCTATTTAAAAACAAACCAAAGACCTTGGCAGACACCTTACCTAGAAGATGTGCACACTGAAAAGAGAATTTGAAAAGTTGTTCTGCACCATATGCCATTGGGGAATTGCCAATTAAAATAATAACAAGATATTGCTATTCATCAGAATGACCAAAATCTAGAACACTGACATTACCACATGCTGATGAGTGGCGCAGAGACAGGAAACCATATTCATCGACAGTTGGAATGACATACCACTCTGAATGACAGTTTGGTAGTTTCTCATAAATTTAAACATACTCATCATATAACACAAAATTTTCACTTTACTATTTACCCAAATGAACAAAATTTTGGTTCTACGAAACCTAAATAGAGAGATTTATAGCCACTTTTCTCATAGTTCCTCCAACTGCTGAATCTCAAAAGCAGCTAATATGCCCTTCAACAGTTAATGACTGAGTAAACAGACATTGTCAGATAGTGGCATATAATGCAACCCCTAACACATGCTCTAGCAAGCTATAAATACAGGAACCTAGGCTGCATATTACTAAGTGAAAGAAAGCTACCAGACAAGACTACTTATTGCTGATTCCAAATACAAGATATGCTGGGAGAAAAAAAAATTGAAGATAGTGTAATAATTAGTGTTTGCCAGAGATTGGTAGAGAGATGGTTTTATCAACTTGATAATATCCTGTTTGGTGCTGCAGCAGCTCTTCTTAGCCAGGATACAAACTATGATCTTTGGACGATAATGACGTGTAAGAATGGTTTTGCTGTTATAACAAATGAAGCACTTCGATGGGTATAGTGATGGTATAAGATACTTTACATAGGAGGGGAAGGAGGAGCTTGGGAGATTTATTTACTTTTTACTTAGTTCTGCTTTGAATTTAAATATCATTAAAATAAGTTATAAAGTGAGAAATTATCAGAAGTTTTATATATTTGCAGTTTTAAATCAATGAAATATGAAAGAGAACTAGCAAGCTGGTCACTTAGAATTAATTCTTGGATTTAAAAAATATAAAAAATTATTGCTGCTACTAGTAACATGGTTACCCATAAAGAAAAAAGCTTTAGTGAATGTAAGGTTTGTTACAGGTTTTCATATCTTGAGGCTTTGATTAATGTATACATAAAATGCTTATGGAAATGATCATTTCTTATATATTCTAAGCAGATTTGAGAAAAATCATTAACAAAATATTTAGGGATAAAAATTATGAGCCATAAATTACCAGTCAGGTAAGAGAATAAAAGGTTTTTAAGTCACTAATTCATTTTTAGTGGTTAAAAGATGGTGAACTTGAAATCTTTGATGTGAGACTGTAAACTTTTGAAAGAAGACCAGTTGACCCGTACTTTGAATGTAGTGAGATTAATGTTTTTCAAAAAATTGATACCTGTGCCAGAATAGTCAGTGTAGTTGCTTGCCTTCTAATTTTCACTATTGGAAAGCACGGCAGTGGAAAAGCAACAGTCATCTGGGTTTATTGTAGGCTGGAGCATAGACAAATGGTGGTGTGGACATAGATGAAGATCGTATAGGAAAGTTGCTTAACTGAAGCAGCTTTGGCACCATAGTGTTTACTTAGTGTCTGGCATTAAAGTAGACCTTTGCTTGAATTTACTTGTTTCTTGACTATTTTGAAACACGAATGAATTAGTGGAAATAAGTTAAGATCTCCAAGTGTCTACCCTCAAAGCATGTTTAGCCAAAGGCACAAAGGTTTGTCCATGGCATCTTTAAAAAACATTCCTCCACACTACATCTCCAGATGCTTACCATATGTGAATGCCTTTAAAATAATGGAAACAACCTCTGTGCTTCTCATTCCCAGTCAGTGTCCTGAACAGCTGCAGGTTCTCCTGGCCTCTTCCAAAGGCACTTTCATCAAAGAGGGAGGAGGAAGGGAAAAAGGATGTTAAGTTTTTAACCTTTCTTGCTTTACTGTCATTATATTTGCTGAATTTACCTTAGTTTTATAAAATATGTAAAGCTATTTATTGCATTAGCTCACCATGACTGTTGTTAAAAATACCATAGTCTTAGTGACCCAAAAAATAGGTCTAGAAGTTACATATGCTATCAGTAGGGCTGCTTTACCATGACACAGAAAGGCAAGATGATAATATGCCAATATGTATTGAACATTTCTGTTCAAATTTTTACATTAAAACTTTTACACCCACTTATTTATTTCGTGGAAAGGGGGGTCCCACACGTGCCATGGCACAGGTGCACGTGAGAGGACAGTCTGCTGGATTTGGTGTCTTCTGTTATGTGGGTTCAGGCTTGGTGAAAAGAGCCTTCGCCCATGGAGCTGTCTCTCTGGCTCCAAATTTCCCCTGCTGAAGACAGCATCCACCTTGTCTTAAGGCTCATCCTAATGCACTCAGTTAAACTCAGTGTCCTAGTTTCTTTCTTTCTGGTTGGGTAAAATCCTGACCCTAAGCAACCTGGGGAGGGGAGGGTTATAGTCCATCACTGACTGAAACCAAATCAGGAAATCAATACAGGAGCTTGAAGCACAAACAATGGAGGAACCCCACCTATTGGCTTCCTTTCCCTGGCTTTACTCAGCTACCTTTCTATACTGCCCAGGCCCACCAGGTGAGGGGTGAATCCCCATTGTGGACTGACCCTCCTATTTCAATCAGCAAGCAAGAAAATAACTCAATAGTCATGCCCATAAGACACTCTGATAATTTCTCAATTGAGTTTCTCTCTTCCTGGGTATGCCAAATTGACAGCCAATGTTAACAATTGCTCTTAACTATTTCTTGAGCAAAGCCACCTCCAAAACAAGTAACATTTTGAGGCACAAAGAATTAGAATTTCAGCATTTGAATTTTTGAAGTGCAATTTAGCTGAGGCCATCACTTAACACTGCCTGAAAAGTCAGAATTTACTACAAAAAACAAGAATCACTACTGGTACAATATAAATAAGTCTCAAGTCTGTTCATTCTCCAAGTATTGAGGATCTCTGATCTCTTAGCTCTTAGCCTTGTAGCGAATAAACAGCAGTGAATGATGTCACACAGCAGTGAATGAGGTCATACAGCAGCAAATGATGTCACAAAGCTGTGAATGATGACATACAGCAGCGAATTATGTCACACAGCTGAGAATGATGTCATGTAGCAGCGAATGATGTCATAAGGCAGTGAATGATAAAATTTAGAAGGGTACAAATCTACTGTTCACCACATTTTGACGGAAGTCTTGCTTATGCTTGCTTATGTCTTGAAGGATACAGTTAGGATCACCAGCAAGTTTCTATCTAAGATGAACTAGAGGACAATTTCAGCAGAATATGTGTTTGGACAGTCAGTGAAATTTTTAAGAGCAAAGTGAAAAACTTTCTGCATGAGAAATCAATAAATGATGCAAAAGTGTGCAGTGGGCTTTAAAAAATTAATTCATTCATTCTCTTATTCAATAAGACTATATATACACTAAACAGTGAGGTAGACATTACAGAAAGAACAGCAAACACAGCCTGCACATTTTACGAACTGTAGGGAACAGAGATCTACTAAGTGAAAATGCAATGCCAGATGTTGAAGACTGATTTTGTGGGAACACAGAAAAAAGTGCAGCAAAGCACCTTGGTGCACGAGGGAGGAGGTAGAGAACCTAAACTTATGGCTAGAGCGTCTCTCTTGAATATGGCATAGGTGATGAGGGGCTTCAATGGGGATTCTAACACAGAGAATAATATGATCAAAGGTGCAGGGCTAAGAAGAACAGTGGTGTATGAGTGAAAACTGGAAGCAGCCATCCAGCGATGATCAGATGGGGAAGCAATGGAATAACAAAAGGATTTCTGCAAGCCTGAGAGGCCTGAGTGTAGCACAGTGTGATGTACAAATATGTGGAAACAAAATTCGATTTGAAGTGACCATGTAAGAAGGAGGAGTAAGGGCTTCCTCTTCTTCCCAATAGATGAAAGGGGGATGCTTTAGCATACGCTAAAGGAGAGAAATAAATGAGTATAAGGAAAACTTGTGAGATCAATTAGCCAACTTGGTGAGGTTGGAAGTGCTGAAGAAGGGGTTTGACTATAACATAAAAGTCGCAATTGTTTAATGTTATAAATTCAAGCTTCTAAAAGCTTTCGTGGGGTAGGCACACTAAACCTGATTGTATGCCTAGGGGTGACCAGCAGTC
This sequence comes from Microtus ochrogaster, assembly GCF_000317375.1. NCBI lineage: Eukaryota > Metazoa > Chordata > Mammalia > Rodentia > Cricetidae > Microtus > Microtus ochrogaster. The sequence goes on along the minus strand of NC_022031.1, from coordinate 15,752,793 downwards.
ACGTGTAGAGAAACGAAGGAGACTTTCAAAAAGAGAAGAGGGAAGAATAGGAAAACGAGGCGTGCAATCTTGAAGAGTTGTAAAACAACATTAAAGAAAGATTTGGCAAAGCTACAATGTAAAAAAGATTTTAATTAGACTATTCAAGTTCTCAATGGTATCCAGGCAGTAGAGAGATCAATTTGTCACTTTAGGTTTGACATATGAGGACTTGCTGATTATATTGAGAAGTGTTATCGCAGTAGCTGCATTCAGTTTTGACTAGATGGAAAAGTCTATAGTTGGTACAGAGGTAGATAAAGGACCCTTGGTAGTCTGAATGGATTTTCCAGGGAAAGGGGCTCAGTGCTTCTTGTATTATTGATATTCTACTGCTTGAAGGCCTGTAGATCTCAAGGAAGAAGCATGCTGGATAATGCCAGTCCAAAAATTAGTTTCCTGAAGATGGGGACAATGATGAGATCAAGCACAACAAAACCTCAAAATTAGAGCCCCATATAGCCAAGAATTGAGATGTACAAAACATAGACCACAAAGAAAATCTCTGCCATTTGCAAGATCCTTCCAAAGGGGATATGTCAAGACCAAGAGGCTGAGCTGAATCAACGCAGAATGCTGTCACAGTCTCTGACATGAACGTTGTGGACATGGACTTGAAGAGCTGTATCATGCATGGATGACTAATGCCTGAATGAACATAGTGATTGAATGTTTTATATCTATGCAGCACAGATTTCTTAATTAATGGAAATAAGTCTTAATGAAACTTTGTAGAAATTCATGCATAGTTTAATTACTTCTAAGTGTTCTGGGAGAGCAGATACACGAGAAAGAGACGTGAGCAGGAAATGAGCGGCCAAGGAAGCAATTACATGAGGCAATGCGTTGAAGGGCATGCTATGTGTTACATTGCATGGGCCAAGACTTGGTGCTGACATTCGTGTGTAAACAGTGCCTATGTTGTTTGTGGGTTGATTCTCTTTAATGAGGAGCTGTCCAAAAGTTCCCTGATTCATGTGTAGAGCTTAATCAAATGCAGGTTAGTGTAGAAAACCTTCATTCAGACCTCAGAGGTATTCATGATCTTAAAGTCTAATGCAATCTCAGCTGAACTTAACAATAGCTAGGCAAATTGTCCTGCCTTCTTGCTTTTGTTTGTATGTCCAGCATATCTTAGGGATTCTAGAAAACATTCATGCTAGGTAGCTGCTTCTTTCTGCTGAGTGTCTGACACCTGCTGTCCAACTGGACAAGTTCATGAAACCTGACAAGGAAGTGCTGGTCCCGGATGGAGGCCACTCCAGATACAAAACTGACACTGTGAAAAACGTTGGTGGTGGTATCTCAGAACATCCTTACAGCCATGCTTTCAAGGCTGAAATAGACTGCCCTCATCTAAAAATGATAGCTACCATGGGCAAGAAGAAAATCACCAAGATATTAATTTTTAAGGAGCTTGTGAAAGTGGATAAGTGCACCCACCTCATGCCCACAAGGGGCTCTGTGGATATTGCCTTGGACAAAACTGTTGTCAACAAGGATGTCTTCAGAGACTCAGCTCTGAACACAGGCCAGGAGGGATGCCAAGGACAAGCTTGAGGAGCTACACAAGACAGACAATAAAATACCAGGATGTTTTTCTAGAAACTTCAGTTTTAGGTATATTCTATTTCCACCATTATTTTCTTTAAAAGCTAGGTAGCTACTAATCTCCATCTATAGAAAGAGGTTAAAGATATTATTTTCCTGTTTTAATATTTACTTTAATTCTTAGGATCTGACAACTATGTGAAAAAAACTATAAGAATAAAGTAAAAATAGTAAGAGTAGATTAGTGTAGTACATATTTATGTATTTCAGTGATGACAAAATTAGCAATAATTAGAATTTAGATTGATATTTTCCCTTATAGCAAATTGGAAACAGTGTGTTGTTCATTTTTTGTTGCCAGAACAAAATATTCAAGTGCACAGGCTTACGGGAGGGAAGATTGATTCCAGCTTGTGGTTTCAGAGTTTCCATCCATAATCAGCTGGTTCAGTCTCACCGAGGCTGAGCAGAAGCAGGAAAGCTGTAGATGGGAGCGTGTGGCAGGAGGAGCTATTTATCTAATGACATCCCCCAAAGCCATAGAGACAAAGAGAAGAAGATAGGGATGAAGTATTTACTTCAGAGTCACCTCTAGACACCTACTTCTTCCAGCCACATCTCCTAGTTCCCACCAGCTCTCAATGAAGGTGTCTAATTATAAAGCCATTATAATGCATTTACTCAATAAAGTCAGAGACCCTAAGATCTAGTCACTTCCCCAAAGCCCTCAACTGATAACCAAACTTTTAGTACATTATCTTACAGGGGACATTTCACATTCAAGTGATAACATGTTTTCAAAGGAGTGACTAATTCAGAGAGACCAAGAAAATCACATGAGATGAGACACAAAGATGGAAGCAATATGCAATGTTTACATGGTGATAGGAAATTAATGAGGTTCAGTGTGTGTGTGTGTGTGT
>NC_022031.1:15745254-15750180 GCF_000317375.1 Microtus ochrogaster | reverse complement strand
TGTGTGTGTACATACATGTGGAGGCCAGATGCTGATCACCTTGGTTTTGGGGGATAGGGAGACAGACACTCTCGGTTGCCTTATATCTCATGAAGTAAACTAGATTGCTACTACAAGGATTCACCTATCTCTGTCTCAGTATCATAAGTGCATGCCATCATGCCTGACATTTTAAAAGTAGACGATGGAGGCTGAACTGATGTATTCACACTTGAAAAGCAAGCATTGGATTGATGGAAATATCTCCCCAACCAACTGAAGAGGTTTCTACAATCAAGAACTAACTATTAGGGTTGGGGAAACGGTTTAGTGGTACTGTGTTTGCTAGCATGCTTGAGGCAAATATAGCATAGCTGGTTACTATATTTTATTTTCTTCATGTGAACTGGGCTTAACTGCATTTCTTATAGATGCAAAAGGAAATTAAGAGACTCCTACATCTAAATTATGGTTTCTGGAGATATCAGTATATCCCCTCTGGATATATTTCATTAGCAAAGATCTTTGAACATCCAGCATCCATTAAGGGCACTCATATAACTGAAATCAATGTATAGTATAAGTGTTGTTTAGGTCATAGCATAAGTGAAGCGTCTGCTTCTACTTAGTTTTGTTACTCTTTAGATATAAACTTTTCCTCTCAAATTTGAAAAGTTTCTTTTTGCAGTGACCCAAACTTAAATTAGTGTCAACTAACTTTCCAAAATCTCTACTTCTGAGATAGATCATCATGTGTTAGCTTTTACACACCAATTGCGTATAGATGAGGGAGCTATTAACAATTTTAGTAGGGGGGGTTGGAATGAATAAAGGTTGGTTTAGTATCCAACTTCAAATGTCCACACACTTATAATTATAGGGTAGTAAGTAGAGGACCCAAGAGTGAGAGCACCAACTGTGAAATTTATATTTCAATGACTGATACTAATTATATGTTTATATATATATGTATATATATACATAAATATATGTATCTTTGCACATGAACTTAAGACTCCTGGCTTGATTATTGAACACCATATTATCAAGTTTAGTATTTGTTACCCTCTCCTGAGTTTAAGAAATCACACTTGTGTCAGTCACTTTAGTTGTGAAACACACTGGACATTTGTACCTGTAAAATGAAGAGCAAATGAGACAGTATCCTGCTGCGTTGCTTTAAGAAAACAGTGCTCTGAAATGGTGCTGTCTGCGATGGTTCTAATCCAGTCCCATCACTGCCCACGCTGCTGACACTTGTAACTAGTATTACCATTGCTATGACAAAATACCACAAAAAGCAACTTAAAGAAAAAACAGGTTTATTTTAGCTTACGGTCTCAGTACTTTCAGTCCACAGCTAATTCTATTGCTTTTAGGCCTGGTGAGACGTAAACATCAGGGCTAGAAAGTATTGTATAAGAAAGCTTCTCATCATTTGGTAACCAGGAATCAGACAAAGAAATCAACAAGGAGACAAGATATACTACTCATTAAAGGTACACAGCGCCATCAGTCCACTCAGCTCTCAGCTCATCAGTGGATTTATATGTTTATGAAGCCAGTGACCACCGTCCAATCACTTCCTCAAAGCCCCACCCACAAATACAGCTACTTGTGGGACCAAGTCTTTGATGCATAGCTTTGTGGAACATTTCAGATTCACACTGTGACAGTGAAGATGAAATTGAGAACTAAAATCCGCCTATAGTTTGAAAGCTTCCAGAAGTTGGAGGGACTTTTCAAAAAGGAGATAAAAGGTAGCATGCAATGCAGAATCTCTTAATAACAGATGCAAGAGCCAATAGGTGGACACAAAAATATTTAAAATTTAGTGTTAATGCAGAATGCTATGCTTTTAAGATTTAAGTCATAGGCAATGCTCTGATTATTAGAGTGAGGGCAATGAGGAAACCTTCAGGAGCAATAATGTTTGAGTTGAACTTGAAGGAAATATGAGGTGTTTGACAGGGGAGAAATTATGAAAGGGCTGTGCAAGTATTAGAAAACTCAGCAAACTCTAGATAGCAAAGAACTTCAGAGTAAGTTCATCATGAATATATGAATAATATTTTACTACAAAACCAATGTGTTTTTTTTTTCATGAAGGTTATAATATTGGTTTCTTTTTGTTGTTGTTTTGACCAAATACCTAAGAAGAAGAAACTCAAGCAAGGAAAGGTTTATTAAAGCTTCAAATTTGGTCCATTCCTACAGGGCAGACTTAGCTGCAAAAGAATAAAGTGGCAATCACATTCTGTTCCAGTCAGGAAGCAGAGAGAGCAAACAGAAAATATGGGCAGGCTATCAAAAGTCCAAGGATAACCCCTAGTGATTCCTGTAGCAAGGCTCTACTTCTTGAGGGTTTTACTGTCTTGGACAACAGTGCCCCAGTGTTTGAGCACACGGGAACACTCCATATTCAACACACAGCAACCATATTTGAATTTTCTAACTCTTTCTTGCTACTTCCAATCACCATGAAGTTATCACATCTTGAAAGAAGATACTGACTGAAATAAAAAGGGCGTAAACTCGCCAGCTTCATGCTCCATAGATAAGTACTCGAAGGAAAAAAAAATACAGCCATCTTAAAGCATTACCTATGAAGAAAGCTAAGAACCTTCTAAATTCCAGAAGCTGCACATTGAATCTGCAAGGAGAAGCTCCTCTGAGGCTTAATCACAGACCATAGCCAGAGAGAAGGGCACAGTTGTAAGGGAAGTACCCAGTTGGCAACAGGTAAAAGAGAATATTCACAATCTTAGGCGAAAGAGAGATAGAGAAGCAAAATCGAGTCAGAAAAAAATATTGTTCATTATTCCTCAGGGTAGACATCCTGATCCATGTCCAGAGAGATAAGAGGTTTAAAAAAAAAAAAAACTAAGGTACAAAGGTTATTCTTTGAAAGTCAACTTCAGGTTTGTAGAGATGACTCGGGATAAAAGTGTTTGCTGTTGTCTTAAGACTTGAGTTCAATTCCCAGGATCCACACAGTAGACTCCTGCAAGTTGTCCTCTGACCTCGATGTGGGCAACATGACACCTGCTTATATGCCCACACACAAGCACACAAAATAGTAAATAAATAAACAAGCAAATAAGTAAATAATGTAAACTACAATACTACTGATGATGATGATGATGGTGATAATGCATTGCTTTTATTTTTGTAAAATATTGACTATTGGGTTTTGAATTTCCATTCTACATCCATAGAAGTCAGAGGATCAGAATAGATAGGTAAAACAAAGTGTCAATTAAATATCTTATTGAGCACCCCCAAGCTCCCTGAACTCCCACGTGACATAGAGGTGGCCCAACAGCTACTATGTACCTCATGAAAAGCATGGAATGTCAAAAGGAACCGAAGGTACTGGGCCTGTTGTAATGAGGGGGAAAATGACCCACAGTAGCTAAGTTGTCCCAGAGGTCAGAGGTGATTGAAGGGACTTAGAGAATGAAAAGTACAGTGGACACCATGAGTCAGAAAGTTCCTACCCATGCAGAAAACAAGCCATGACCATTCACCACTCTGGGAAAAGCTCTCCTCTCACAGATGCTGAGAATCCAGCATCCTGCTGGCTTTGCTTGAGGTAATGTAGCCCAGAGGTCACCCAAGAGAAAGCGGGAGGGGTCAGAACTTGTCAGAATGGCATTCTTCCTGGGTGTGTCAAGAAAGGGTTAGGTTTGATAAAAGAAAAAGCTTAAGTCAGGGAACAAAATACCCTGCAACTAAAGTTGCAAAATATTTTGCAACTTTAAGGGCCACATCACAGTTATTTAATTTCTTTAGGTTCCTGGTTTTCTCCCGTTAGTCCCTGGAAAGAGATTGACAACAGAGACCATGCATTGAAGGATACTGTGTTGTTTGCCTATCCCAGTTGTACTTAATTTTAGTGTACCAGAGACTGGATAAATCTGGCCTTCTAAGAAGCTGCTCATGCTGGGGAATAGTGTTCCATAGATTTGGAAGTTCACTAACATTTATCTGTGAATGTGGGCAAGGCTCATGGTTCAGCATCAGTACAGAGATGGAGTCAAAGGCTGTATGTGAAAAGGTGCTGTTTGTAATTGCCAAGGCTCCCTTAGACAGCTTGCAAAGAGATGCTGGGTGAATGGTGAGTGCCGGTTCTCATGGGCTGGGATCTAAGACACAGATGGAGTCCATCTGGAAATGCTGAGCCAGGGTAGTGCAGGACAAAGTAGGACATGTGCTGCTTTCATATCTGAGCTGTGTGTGTGTGTGTGTGTGTGTGCATGCGCTCCCTGAAGAGCTGCTACAAGATGACTCCACTTTGTGTTAGAGTGTGTTTGTGAAAAACACATATTGAATTTGAAATTCATAAAGTAAGGCAGACTTTCCTTACAGAATGATGTTAACAACTGTGGTTAAAATTTAAGATACTGCACAAAGGAAACATCTATGTAATCAAGAGTGTTAACACAAAGGAAAGGGAAATTGGTACCGGAAAGCCTTGGTAAATCAATTGCAAGGAGCAAACAAAATCCCTATTAAATCTCCTATGGACTAATTGGCTATATTATAAGTTTAATAAAGTATTAAATTTTGGTAATTATTTCTCTTTTTAATTGTTTTATTTCACAATGGTAGAATGGAATTCTCCCATTGAAACACATACCTAGCCTCTACAAGTCTTAAATGTAGAATTTCCTCTGCCATTTTTAAAACAAGGAAAATAATGGAAAGAACAACTTGAATGACCAAAATCTGAAAATATGATAGTCTGTAATTTTTTTATGTCTTTGTCTCTTTCTTTTTTTAATTATTTTTATTGAAAAAAATTTCCGCCTCCTCCCAGCCTCCCATTTCTGTAATTTTAATTATTTAGCTTTTTATACTTATTGGTATTTCTCAATTAATGTCCCGTTTAAGCTATGGAGTGCAAAATTCTTTAAGATATCACCACTGGGCGGTGGTGGCGCA
>NC_022031.1:15722085-15744632 GCF_000317375.1 Microtus ochrogaster | reverse complement strand
TTGAGACCAGCCTGGTCTACAGAGCTAGTTCCAGGACAAGCTCCAAAGCCACAGAGAAACCCTGTCTGGAAAAAACCAAACCAAACCAAACCAAACCAAACCAAACCAAAACAAAAAAAACAACAAAAAGAATCTGGGTATACACTAGTGAAGTTCTCTATTTCACATGACTATAACCAGCATGTCAAGCCAGGCAAATGAAGCAACCTTGCCCCCGAGGTCACGTGACTGTCAATTAAATTCAGTGTCTTAAAACTTCTTGAACTCCAGGCCTGAGTTCCTAGCTGGCTGTTTTCATCTATTGCTTGAAATATAGCAGACATTCACCAAACAATAATTTTATTCTAAAAATTTGACTTTGAAGAATGGTATTTTATGCATGGAGTTTGCTAAATGTACATTTATTAAACACAGAAGGTAGATGATATGATGGCTTATGCAGCACAGATTTTAGAAATCCTTATTGAATTTACTTGAGTTCATACAAAATTGATCCTATCCTCAGGCCAGACACATCATTTCTATTTTGATCTTCTCAGTTAATTCTTACATTGGGAACACCCAATAGACTCTCTAAGGGGCTTCACCTATAATATGCTTCGTGTATAATGTGGAGCTAATTGTGGCATGCAAAGCATGGTGTTTAGATCATGAAGTTTATGTGCATTTTATATATAACCAGTGAGCCTTCATAGTCTAAGGACAGCTCTGGAAACTAAGAACAAAGCAGAGACCAGGAGACAGTGGCTGTAAATTGATTTGTGAACAGTGCAAGCAGTGAGCAGTGATTGTATAATATGATTTCAGAAGATAATATATATTGCAGAGATAAAGATAGAAGATGGAAGACTGGAGGATCCTGTCTTAGGATCCTCAAAGACACCATGTAGTAAAAGGCAGTAGTTGAAAAAAGATTGAAGGAATGGAAAATGTGTAGAGTGTACCACTCGGGGCAGGGAAGGGTTTTTCAGCGTGAAGGCAGAGAACACACAGACTGAGGAGATCAAGACTCTTCAGTCAGTGTAGAAAAGGTTAGGCTAGTTTATAACGACAGTCTGTTATACAATCAATTGGTATTCATATACTCTATACTTTGATTCTTTTTTATCACAAAATACTTATTTTGAGAAGCTAAAAATGTATCTTGTAATATACAAACTGAACTGGTTATATTTTAAAATATGTATGCATACACATAATGTAGGTAACAACAATTGATGTTTAAAGAGGGCATTAAAGCAAGGAGGATTGGAAAGAGAAAAAAGGAGAGGTACTATAGTTAAATGATAATCTCAAAATTGTAGAAAGTAGTAAGAACCTATATCTTCTGCAGAAACTGAGACGATATCCACAGGTAACACCAGGCCTTGTCACATCTTATTAAGATATGTCCCATGGAGGCAGCTATCCAAGAAAATGGAACAAAAATTGGAAATGGTCTTGTAAAATTTCACTTTGGGTGGCAAGGCACTGTGGGTTGATGTGTAAAGGATGCGAACAGCACATGGATTCCAGGAAAGCATCACAGAGTGGAAAACGGGCTTTCCAACGTGTGAGACATGGTGGCAGCATCGCGAGTCACGTGGCTTGCTTCTCAGTGATGGGAAAGGTATGTCGTGTGCAGCTTTTCACGTGTGACACACCACCAGGGTGCATGAGTGGGCAGCCACAGCCAGAACATATCAACAGCAATTTTAGGGTATGGCAACCCATGATATTTTATCTTTTCCTCTAAATTCAAATCTTTTTTTTTAAATTGTCTAGAAGGAATCCATACATGAAAAATAAAAGGAGTTGGAAGGTAAGGGAAAGCTGTGGCACTTAGCATTATTTTTAGATTAGTCACACTGGATTAAAGTCTCCACAAGGGTGGCTCACATAACATACGCCTCACCATTTCCTGTGGATATTTCGTGAATTTGTTAGAAGAACTAGCATCGTCTTCTGGGCTAGAAGAAGAAAACTATTCCCAGATGTCTTACTTTTTTCTAACTAAATGCAGGAACTTTCAAGTTACAATCAGGTCAACCAACCCAAGAGTTGTGATTCACTTACAGTCTAAGCAAACATTCCAACCTACACAAACTCCTAAAAATTAAGTGGTCATGAAGCTTGTTCTGTTTGTTCCATTCACAGCAATCATATGAGGACTGCTAGGGAGAAAGAATATAATATCAGGATATTTATTGCACTTTCCAGTTAGCAGTAGAAACAGAACGTACAAATTTAAATCAATATGAACATTTCCTTTTTTGCTTATCAGCTTAATCTTTTTCTTTTGTTTATCGATTCATTAGCAAAGGAAATTAAATATTTTTTTAATCTGCTTCAACTTACAGTATTAAAATAGAAAAGCCTAACACATACTTTAAGTTCCACAAAACTTATTTCCCAAATAAAATTCTATGTCTTGCTTGCTAACCTATTGCTAGTTGGAGACTTGTAATTTCTGTTCACTACCAATTTGTTCTAATGATTTATAGATCTTATTATTGTTACAAACTTTCTTTTGGTGAAATTTGTGCAGATAGAAACGTTTTGAAGTCCTATTTTGGGTATGACTATGAGAGTGAAGAAACTTGAGGTGCTCCTGGGGCCTCCCCATGGTTGTCCCATGGTTCCCCCTCTCTACTGCAGTATGTGCCAGCAAAGGGAGTCATGTTGCATTTTCTTTTCTTTCTTTCCCTGTTCTGGAACCGAAGCTGCCTCACATAACAGAACTATTTCATACATATTTTATTTGATCTTCTCTAATTTCTGATGTTTTCTTAACATTTGTTTTATTTTCAATAATTCACTCAGAATGTGTAACATCTGTTTAAAACATTTGGCCAAATCAATTTTATTGATATAAATCAACAAACCAATTGCAATGCAGGGAAAACCACCATGTAATTCTTCTTCAACTCATCAATGAATCACTGTGAAGAAACTTACACTTGAAAGGCTTTTAATTTTTCTATAAAGTTCCTTGAAACAGATGTGAAAATTCACCCATCTCTCACACTGTCTAGTTCAAACAGCTGTAATTATTCCATGGATTACACTTGAATGAAATGAAAGGCCTGGGATTATTTTATCTAAGCAGCTGCTATTTTCTGACATCAAAACACTATTTTGCTTGATTAATTCTTGGTTATTTGCCAGTGAATAAAGATAAAATGCCTGGCCTTCAGTGGCGAATTAGTTCACTCTTCTCAGCAACGCTCTTGGGACTCAGAAGAAAGGCCATAGTTTTATAAGCTACCCTTAAGCATTGGACTTTCTGTTGGGAAAAAAAAAAGGCTAATGTCTTCTCAAAAGTTAAAAATGTCACATTATTATAATGTGCTTATCTCTTCTTATGGTGCAAAAAGTATTGATGCTTGGATTAACCTAGGGATGTAAGCTCTCAGGTCTCCCCAGCCAGCTGGTAGGTAGCTCCATTCTGAACCACGCCCCTACTCTCTCTCTCTGGGGTCATCTGTGCCAGTATCCTGCAGGCAGCATGCCTGAAACCAAAGGTATTACCTGTCCAGTCTCCCTGAGAGGTGAGAATGTGAAGAAATGGCTAGGATTTCACATTCAGCTCTTCAGTTAGTCTTCATATTGTGTTGGCCCGCCTCTGCTTTTTAAAATCCTTCTTTCTCTTTCAGCTGCTCCTGCCCTCTTACAGGCCTCAGAGTTAGTACACACACGGAAGACCCAGGCTTTGTGGTGGCTAATCCTGTGTTTTAAATTTAAACTACTGTGTTTAAGAGAGCTATAAAACAAAACACCTCTAACCTCTAAACCTTACTTTCCCAAGGACCAATAACTCCCTGGAATGCTGGGGGCTGTTGTTCATGTAGAATAGAGAGCCACGTGTTTCACTTCTGTAAACAAGCTTGGTTGCCCAGCTGCACGGGATGTAAGCAAGAGGTAGATAGCAGGAAGTACATCAGAAGGTATGCTTGCTTCTTATTGGATGAAGGTGGGTTGAAGTATGTAACCTTGAGGGTTTTTGCCTTTAAAATCCCCAGCTACTATGATTCGGTACCATATTCTGAGCATGGATCTTGCTTGTAGACCTGGTCAGCATTCGTAGCCCTGGCCAGTATTTCATAAAACTAGCTTCAAAATTGGCTAAAAAACAAATGTTGTAGTGGTCTTGTTCTCACCCAGTGAGATTAATAGCTTCTTCCAGCTTTAGTTCTCTGGGTTTTCTTTCCTTTAGTTCACTGTGCATTTTATTTCTTGTGTCTACAGATTAGCACAGCAAAATTATTCCTTCAAAAACCAGTTACCAGGAGCCAATACATGTAAAGATCAATTAGTTAATTAACAAATTATTAAAATCAAGGAAACAACTTTTGTTTCAGGGGAAATGGGATCTCTTCTTGGTCTTCTTAGTCTTATTAATAAAAGAATTTAGGAATTGACTCAAATGGAAACTCAAGGGCAGTTTTGTTAGCATTTAAGATCCTTCCACACTCCACCCTCGGCCATGGCAGGCAAACTGTCACTGTCAGAAGCTACCAAGAGAAGAAGGCAGGAGAGGAATTGGAAAGAAGGTAAAGTAGGACATATAAGTCAATACAGAGGTTAGGCATATGGCAGACAAGCAGCCACATAGTGAGAAAGGAGCATAGGGAAAGAGCAAGGAAGCCCAAGAACCAGAAAAGGCAAAGGTTCCAGACAGCATCAAAGGAAGGAGGCTAAAGAAGAAAACAGGGAGACTATTCCTTGCTGATCAGACCTTGAAAAGGACAACCGAACCTGACAGTGGCTCATAGGGACTACCCTGGACTGTAGGTGGGTGAGGGGCATGGATTCTTGCAACATGTGCAGGAAATGGGAGCAAAAGGAGGGAAACAGTCTTTACTAAACAAATCCTGAGTGTTTGGAGCAGTTGTTGAGGAGATTGTGGGTCAGTCCTGGAATGTTATGTGCTTTACCCATTATCCACTTGCATATTGTCTTCCAGTCTCCTCCTTTAAACACCCCCTGCCTTGCAGAAGGGGGGGTTAAAACCCAGGGCTCCAGAAGCTCACTGTTGACTGACTGTTCAGAGTCAATTATATCCTAACATAGTTTAACAACATTTTGTTCCGATGTCGTTGTGGTCTTGTAATCAAGACTGTGTTGATCGTGTCGCAGCATTGGATGTGGATCCAATGCCCAAAGTCAAACACAATGACTGTATCCTTAAGATGCTTCAGAACCAAGAACCGCTTTCCAGTCCAGGCTGAAGAAACAACCTCACGGATGTAAGGGCAAAATCTAAGAAGACCTGAAGCCTTTCCCTTATCTGTTTCACCCAGACCAGTGCAGAAAGAGATCATAGCTGTCACATGGACCTCACTGTGACTAATACAAGAAAGATAGAACAACACAATTATCAATTTGTTACCTTTGCCAGCAAGATGAGACACAACCTGAGTTTGATCTCAAGGAACCACAGGGCAGAAGGAGACAAAGGAAGGAAATGACTCTTGCAAGTTGTGCTTTAAACTCAGGGGTGTGTGTACCTGTACACACACACACACACACACACACACACACACACACACACGGGTGGGGGGAAGGGGAGGCAGGCAAATAAGTATAATACAAATTAGTTAAAAACAAAAAGATAACCTAAATGTGATCACCTAGTGTTTGCCTCTGAACATCTAACAAGGTGAGGTCTGGCTCATGGGATACAGGAAGGTAAAATGTCTGTATTGTAAATTAAGTAAACAATTTTCTTTGAGATTCTCAGGCATGTCGAGAGAAAGGAATGAAACCCTACCCAATGTCATATTCACTTAGGACCTAAGTTGGTTTTATTGTTTCTTTAACAGAAAATAGTTATGTATGAGGAAGAACATGAATTCTATCAGTAGCCTTTAAGGCAAATGTTTTTATTTTGCTCAAATTCTGGAGGGGATTCTTTTTCTTCCTGTGTCCCTATAATCTCTGTTTCTTTCTTTCCTGCCTCAAAATAGGCAGAAAAACAAGATAAAATGCGTGCAAATGAGTTCATGTGTACAGGGTTATCACAGGGACGTGGTTACCCAATAACCTCCTGAGATTAAGACATTCATATCCCCTGTGTTACAGAGAGAGGTCTGCAAAGGTGGAAGTCATTTTGAAGTGTAATAAATAATTTTCAAGGGAGTCAGATGGATCAAAGGAAAGAACGTTTTAAGACAAAGCTCTGCTTGGATCCTGAAGTGAGTGAGGATATGTACGGCAGGATTGAGTAACTGAAGATTCTGATAAGAGGGAAGTGACTTAACAGAATTGGTCATGAAACTTGCTAAGATCTTTTAAGATTTTCTACCTTTACGTGAAATGAATTCCCTTTCTCTGTAAGCCAACCTTGATATAAGATGTCTTCCTCTTTTGATAACTTCTATTTTGCTCCCTTAAATAAGGAAGGTGCTTAAATGGAGATGCAACAAGAAAGAAAAGGTGCATAGCTCAGAACTTAGCTTTTTTATTAGTTAGTAAAATGGTCTCATTTTTCTCAGCTCCTACAATAGAGGATGGTTGCCTTCTATGGCACAGAAGCTATATGTAGGAATTTTAGAATTAGGTATTGTTAATGCTGAGAGACTCCTTACTAGTTAAAACCTTGCCTCTCCCTCCAAATGGAAGATTAAGAATGAATAAAATGAAAAGTGCATTTAGAATTGATATAAATATTTACTGATAATTGTTTGGCTAGGGCTAATGCACAATGAATTCAGTCTGTTTGTGAGGTGGTTTCAGATGGAAGGGACCCAGGCTCTAGAACTGAGTCCAAAGTGACTACAATGTATCCCACTAGGGCAGCTTCCTCCATTTTGGTTGAATTCCTATCCATAAAGCATACAGGAAGCTGACTGACAAGGTAGAAACAGAAATGCTAGGAAAGGGGTTGAAAAACTGATCCAATATCTCAAAGAAATTGTGAGGAGTACTTTATGGCTTATGGAAAACAAAGAAAAAGAAATATGAATACATGGAGATCATGGTGTTAGTCTATTAGAAAGGATGATCTGGGAAAAATCAAAGCAAAACTGTTTTGTAGGGAAAGGCTAAATCGGGCAGTTAAAAAAAGAAATTACTTTTAAGGTCAATGACAATAGAATGATAAATTTGTACAAGGAGAGAAAAAAGATAGAGCAGGGGATAAGGACCACAGATTTATTGATAAGGTGGCTTCATTAATGGCCCTGTAGTCTTGAAGTAGCCAGCATGGATCATCTGATTTCTTGATATCTAGAATAAGTGTGTTATAGGATACACTTTGTGGGACACTGAGAGTATTTGTTTCCAGTACTTACTTAGAGCCTAGTAGGCTCTTGTGTGCTCTAACATTTGACATTATCCTGTTGGCTTTGAATTAGATGCAAAGACAAAAACACAGTGGCTGGAAGTCGTCAGCCGGATTTTAACCAGATGAGCTAAATGTTGCAGAGCAGGAGAGTTTGGGGCAGTTGGGAATTGGTAATAAGACCTATGGTGGAGGACATAATCTGTAAGATCAAAGTGCAGAAGGCTCTCTTCAAGAGGAGGAGATAAGAGTTTCAGATCCAATCCCAGTTAGGAGGTTTCAGTCTTTGAATGGAGTAGATTTTCATACAGTAACAGGATCTGAGATATAGTTCAGGGTTGACAGAGAGGGAGTTATAGAGACAGAAGAAAGTTTGACTTTAAGGAATTTCTTACCATTTGCCTTGGTGCTCTATAAAGTTTTCTAAATCTCAAAAGCTTTTAGAGTCAAAGATATCATTTAGGGCCCTTGAGAGCCATAATCCACTCTGCATAGTGGTCAAGCACTATTGCAAAGGAAAACCAGCTGCTTATGTTTAATATAATACCCGGGATAAAGAATGTGAATTTATAACACAGCCAAAGTGAGGATCTTTAGGTAAGTAAGATTGAGTAGTACTCTCAAGTAGGGCTAGAAAAAGAAAAGAAGGAAACAAATATCCTTGTGAATTCCAGTTTCACTTTTTGGATGTATGGTCTGTACGTGGGAGGCTGCTTGTTTGTTTCCTAGCCCCCACCCTGACTCAAAATAATCACACAGAAACTATTAATTACAACACAGTTACAATATCTGTATCTGCTTTATTTTTTTTATCATAACTAAGGGAAAAATATAGCTATAAGTATCTATTTTTCAACTCAATCAAAAACCCCAGAAGAATATAATATTAACAAGAAGCACATTGTAAGCAACTTCCAAAACTCTAGAATTGACAAAAGCATCTTGCTGTCTGGAAAGTCACTCAAATTTCTTCTGTAACATTGGGGCATCCATATTTAACCTACAGGCCCACAGTATCTGACAGACTTTTCCATGAAGCAGGAAATTTGAAAGACTACTTCATCTCTATTGGCAGTTTGTCAGTCACTTTCTTTTGTATCCTGTAGAATGTATGACAGACTCTTTCATGAAGCAGGAACCCTGAAGGACTCTTACCTTTAAGTAAGTTCAGCAGTCATTTTTCTGTGGGGCCTGCATGTCCAGTTCATATAGCATATGAATTCCAGGCAAGGGGGCAGTTGCCTAAATGGTTAACAATCTCCAAATTGTTAATTCAATGCCCATTATCCTCTTGAGTAGATTGGTGCTGCCAGGAGCAGATATTGTCATGAAAAGCTCTAAATTCTTAAAACATTTTAAATGCCACATTCTGTTAGTCTTTTGAAGAATGCCTATTCATCTGAAATATATATCTTTACATCTAGACAACCTAACTAATATGACTAGAAGCTTGGCTATTATGCATGACTATCTATTAACCCGTATTTCTTAATTATACATTAAATTTTTAAATGAGCTGCACAAACACAAAACGTTAATCAAGAGAAGAAATATACATATAACAAAATTGACCTTAAATTTATAACAATAAACCAAGATCCATACCAATGTAAAGTATTCATGTCTATAGTATATCCCCCTATAAATGTAAATAAACATTTATGAACAATTCTTTAGGGATTTTGGATGTTGTTCTCTAGACTAATTCCTGCTGATTGGGGCACTGTTAATCAGGTCTTTCATGGGGTATCCTGTATAGTAGGTCCATCTCAGTCAGCAGTTCTGAAGCTGTCATGGATGTTGGACCATCTGGGAGATTGCTTCAGGGGGTCTTGGTTAATCAAACCATATTAGCTGATAAGGAATCCTCATCTCTATCATTTGTGGAAACAAAAGCAGAACCTCTTTTTCTAAAGCATCATATCCTTAGGCCCAAATTTTGAAGTCAAGATACCTTTAAAATATATATGTTGGTTTAGTTTAGTAGCCCATACAATAAAATGTCTCTCTGTACTTATTTCATTCCAGTCAAACGATTCAAAGAAAACACAATACTATACATACTCTCTATGTATTTTCATCCTTACATGGCTTATTTTCTTTTACTCCTTTAATCTATGACTATCGGTACTCTGTCTCTTTATATACTTTACTTTTTAAAAAAACCATTTATTTTTTTATTACAATTTCTTCTCTCTTCCAAGCCTACATACATTTCTTCAACACTGTGACCCATTTAGAGGTCTTTTTCATTTGGCACTGTTTTTATTGCATATCTGTAATTATTTTTTGACCAGGAACACTTTTTTCTTTTTCTTTTTTAAATGCTAAGCACTCCTGCCTGTTGGCTCTGCCCTGTTCAACATGGCAGAAGCATGTTCACTGCTTCTAAGAGTGCCCCAGCTTCATAGTTGCAATAGGTCTATGTCACAACTAAACAATTTATAATACATTGTTTACAGACCCCATTTAAGTGCTCAGCCTCCTGAAAGAGCCACAACTGTTCATGCAACTAGTACGAACCAGGAAGCCCTCCCCTAAAGAAGCTGAGCAATCTTTGCTGGCAATACTGAGTCATGAAGACCTCTTTAAAGGAGCTGAGGTGCCCCTGCTTGCTACCATCAAACAGAGCCCATCCTAATTAAAAAAATGAGGCTACCAAGAAGCTGCACCGCACTCTCCTCTTTTTTGTCTAGAATTTCTCATCAACCTCTCTCAGGTTTTATGTGGATGCAGTTGCCCCCATTGTGGCACCACTTGTAGGCAGAGAATGCTCTTTCATTTCCCAACTGCTCAGACCTGAAAATTAACACAGAAACTATATTAATTACAACACTGCTTGCCCAATAGCTTGGACATATTTCTGGCTAACTATTATATCTTAAGTTAACCCTCTTCTATTATTTTATATTTTACCAGGAGGCTTAATGTTTGTTACCTCTTGCTTTTTGGGCAGCTACATAGAGTCATCTTTCTTCTGCAGCTACACAGTATCTCTTTGACTCTGCCTACTTTCTCTCTGTACTCTGTTCTGATTTCCCATTTGGCCGTATTCTGCCCTGCCATAGTCCAAAAGCGGCTTCTTTATTAATCAATGGTAATTAAACATATTCACAGAATACAGAGGGGAATCCCACATCAATCAAAGACACAGTGGAGAGCACAGCTGAATCCTGACCATGTTAAGATTCAACAGGCCTGGAAAAACCCAAGATCTGATCTAAATCTAGGGTTTTTGGTTTATTGGCATTGAGATGGGCAGACATTTTTGGTGAACACCTGGGAAAAACTCACTAAAGATACTGGCACTGGAAAAGGGCTGAAGCCTTAGTATGACAAGAAGTCCTCCTGCTGGAGATGGGGAGTGCAGTCGCAAAGGTGGGAAAGTGTCCCCAAGGCAAGACAGCTAGGCTAACCTTTCAAATATTTTATTTCCCAACAAATTAGATATTAGAGAGATAGGTGGGATTGAGGGAAAGGCAAAGATGTGTCATCCTTCTCAGGCGAAAAGTCATTAAGCATGCTGACCACAGCAGGGCTCTGAAAGTAGAGCTTCCAGGCTGAGAAGGCAAGACAAAAGGAGACCTCCTCTTAAAGTCTTTACAAGAAGGTAGAGAGAAAGTAGGTCTTGCATTGCAGGGAATCAGGCTTCGTTATTAAGCAAACTGTGAGATGGACCACACATAACTTATACGGCATGGCCGCAGTCACAGAGATACTGGATAGGCAAGTGAGATTGGTTCTGTGTGACCACAGCCAAGCTGCCTTAGATCCTGGAACTCAGGTTTGGGGTCTGTTTCCAGCAATGCTTTCAACCTTCCCAGTGAGAGAAGTACTTTTAACTAACAGAGGTAAGCAGCTCACCAAAGGCCAACGTTCCATAAATCTCCCCACCTTGTAAAGTTTCATGCAAAGGAATTTAAATCTTTTAATCTCTCTCATGTGGTAAAATTTTTCTTAACCCACAGCACCCCTCACTCACTTTCCTGCCTGGGACAACTGATCTCTTCTTCTACCCCACTTTCCTTCATTTCATTTGCACCAGCTCTTTAAGAATTAGCCAATTGTGAAAGACTGTGCTGTCAGCCACCAAGCAAGGGGGAAAACCCACAGTTGCCACCAGTGCTAGAAAGAAACTTAGTGAGCTTCCTGCCCAGATGTGCTCGTTAGCCTAGTTTACCCTTCTTGCCAAATGAAATTTCCTTTTCCGGTTACTTTCACTTTGTTTGCATGGTTTTTTTGCACATGGATGCATCCAGCACCTACTTAGAAACTCACAGGTTTGGGTGTTCCTGAATATTTAGTTTTATATAGTTGGCTTTGAGTTAGTAGCAAATACAAAAACATGGAAGCTGGAAGTTATCAGCCACACCCTGACTGTTTGGCGTGACTGCTGCAGAGGTGGTGTTTGGTTCACTGGATGGGTAAATCAGAGGCTGTGGTCTAGGTTCTAGCCATAGAAGTGGGCTATTCTTTGGATCTTTGTGTCACCCGTCTCTCACAATTTTGCATTCCTTAAATCCTTTCATATCATTTCTTTCCAACTAAGACCAAAAGACAGGAAATAAAGGGGAGATGGGAAGGGACAGGAACCTTTCTCACTTTGCCTTTGTGCTGGTTGAGAGTCAAGAACTACAACATAATGGGAAAGATCAATGTCATTTGCAGAGACAATATTCCCTTTCTCTTAGAGTTATCTCAAAAAGAGCCTTCAGTCAGGATGTATACTGCCTTTGAATTTAACCATATCAATACTCTTCTCATCCCTAAAATGGATCAATGTTTCTTATAAAACCACCTTGCAATTTAATTTACCAAAGGAAATTCTTTAGGATATATAAGCTTGTATTTTCTAAACATCAAGCTTGCTTCACTTTTAAATTTTAATGTTCAAACATATTTTTAATTTATTTTTTGATAATTCCCTGTAAATATAGTCAATCTCAACTCATGTTTTCTGGCATCTCCCCGATCTCATACTTTTATTTTTTTTAAATTTTATTTCAATAAACCACTGAGTTTAATTAGAGTTTCCTCTATGTCAATGTGTCTACAAATGTGGGGCCATTCCCCTAAAGAAAACTGACTTCCTCCCCTAGAAGCCATCAACTCTGAATGGCTACTCAGATAGTGTGTGTGCCTCCTGCAAGCACTCTGGCATGCTGACTGAATTCCTCCTGTGGAGGCGCATGCACACAAGTACAGGAAAGCAGGCAGCTGTAGCCACTGTGACTGCATGAGTGCAGTGATCCTGGCATGCCCAGAAGACATTTTGTCTCAGTATCCCAACCTCTGGTTCTTACACTCTTTCTGCCCCCTCTTCAGTGCTCTTCTAGAACCTTCTGGAGAGACTGTATGATAGAGTTGCCATCCTTATGACTGCACACTCCACAGGTACTTACTGTCTACACTTGGGCCAGTTGTAAATATTGTCCATTGTCCACTGTCCAAAGAAATTCTGCAAGGGAACAGAGGATAGGGGGGCTGCACTAACCCAAAAGTACGGCATTACATACTGACGAGGCTGCTTGATACTATGTCCATTTTAAACTTGTCTTACATTTTAAAACCGGTTGTAAAATATGGCCTTTCAACAATATAATGAAAGACCCTACAGACCCCCTCCTCAAAACCCCGCAGCTAGCATGCTCCCGGGGGAACGTCCTATTTGCTTAAAGTAAAAAAATTCTCCGGATCAGCAGCCAGCCTGCTCTCGTAAGAACATCCCATGTGCTTGAGAGAGCAGGATGTCTGTGAGATAGGAAGACTGCAAGGCAGGATGTCAATAAGATAGGTAAGATAGGACATCAACAAAGCAGGTTGACTGCAAAAGAGGATATCTATAAGATAGGAACAGTCATGCCCCCCCCCACCTCATTCCGATAACCATGCTTTTGCTTCTGTAAACTTGCTTTTTGATGACACCCCGCCACATTCTGGATGGACCCATAACCACGCTTTTGCTTCTGTAAAACTTGCTATTTGCTCTTCCCTATAAAAAGCCCGTCCTCCAGTTGGCAGGTGCACAAGTCTTCCGAGAGATCTTGCCGCCCGCAGGTACCTGTGTCTACTCAATAAACCTCTTGCGATTTGCATCCGTGTGGTCTCTGCCTGTTCCTTGGCGTTGGGGAGGTCTCCTCCCGAAAAAGGTCCTCATCGAGAGTCTTTCATTAACTTCAAAAGCCACAGACTCATTCATGCTGCTATCAAGGCACTAGAGAATGTTTGCTGTAGGTGAGGATGGAGTAAAAACACTGAACTAGACCACTCCATGGGTAGAAAGAAAGATTTTTTGGTGATCAGATTGCCAAGGCTGTCTCTCAGCTGTGGAAGGAGGGAAGAAGCAAAATGGCAAAAAAAAAAAAAAAAAAAAAAAAAGTAAGCAGATTTTGTAGGACAGTCTGCAGGGTGGGTATCTTTGGGCTGATACAGATTGTTCAAATTGATAAGGAACAGACAATTTGATGCCCTTATGAAGATAAATGACCTTTGGGGCTGGATTAAAGGAGGGCTAAGGTGGGTTTTTTTTACAAGATCTACTTTCCTGGTAAACAGAAACACCTGTCAGGAGACTCCCCAGGGTGCTGAATTTAGGCTTCTATTTACCTGATCAGAGCTCTTCTGTTAAAGACATTGTCAGCAGTACAGCCATTTTGGGGGTTGGCTTTGGACAGAATATTTGTCCACTTCACTGCTGCCTACACTTAAACCTAAAGTGTTCATCTCTGCTTAATAAACCCAATGCAGCTTCATACTGACTGACCCTGATTCTTTGGTATATGTAAAATCTGGCTTTCCCTGAGTGGATAAGGTAATTGATCTGTCCTGTCCCTTTAAGAGACAAGTCCTGCCTACTCCATCCTGTGTGTCCTGTGCCCACCAAGTCTTCTGAGGCAGCTTCCTTCCTGCTTGCAGCTCAAATCTCAAATCTCTTTCCTTTTCTGTCTCTTCCCCGAAAGAGGCAGCTTCTGCCTCTCTCTGTTCTCCCCACTTCTCCCCCAGTCTCTTTCTCTCTGCTCTTCTCCCCTTCTCCCTTGCTTCTCCATAACCCACTAAATAAATATCTAATCTCACGCTGCATGTCTCTGTCTCTCACCCACCATGTGGCTCTCTACCCCAGAGCAGCTGCCTTTGGAGCCCTGTGTCGTGGTCTTGAGGCATGTCTGTCTGTCTCTCCTCATAGGACTGGTTGCCCCATCAAGGTCTCTCACCCACCACATGGCTTCCTTCCTGAAACTCATGGCCCACGCTGCCCACTGTAGTCACTTGGGGAACTATGCTGACCATGTCTGGAAATGGCTGCTCATTTTTATTTAATGCATTACAGATGAGGCTGCAGGTGGAGGTGTTAGGCTGTGTAGCTGCTGTTGACACAACTATGCCTAGAAAAAATGGAAAATATAACTGTATATGAGTTGGTTTATTTTGTAGAAAATACAAAATAGTGGTTTACTTTACAAATTACGGGTAGGTACTGTTAAACATGTTTTTCCTCTGTTTAATTCAACTGGATTTAATTCCTCCTCTTATTGTTGTGTTTTTGCAGAAGATCTGGACGACTTAAGAATGGAGGGCGTTACTACCCTGGTTCTTTCTGGGAGCAAATTTAACCAAGGTCGTCCTATGCACCCTGCTGAGCCACAGGCCAAAGTCACTCTGAACATCTGTTCAAGGTGTGCCAGGTAAAACATACAGTTGGTGTATGGTATATAGAGTTATCGTCTAGAATTTGATGCAGAGAGCCCATTTGATGCAGAGAGCACATTTTATGCTAAGAGCACATTTTCCTTCTAATTGCTTTTGTTCTGACGCTGGCAAAGGAGTTAGTTTTGCGGTTTGTCTTTGTGCTCAAGGCCAGTCTGACCAATGATGAATCAAAGAACTTAGCTGGTTGTTCCTCCGCAGCTTGTATAGTGTGGAGTTTTCCAGCCTCTGTAGTACATTTCCTGTCTGCTCTTCATTTTCCTTTTGAGAGAAGAGTCAAGGGGCTTGAACACCCAGGGCCACCTTGAGTTGTCTGCTTAAAAAGTGTTTGTTCAGGTATAGCTCAAGTTCTGGTATGATTGGCCTTTGAGCCT
Source organism: Microtus ochrogaster (assembly GCF_000317375.1). Taxonomy (NCBI): domain Eukaryota; kingdom Metazoa; phylum Chordata; class Mammalia; order Rodentia; family Cricetidae; genus Microtus; species Microtus ochrogaster. Next base: position 15,729,290 of record NC_022031.1, on the reverse strand, counting down.
GGCCCTCACCCTGTTCACCTCCTGGTAAGAATTTAATCAGTTTGAGGCTTCAGGGTTTTGGCAGCTGGAAGCAGTCTTTGCTTACACTCCATGTGGCCCAAGAAGCAGCCTGGTTACTGCCAAGTCAGCTCTGGGCTAGAAGCAACTCGCCAAATAACACCAACCAATTCATTCTTTTGTAGGAACTAAATCTCATTTGTGAAGGGCTTTTAAGTCTGTTTAAATGATAAAACAAGCCTCCTAACCCTTATGTAAATGGCGCAGATTAGCAAGGACAATGTAGTAGCTGGCCAATTTTATCTCCCTTCTTTCTGTCTAGCTGCTCTATTGTGCTGCTTGAGAGCGGATTAGTGGCTGGGAAATGAGGAGAGGGTAAGGGTAGGAAAACCAAATCGGATTTTTGTAGCTTTTCCTCTTTGGCTTTACTCCTTTGAAATTTTTATTTTAATTATCACTGGCTTAGGAAGAAAACATGAAGGAAACCTCTCAGAAAATCAAGGGAAGTTGATTAAGGATATTAGGAGAAACTCTGAAGTGCAATGAAGGCATGAGTGGGGGACATTGCCTCTGATGTGGAATCCTTCGGGCACTAGCTTTATATTTTTATTAGGACTGTGAAGAAAACTGCTAATTTTGTTTACCGCTTTTATTTTTCAACATAGGGATTCTCTGTGTAGTCCTGGTTGTCTGGGAACTCACTCTGAACAGCAGGCTGGCCTCAGGATCACCTGTCATTACAGGCCGTCTTATGGCAGAGAGTTCTTTGGCTTTTTGTCTTCAGCTTTATGTTATGTTTGTAAAAATACAATTTGACTGGATTGGGTTGATGCTTGGTGTTTCATAACACTTATACTTGTGTTGGATCAAGATGCGTGTTCTCCTCAGAAAGGAATGCCTGTCAAAATATCTTGCTAAACTATTCAAGACTGAGTTGAGAAAAGATCAAGCATGTGCTTGGAGCTCTTCATCATTGCACTTTCAAAATGAGAGAGTTGGATTGCAGTCACAAACAACCCATGTTTAAAGTGAATCTGTAACTGAATTTACTCAGGAACTACTCAATCAAGTACTAGTTGGGTTATTGGTGTGTCTGAACCAGAATGTAGACGGACGTACTTACAAAGCAGAGGCAATACAAAAGTTTTAATAGAGAGCATACACTGGCTGTTTGAGTGACAGGAACACAGAGGACACATTCTCAGAGAGGACTGCCTCCTGAGAAGAAATGGACAGCCTATTAGAATAGTTAAGAACTTACTCAGTTTTACCTCTGGAGTCACTTGTGCGGGGTACTTTTTGGGAGATCAATAAGCAGACAACACACTGCTTATTCTTCCATAATAAATTTGTCCCTTCAAGGCTCAGCTCCATGAGAAAGAGGGGTTAGGACCAAATTGTTTGAAATAAGGCTTTGAAAGAGGAAGAGGAGGACAGGTATTCTGAGAGGAAGACACCTGTCTTGCCTCGGGTGAGAATAATCTGAGGATGGGGTGTACTAGGACCCCAGACATTCAGTGACCTCCAAAACCACCCAGGGCGATGTCACAGGATGAATTCCACAGACAAGGTAGGTTGATTGCGGTTCAGGAAATGAGTTTATTATAGCTGAAGATATAAGAGAAACGGGGCAGACAAAACTCGTGCATAATGGCAGCAGTGGGTTCCAAAAGGGAACTTCCACTGTTAGAAGTAAATACGGAGCAGCAAAGAAAAAGAATTCAATAGGGACGAACTTTATTTCTGCTCACAAGCATATACTACTCAGCAAAGCAGAGACAGGAAGTTCAGGTGGTTTTATTCTAAAGCTGGCAGTGTCTGTGCTGCGCCTCACCTCACAGTCTTTTGTGATTGGCTATTTTTAAAAGACTCAGCACAAATGAAATGAAGGAAAACTAAGACACTTTAGTTCTAAGATTGTAGCAAAAACTTTGTGAAAATAAAAGTTTTACAAGGTTGGAGTGATAAAAAGATTTAAATTCCTTGTTATAATAAAAACTTTTTCTTTTACAGAAAAGACAACTATTTTAGCTTTTTTTTTTTTTCTGTACTCCCAAAGGATCTATCTAGGAGTTAATAAGGCTTTACCAGGTTGCGGCATGCAAGAATAGCCTGGACAGTCCAGTTGTCCCACCTAGAATATCTTCATGATCCTTTCTCTACTATGGTGTCCGTACTGGACTGGAGGTTTGGGAACACCTTCCAGGACCCCGGAAGTGTCTAGTCACATATAGCTTCAGGCTTCTGTGGTCCTTTATGTCTATGTAAAAGAAGAATAAAGATTGAAAACAAGAAATCAGAACTCAAAGCAGTTCCCCTAAACAGTCTTAGGATTTCTGTTCTTTGACCAGGACAGAATTACTCATAGAAACAGGGACATTTTTAATGTCGAGCCAACACAACTCTGGCTGTCAAGGATGAGAGCAGACTGGCATCTTTCTGTGGTTCCCACCCTACACTTCCCGACCAGCTTCTTTCTTCGGTTCCCAGAAGCAGCACAAACCACTGGGTCAGGCTCCAAGCAGCCAGGGTCCCATTGCTGAAGACTGAGATATTTCTGTTTTCTCGTGTGACTCAGTAGTTACATTTTAGCATTCAAGCTATCCCTTATAGAATCTTAAAGTAGTATTAGTCACTGAACAAAGGCATCATTTTAGGTGCAAACTCCTATTTTAATGAACTTTCAAAGTATTCTTTTTTTTTTTTTTCAGCTAAAACTTCATGGCATCCAGAGAGGCATGCTTTTCGACCCTCTTACCTCCTCCCCATTTCTTTTTTTTTTAAATTTTAATGAAAATAGATTTTCCCCCTCACATAAAATATCCTGATTACAGTTTCCCCTCCCTCTAATTCTCCCAGTCCCTCCACACCTCCTTTCCCACCTGGATCTACTCTCTTTCTGTCTTTCTTTAGAAAACAAACTTAAGGGATAATAATAAAATAAAACTAAAATTCATTAAGAGCAAAGAAAAACTTACAGATCAGAACTGGACAAAACAAAGGAACAGAAGGAAAAGAACCCAAAAGAAAGTTTAAGAATATGAGACCCACATTTTCAAACACTCAGGAATCCCATAAAAGTCGCTAAACAGAAAGCCATAATTCATACATAAAGAACCTGGTGAAGGCCTGCGCATGTCCTGTACTTGCTGCCCTAGTTTCTGTGAATTCATATGAGCTTTGCTTAGTTGATTCACAGACCTTTGTACTCTTTAAGTCCTACATTTGCTTTCTTAAAATCTTTCTGTCTCCTCTTCCATGAGTTTCCCTGAGCTCTGAGGATGGGGACTGGAAGGTGACATCTCATTTAGGGCTGGGTGTCCCAAGATCTGACTCTGCATAATGTCTAGCCGTAAGTCCTTGTATTTGTTCCTATCTGCTGCAGGAGGATGCTTCTCTGATGATGTCTGAGCAAGGCACTGATCGCTGAGTATAACAGGATGTCATTTTATAGCTACTTTTTTATTGCCTTAGAGCAGTAGCATTTGGTTTTACCCTAGGTTCTTGGCTGTCTAGTTTCAGGTTTTTAGTTACAGAAACACTGACAGATATTGTTTTCATCTTGTTGAGTGGACCTGAAGTCAGATATTGGTGAGTTATTCAAACAAGCTTTGTGCCACCATTGTCTAGCAGGTAGAACATCGTAGATCAAAGAATTTGTGACTAGCTAGGCATTTATGTTTCTCTTTCAGTATTTTGCAGAGCACCTTCCTTGGCCAAAGATACTAGGGCAAAGAGGTCAGAGAGGTAAGGGCTTTCTCTAGGAACCCAGCTTGATTTCTCTGTGTTCAATGAGTTGTTCAAGTGTTGTCTTCAGCAACGGGGCTTTGTTGTCAATTTGTGGAGAGCACCTTATAATCTTGCAATAGCTTGAGTTCTTTGGGGATACACACAGGACCCCGTTGGGTAGCAACACAACTAGATATAACCCAGTCCCACTACTCAAAGCTTCATTTGTTGACGAGAGATGTCCATTTGAGACTCCGTCTCTCCCATTATTTGGCGATTTCAAGTTTCCACAGCAACCCTCAAACAGCCCTTCATTTTAGCTGTCTCCATCGTATTTTCTCTTTGTTTGCCTCTCTCTTTCCCTCCACACTTAATCCTCCCATTACAGCCCCCAATCTACCTGTAACTAACTAACTAACTAACTAACTAACTAACTAACTAACTAACTATTCAATTTCAATTTCCTAACTATATCTATCTGTCACCCCAGTCCCTCACTCTGTAACTAACCTCTGTGTTTCTACAAATTGTAGCTTGTTTATCATTGACTTAACAGCTAAGATCCACATATAAGCAAACATATACCTTATTTGTCTTTCTGTGTCTGAGCTACTTCAATCAGAGAAAGTTTGTTTGCTTGTTTGTGTTTTCAGTTCTAGGCTTTTACCTGCAAATTTCAGGAGCTGTCCATTTTTGTTTGTTTAACAGTTGAGTAAGAACTCCATTATATACATGGACCATATTTTCTTTATCCAGTCTTCAGTTGACATTCAGGTTGTTGCCACCTTCTGGCTCTCATGAACACAGCATCAATGAACAGACAGCAGGAAGAATGAAGGGAAGTTGGGGAGAGAGAGAGAGAGAGAGAACCAGAATGTCAAGAAAAGCGGATTTTGGTTGGTGCCCCAGTACATAGAAGAGAAACCGAAAGAGGAGGGAGGAAAAATTGGTCTTTCAGAGTTGGCAGTGAACATCTGTGAGCAACTGGATTTGTAGAGGCTTTATAATTTTAATATGTCTGTATCTTATTAAAGTGATAGCTTTCCTCCCATCTTTTTAAGATGTCCTCATGTCTGTCTTGTTTCCTGAAGTTTCTGGAATAAACCACTTTCCCGAGACGTGTTTTCCTGTCCGTGTGGTTGTTAGCTCTGTTTGTGACTCTTAAGGGAAGATTCAATAGTATGTCTTCGTAATCTTAAAATCTTTTGAACGGAATTCATCTTCCCTGGTTCATACATTCCCAAGAAGGGGCTTGAAAAAAGTTGAGGTCATTTGGAAGATCTGTCTGTAAGCAGCTAAGGGAAGATGGTTTCTGTGTTAGTTCCTTTTCTTACCTTTGTGATTAAATACTTGCCAGAAGTCATGTCAAAAAGGAAAGGTTTATTTGGCTCATAGTCTGGGTCCATCATGGTAGAGAAGTCATGGCTGGAGCAGAGTGTGGCAGCTGTTTGTATTGGAACAGAGAGATGTGAACACTGGTCTCAGTTTTCTTTCTAACTTTTATGCACTTTGTGCAATGCAGGTCGAACTATCTCAACCAACCTAATCTAGATAATCCCTCACAGACATGCCCAAGATGCTGTCTCTTTGATGATTCAAGATCTTGTCAAGTTGACTGTCAATATTAACCATCTTAGGTTCCCAGTGCAGTTTCTGTTTCTCAAAGCCTTTAGGTGAAATAGTCAAAATATGCAAATAGAAGATAGCCTACTTTTGAGGTGGTATACACTGTACTCCTTCAGCTGAAAAACAAGGATGTGTAGTGACTGGAGGAAGGACTCCTATAATGGATGGACCTTAATCAGGACACTGAAGGAAAGCTTCAGGGTGAGAAGAAGACATGATCCCAGATGTTTCAGGGTCAGCTGTGAGCATTTGTGCTGTCAACTTGACTGGTTTTAGAAACACCTGGATGTCTCTAGGAGGGTTTTTTCGGAAAGGATTAACTGGGAGGGAAGATCCATCCTGAACACAGGTCGCTCCAGTTCTAGTCTTGGAGCCATGAGGAAATTGAAGGAGAAAACCAGGAAGACTGTGACCATGAGAACTCTTCTTTCTCTGTTTCTATCTTGACATGAGATGAATAACTTCCTCCTGTGTGGGTTCTTACCTCTATGACATTCTGCCTGATGATACATGGCTAAGAAATTATGAGCTGAGCATTCTGAAACTGTTAAGCCAAAATGAATATTTCCTACTTTTCATTGTTTTTGTCAGGCATCTATCACTGTGATAAAAATCTGATAAAGTAATACACTGTGGTAGGCCTTGGTTTTGGCAAACTACAAAGAAACAAGATGTATGAGTTACTTTTCTATTGCTGTGACAAAACCACAGATGAAGTGTTTGTCTGGGGCTTTAGTTCCAGAGGGATAAGAGTGGATCACCATCTTGGCAGGGGTGGGTGTTATAGCAGGTAGATGATGACTGGAGCAGGATGCTGAGAGCTCACCTATTGGACTGCAAGCACAAATCACAGAAAGAGGACCCTGGGAATGGTGCAAGGCTTTGACAGCTCAGTATCAGCTCCCAGTGACATACTTCTCTCATCAAGGTCTCAGCTCCCTAACCGATCCAACAGCACCACCAACTGGGGACAAAACATTCAAATGTATGAGTCTATGACTACATTTCTTATTCAAAACACCACAAAGTTCCTAATTCAGATGGACTGAGTGAGTCAGAGATCCAGTGCTACCAATTAGACCAGCATGGAGAAAATGACTTTTCTGGTTAAGATCAGGGTAAATTGTGTTGTTTTCTTTTTAGGTACTTGTTTCCAGAAAGGAAGAGAGACATAGAATTCAGTCTCATTTCAAATTTCACTAAAATGCACACATATAGAATTGATAGGTTAGAAAATATAGGAATATTAATGTTAAATGGCATTACTTTACCAAAAACCACCAGGACTTACAATGATTTGAAGTCAACTTGATTTAAAGAGGGACAGCAGAGATCTTACCTTCACTCTACATTGGCTGATGCCAAGTAGCATAGGAAATATTCACAAATCTAGGTCTTCATCTGTGAAATGAAGTTCCTCCACTCTGGAGCTAACCTGTAAGGATGAATGGTTGAGATGGTTAGGAAACTGAGAATGGAATTAATACAGTCTTTGTGTTAAACATCACAGAGATCCCTCAGGACAGTATGTAGAAACTGTTATGATTTGCCTGTGTGTCCCAAGCAGTGCCTGTTCCCGAGCAGCGGGTCCCTGACAGGGAAAGCCGCCAACCCCAGGCAGGGCCCAGCCATGTGGCGCTGGGCTGGTCCCTGCGACAGTGAGTCCCCGGAAGGTGCAGGTTCCTAGTGGTGAGTGGCTGGGCAGTCGAGTGGGTGGGAGACATGTGGACCGACACATTGTATAGAATAGAATTGGATATTTATTAGTTAAGTTATGGAATGGAATGGGGAAGAAAAGGAGAGAAAGGGGGAAAGAGAAGAGAGAGAGAGAGAGAGAGAGAGAGAGAGAGAGA
>NC_022031.1:15720626-15721375 GCF_000317375.1 Microtus ochrogaster | reverse complement strand
AGGAGAGAGAGAGGGGAGAGAGAGAGAGAGAGAAAGAGAGAGAGAGAGAAGAGAAAGAAAGAAGAAAGAGGAGGAGGTGGAGGAGGAGGGGATTGAGTGTCCTGCTTTTGAAAGCTGCCTAGCACATGCACACAGGGGGTTGACATGACTACATCATATGCAAATGATGGGGCTCACACATGAGCACAAGAACTTAGCTGAGTCATACATGGATGATGTAACCATGCATGCATGTAGGTCACATGGGGTCCCTGCCTGAGGGCTTGTCCGCACATGCATGGCCCTAGAATCCAGAAGTGTCAGCCTTATTGTGGCTGAAATCATAGCACCTGCCATGTTACTTGCTACAAAGTATTTAAAAGATTAAGAACAACTTTAAGTTGTTGATTAGCATACTTACAATAAATAAAAGGCCTGTAGGGTTTTGCCTTTAAATATTTCTTGTATGATTAGAGGAGTACAAATGGAAGACAGAAGTATTTCAAGATAAAGTTGTTCAGAGTCAAACCTGTTAGTTCTCTGTTCTGTTGTGAATATTGACATAATCTATGTAATTTGAACAAACAGATGGCATCATTTGACAGCTCAAAAATGCATAGTTAATAGATAAGTGATAAGTGATGTTGAAATATGAGTGGCGGGGCTGCGTCCCCAGGCGTCCCCAGCCGCCCACACGGCTAGCTTTATACCCGAAATAATTACACGGAAACTGTATTCTTTTAAACACTGCCTGACCCATTAGTTTCAGC
>NC_022031.1:15717412-15719697 GCF_000317375.1 Microtus ochrogaster | reverse complement strand
GGGCGGCCGGGTGCCTGGGACTCAGTCCCGGCGCTCTTATTTCAACAAAGTGATGACCAAATGTATAATATTCCCATCTAGAACATCTCATTGCCCTCTCCCTCAGATCAGAAAGGGAAGAAGTAAGTAAAATGTCATTTTAGGTCATAGAACCTTGTCTCTGTGGAGTATAGCAGTATATTTGTTGATATTGTCTGTTTGGGTGTAGATTTTTATTCAGACATTGGCCATCTTGTTTTGTCTTTGGACCATCCCTGTGGAGCAATTTGAAATCTTTGGTCAAAATGAGGTGTCCCATGATCTGATTTACTTGTGTAGGAAACACACTTGCTATTCTCAAACGAAATGTAAAGTGTTGGCAGGCCAATAATGCAAGGTTCTGGAAATTACCGGCAAATCCTCGGTGTTTTAAAGGAATGGTGTGGGATTTTTGTTTTATTTTGGTTTTTTGTTTGTTTTGTTTAAAAAAATAAACCTCTTTTACTTTAAGTTTCTTTACTAAATATCCTGAGTTTTTGTTTCAAGGTAATAGCAAAACTGCTTGAGGTCAAGGTAAGCAAAGAAATTCTGGTTTTGAGGCACCCCATCGCTGTTTCAGTGAAGGATATAGGACATTCTAGAAAGACCACCCGTTAGTTCTGTCTGTCCCTTGCCACTCTGAGGAGTTAAATCTTGTTTTGTGAACTTGTGCCAGGAAGTTCCTGGTGGTAGGATGCCATTTGCTTTGATGCTGCAAGTGTTAGCATTCCATCATGCTTAACATCAATTGTGAACAAAACAGCGCCGGGGAGCTGAAAGCCATCTTGAAAGAAATTAGATTATAGAGAACATACAGTAAGGCTGATTCAGAGAAGGCAGCCTCAGAATCAGAGAACAAATTTGTTTCCAAATACCTTGACAAATTTCAAAACTTGTCCTCCATGAAACCAAAAGTTCTTTATGATTTCTCTTTATCCCTGTGGTACTAAACTCTGAGAGTGGTTGTAACTCGAATTGCTAAAGCAGAAATAGATTATTTTGGGTCATAGCACTCTGAGAAAAAGGCTAGTACCAAATCCTTTGTGAACTAATTGTAAACTGTCTAGGATTTATTAGCTGATACGGTATCTACACGAATAATCACGCATTATGTTCCGTTCACATGCACGTACATTTTGTCTGGCTGCTTTTATAAGACTTAATTCAGTAATTTGCCATCAGAAGAAATGGTGAAATATAGGAGACATGAACTGAAAAAGGAAAACAATTTTCGCTGGATTAAATTTCTTTATTTAATTTATGTATTTACATACTTAATAAAATTGACCTTCTCACTGAAAGGAGTAAAGGATTCCACTAGAGGCTTGTATGTAATGAGATATTCACTGATGCTCAAGTGTCAACAATATTCAGTTTGAAACCGAATGCATTGATCTAGCACAAACTCTATATGAAACACTGTGGTAATCTTTAAGAATGAAAATCAGCATTCGTGACCACCATGAACTTACTTTCTGGAATCAGGCATGCAAACAAATGGCAAATAGATTACTAGTCAGTTTTTCATAACTATAACATAATAGCCGAGACATTCATTTTGATATTGAGAAAAGATTTGTTTATGTTCACAGTTAAGAAGATGTCCATCCATGACTATTTGCTATCATTGCTGTGGACCTGTGGCAAATCACTGCTTCATGTGCTCCTTCATGGTGGGATAAAATGGCTCGCTTTCTGAACAAAGAAGCAGAAGAAAGGGAGAGGAAGTTGGTCAGAGTCTCACTATCTCTTTTAGGACATATTCCCAGTAATCTAAACCAAACTTATTGAGCCCTACCTAGTAAAGATTGTGTGTTCTTGTGATAGAACTACCTGGAGAACATGTCTGCAACAGATTGTGATTCAGGACATCCAAGGTCCAAGCTGGAGTAGATGGTGACAGAGCTATGGACACAAGGACACCATGGTGTGAAGTCTGTTCCCTGCTAGATGTGATTGGTTGCAATTTTACAGAGAGAGGGTTGCTATGGAAATGAGCCCACACCCTCAGAAATACTGCTATATGGCTTTACTTGTTCATTTCAGATCTGCATGAAGCTGGAAACCACCTCATTTCAAATATTAAATGAGTTTCATAGTTCTCTTTAGTTATAAATCAATGCAAAATACACTGTAACTTTGGCAATTGTTTTTGATTTATGGTAGATGCAAATATGCACACACACACACACACATACACACACACACACACACACACACACACACACACACACATTTCAAATATTAAATGAGTTTCATAGTTCTCT
>NC_022031.1:15716782-15717312 GCF_000317375.1 Microtus ochrogaster | reverse complement strand
TTTCTCATGTCATATCTTAAAAAACTAGAGATCCAGAGCAGGAGGCATACTGAGATGATCTCAGTGTGACCATTGCATACTTTGGACAATCAAGTAACCTCTGTAAACTCAGTTTCCTATGTGGAAATGGGAGTGGATATGTCTCATCTGAGCTGTAGTGGGAAGAGCATTTGCTTCAGTTTTTAACTATGCTGGTTAGTTTGTTGTCAGCTCTATACAAACTAGAGACCCCTGAAAAGAGGGCTTCTCAACTGAGGAACTGCCTCCATCAGATTGCTCTGTGGTCATGTCTTGATTGCTATATGATGGAGAAGGGCCTAGCCCACTGCATACAATACCAATTTTGGGCAGCTGACCTTAGGTTATATAAGGTTGCTGGTTGTGACCCTAGAAGCAATCTGGTCATAAAGTTTCCCCCATTGATGTGGGGTTGTTCTTTAGCCATTTTGGTAATAAAGAATAGAAATAAAATGTACTGTTTTGTAGGACATAGAGATATATCTATTTTTTTTAATTTATTTATTTATTGA
>NC_022031.1:15711899-15715718 GCF_000317375.1 Microtus ochrogaster | reverse complement strand
ACTATCCTGAGTGAGGTAAGCCAGACCCAAAAAGAGGAACATGGGATGTACTCACTCATATTTGGTTTCTAGCCATAATTAAAGGACAGTGAGCTTATAATTCACAATCCTAGAGAAGCTAAATGAGAACGTGAATCCAAAGACAAACATATAGGCATCCCCCTGAAGATATATCTATTTTTAATCCTGTAGGACAGTACAGTGTTTCTCCTTAAATTCTTGCCTCTATAGTAGAAAATCCTTCAATAGTGAGGTTCATTATTTTTACAAAATAAGTAATTATTTACTTAATTGACAACTCAAGAATTTTTAATAAAAATGCAAGAATTACCTTATTGCACATGTTAGTGTAGTTTAAGATTCTTAAAATTATTTAAAACTGAGGATTTTAAATATAGTCTATGTATAATTATGTCAAAACAATTAAATTAATTTTTAAACATTTATATGGCTTCTTTTTGTTTTAGATTACAATGACTACTCCAATTAGACCAGATTCTCTGTTTTCCAGTTTCTGGAGTTATTCATGATACCAAACTTGCTGTGGCAATATAGTTTCCCCACTTATCTGATACGTTATTGCTTCTATATTTTTCAATTTCCCTTCAGTTTGAGAGCGTTTAACAATCCCCAAAGCTTCAGATTTCAAGTGCTATTGTAACTTGTTCAGCTGTTACAACCGAGTATCATAGACAAGATAGTGAATACATGATAGAAACCTGCAATTCACTATTCTGAAGTACGGAAATCCAAGGTCAGTGGTTAACATGATTTAATTATGGTAAGTGGTGTTTTCTAGGCTGTAGACTATTGAGTTCTCATTGTGGTCTCTCCTTTGGCCTCTTCCTGTGAAGATTCTGTCTTAGTTTGTTTTCTGTGGCTATAACAGACTAAGACTGGATAATAAAGAAAGATAGGTTTTTTGGGCAGGTTATGGAAACTGGGAACTCTGAGAAATGTTGTTAGCATCAGAGCCAAACTACTTTATAAGAAAACAGGCTGGTGAAGAGGGTTAACTTTTGTGTGGGAACACTTTTGTATGTCTCTCGTGTTGCTGTATTTCTAGCACCAAGAACAGTGTCTGGTACACATTTAATTGCTGAAAAATGGCAAAAATTAGTGGTGAGAGTGTGTGGCATATTCCTAAAATTAGTAATAATAGCCTTTCTATTGAGAATATTCTGCCAAATACCTTCCTAAAACTGAGTTTATGTGTTTCTACTAAAAAATGACAGCCACGGACATACTCTGTGAAGAGCCCAGCAAAAAGGTTAACCAAGAAGTCTAACTCAAGGTGCCAGTTCAATACTTCAGTTACTGTGAGGAGGTAGGAGGCATTGGAGGAAGATAGGAAGGGGATAATGTGGTTATGTGGCATGTGACTGCCCTGTATGGTAGTTTGAATGTGACATTCTACCCATGGGCTTGGTCCCTCGTTAGTGGCACTGTTTGAGGAGGTGACATAGCGTGGGTGGAGGAAGTACACCACGGAGTGGAAGCTCTGAAAGTTCAGAGCCTCACCATATTTCCAGTTTTATTTCTCTTTCTTCTGTTTGTGGATAGTGATGTGATCTCTCAGCTCCCTGCACCTGCAGTCTGTGACCGTCACTTCTCCATCATTACAGCCTCTCCCTCTGGAACTGTGAAGCAAATTAAACCTTTCTTCCAAAAACTGCTTCTAATCATGTTATTTTATCACAGAAGCAATAAAATGACTAATACAACATTACTGTCAAAAGTAACCACGTTTTCCAGAATGAGTGGACTTTCCACAACTTTCTGACAATCAATGAGAATAAATTGACTGGTGCTTGTTCCTATCTCTTTTGGAGTAATGGATCAAAATAGACATTGTCAGCTATTTTTACATAGAACAGAGGACTTCTCAAAGTTATTCATATGCCAAAGATTGTTCCAAAGTCACCCCTTACGGTAATTGCTTTAGAGAGGATGCATACTTGAAAAAAAATATTCTTGGATCTTCAAATTTGTTGTTAGATATTGTATTGGGAGCAAGGACTCATGAGACTGTGGGTTATCTTTCTGTTTGTTGATGTGGAACTTATGAAAAATGGACACTACTGAAGGATTGGGCCCATTTTACATGGATTTCTAAGAGGGTTGTTTGCACACATCTCCTTATAAAAGGGTATCTTGCACTATGTTTTATGTTAATAGAAAAAGAAGAAAATTAAGCAAAAATAAAATGAGTAGTGATCCTCTGTCTTTCATAAGATTAGTTCCCCTTTAAAGCTTTTAAAAATTAAGATTTTAGTTTGGGCCAATAAAATGTATGAAATGCATGGATTATTTTTAATATAATGGGCTACTACATGATTACAAAATGCATTACCATTGCCTATTTGGTTAAGGGTTTGTAATTACTTGTTTTAGGTTTTTTTTTTTGTTGTTGTTTGTTTTGTTTTGTTTGACTTGCTGTCAATCCTAGGCTGTTCTTGTGCCTTTCAAGTGCTGTGTTCACAGGTTGATACCACTTTGGCCAGACTGCTGGAATGTTTTATGCTGATGGGAAAACAGAGAGACATGAACACAGTGCACAAAGTTGTTTCTGAAGGAAAGAAAATATGGTTATTGTTCCAATGATTTTTACAAATAGAAATACCAGAGCATTCCTTCCCTTTAGTGTATCCATCTACCATTTCTGCCTAATCTCTATATTACCTATATATTATATATACGGGAATGTATTTATTAGAATATATATATATATGTAGGTAGTATTATCAAAACATATACATTTAGTCCATCAAAGTATATACAGGGTAAAATGGACTTAATACTGACAAATGCCTTTATGTCTGAAAGATCATGGAAAAGCTTTATGGCTTTCTTTCAGATGAATAAAACCAAATGTGATACATGCTTCCCAAAGTAAACATCTTTCTTTCCAATTTTCAGATCTTAAATTTCCTCTTTTGGACATGATTATAGGGGAGTATTAACATCAACAGCTCAGTATTTCTACAGTGGTTGAATTATTCTCTCGTCTGTATTCTAGCTCCCCATTAAGCTATGTCCAGCAGCAGCTGTTGTCTCAGCAACTTGGCTAAATCCAGTCTTCCTGGAATGTCCTCGATGTGTAAAAAGCCACGGTATTCGGTGAGCAAAGGGAATTATAAAATGCCAGGTAGACTGCTGCTGGGTTGTTGTGACTCATAACATTCATGACCCTGGTTCACAAAATGGTCTGGCATTTCATGCTAGGGCTCATTTGAACTCTCTTTAATTATCACTGAAAGCCATTTTATATAAACATTTTAGTCAATTATCCCAGAAAAATCAATGTGTGCTTATTTTTAAGCAAATTTTTTAGTCACTAAAAGTTCAAAGGATGATTAAAATGAAACTATCCTGTATTAATATTTAGGAATAAGGGATCAGAGTTCTTTTTTCAATTAAAAAAATAAATGATTTCCCTGCTTCCCTTTCCTTTTGCCACTTCCACATATGCATGGTCTTTTCGGTTTGTTATTCTCTCCCGTCCTCCTTCCCCACTCCTACATCAATATATAACTACGGTTTGCTCTCTCCTTTAGTGTTTGTTTGCATATAATGTTAGGACTGACCAGCTGATACCAATTAAGGGGTTCGTTCTGAAAAGGAGTTATTTTTGCTATTCTCAGCTTTCTTTCCTGAAGCTCTTTGATGAGGATTGGGGCCCTATGAGATATCATTCTTATGTGTTAGCCTGTATCATAGTTACGTTTCTGTCACAAAATCCCATGACCAACGAACTTATGAAAGAAAAAATTTAATTCTGTTTACAGCTTCAAAGGATTAGAGTCTGTGACATTGCAG
>NC_022031.1:15701461-15710831 GCF_000317375.1 Microtus ochrogaster | reverse complement strand
CACTACTTCTAGAGGATGATGGGCATTGGAAAGGCTCCTTACAGAATTTGTTAGTCATTTGGGCAAGAAACTGCTCTTGCCTAGACTTCTTGATGGTATGCTTTTTGAACTGGACATGCAGGACCCACAGAAAAATGACTGCCAAATTTGCCTAAAGGTGAGAGAGTCCTTCAGGGTTCCTGCTTCATGAAAGAGTCTGCCAGACATTCTGTCGGACACAGAAAAAAAAAAAAACTGACTTTGCCATTACAAGGCAAAACAGATCTTCATGGGAAAGTCTGCTGGATACTATGGGCCTGTAGGTTGAATATGGATGCCCTAATAATACAGAAGAACTTTTGGTTTTACCTCCTGGTGCTAGGAAAACAGTTCTAGTGATAAGGGTTTTCAACCTGAGTGTTTGATCACAGTTCATCAGCACGCTTTGAAATACACTTCCTAAACATGTAAAATAGAATCACTTTCTAAAAGCTTCCTTCAGCAAGATGAACTTAGAGAAGAAAATGAGTTGCTTTTGTGAGATGTATGGCAAAGCAAAGCAGAAACATTAGGTAGAAGAGATCTAATCATTTTTAAATAATTGAGAATTCAAAAGACCTAGGAAATCATTCACCTATTAAGTAATCAAGGAATTTCATTAAATATGCATCCATTTCATTTAAAAATGTAGTTACATAACTCCAGTATTTATCCTTAAGAGTGTATATGTGTGTGTATCCATGAAGGCCAGAATAGGGCATTTGATCCCTTGGTATTGGAGTTACAGGTACTGTGAATATATCAATGTAAGTGTTGAAACTAATCTCAGGTCCTTTGGAAGTGCAGCAAGCAAGCACTTTTAAACTCTGAATCATGTTGCAGCTTGTGGTCTCAGACTTTTGATTTACAATACAATAAATAGTTGCTGTATTAAACCATCATGATTAAATAACTTGTTAAACAAAAACAAAAAAAATCATTAAATACATTCCTGAAATATCCATTTCATTCCCAAAACTTGAAAAATTCTGTCATGTTTTTAGTGACAATGATGTGTCTTGTAGGTTTATTACTTGAATCACATGTACCACTTAATATAGACAGGGGAAGCTCTCTCTCTCTCTTTCTCTCTCTCTCTTTCTCTCTCTCTCTTTCTCTCTCTCTATTTCTCTCTCTCTCTCTCTCTCTCTCTCTTTCTCTCTGTGTGTGTGGGGGGGGGCATATAGAAAACATCATCTGTAAGTTCTTGGTTTTGCTGAAAATCTAAAACAGCTAGTTTTCAAAATTCTCCTGCTTATCAGTACAAAAATGGTTAAGACTATTTAATATCTTATTCAAGAAATAAAATGGCTTGCAAGAATGCTACTGTCTGTAAGTTAAGTGAATGGAAAGCAACTGGGAAAACAATGTTGTGACTGATGTTAGCTGCTTCATTTATTAAAATGTTTTAAGGTGCATATTTTTATTTGCTGTTATTTAAAGACAAAAATGTTCTCTCTAGGCCCTTTGTATTTGAACATGTGGTCCCCAGATGGCGGTGATGTTTTGAAAGTTAGGAAAGCTATGTAGGAGATAGGACCTTCCTGGAGGAAGTAGGTCACTGAGGATGGGCTTTGAGTTTTTTTAGCCGCTCTATTTCCTGTCTACTCTCTACAGTTATAGAGGTAATGTGACCCACTACTTCATCATACTGCTACCATGCCTTCCTATCCATGATGACTATTCCCTCAAAATGTAATCCAAAATAAGCCTGTAGACAGAAGTTCATGTCCCACCTGGTCCCATAGCCATTCAGTCCCAAAGAAACACACAGAAGCTCATATAAATCATAAACTCTTTGATCTAATAGCTTAGGCTTATTACTAACTAGTTCTTATAACTTAAATTAACCCATAATTCTTGTCTATGTTTAGAAACATGGCTTGGTACCTTTTCTCAGTGAGATATTCTCATTTTACTTACTCTATATCTGACTGGTGAGTGTTTCTGCCTTTCTTCTTCCCAGAATTCTCTTAGTCTGGTCACCCTGCCTGCACAACCTGCCTGGCTACTGGCCAATAAGCGTTTTATTAAACTAATGTGAGTGCCAAATCTTTACAGTGTACAGGACCATTATTCCACAGAATTTTCCCTTTTTTCTTTTCAAAACAAAATCCCTGCATTTAATCTTTTTTTTCCCTGACCATTATCCATAACAATTTGTAACTAACACTCTAAACAAAGACAAACATCCATAATCCATTTTAGGTGTGGGATGTGGGCATAGTTTTTTAGGCTTTTTCCTGATGATTGGGGGTACTGTTGATCTTATGAGGATCCAAAGAAAATTTAGGATTATGGTTAAGTCTTGACTGGAGTATTCTGTGAGGTTTGATCATCTCAATTAGCAGTCTTGAAGTTGTTCTAGATGCAGAACTCAGAAGAAACTGCAACAGAGGTGCTCTAAAACATTGGATCATCTGGGTCATCTATTCCAAGTAGAGATTTTTCAGGGGATCTTCATCAATCGAAACTGATTTTTATTAATCAGGAATGAATTCACAGCTGCTTATTTCCTGTGGAAACAAAAGTAAAACCTTTTCTCCAAAGTAACGTATCTTTTGACTTAAATTTTGAAGTCCAGGCATTTTCAAAATATATAGATTGTATTAATCTAGCACCATTTATAATCAAATGTCTTTTAGCAGTTGTTACTTCTTCCTCAGTAGTCAATTTAAAGATAACACAATAACATACAGTATCCATATTCTCTGTGTATTTTTCATCTTTATGTGGCCTTTTTTTTTTTACTCAATTTTTTTTAGTTTTATTTTTAATTTTTTTTTTGAGATAGGGATTTTCTGTGTATCTTTGGATGTCTGGATCTCACTCTGTGGATCAGGCTGTCTTTGAACTCAGAGAGATCCACCTTGTCTCTGCCTCTCAAGTGCTAGGGTTAAAGGTGTGTGCCACCATGCCCTGCTACCCAGTTTCTTATTTAAGGACTTATTTTCTCTATTCTTTTTCTTTTCTGTCCCAAGACTGTATATTTTCAACACACTGTAAACTGTTAGGAGATTTTTTTTATCTGAATCTGTCTTTATTGTATATCTCTATCCTTCTGTGAATGCTTGAGTCTTTATTTTACAAAGCAGCATGGCTAGGATTAAAGCTGTGGCTTTGGTGGCTGCCTCTGACCCATTCTTTAGCTTTCTGAGAATCTAGCTTCTTGGAGGAGGTACAGGCAGGAGCCACATTTATTGCTACAACTCTGTGGAGTTTCTAGTTCTATGCCATCACAAGAAGCATGCCGCCAGCTGCTTATAAACACCATTTAAATGTTTGGTGGCAGGACCTCTTAAAAAAGCTGCAAGGTTTTTGCCACTAATGCTGAGTCAGGAAGCCTCTCTTAAAGGAGCCATACCTCTGCTTGCCTCTAGCAAACAGTGCATAGAGAAAATGCTGCTACCATGAAGCTGTGCTGAACTCTGTTCTTTTGTGCCTAGAATCTTTTTTTTAAATTTTTTTAGATTTCTCAGTCTTTATGTGGAAATTCTTGCTAAATGAAGCTTGGGCCATTTGTAGATAGAAGTTTCTGTCCCACCTGGTCCCACAGCTGTTTAGTCCCAAAGAAATACATAAACTTTTATTAATTATAAACTCTTTGGCCTATTATAAGCTCCTGCTCCCTTAAGTTGCTTCATGTTAAGTATTTGGTTATAGCAATAGGAAAAGTAACTGTGATACTATCTACTCATCTTCCTGATTATGAATAAAAATTCTGAAATAACAAATAGATCCATACATCTATCGCTTGGCATGCTAGTCCTCTCAATCAAGCCTTCAGATGGTTCAGTGGGGTCCTTTGGAGATGAAGAGATGAAAACAGCTCATTGAACTGATAGGGTTCTAGCTAAGGTGAATTACCAACTCAGTGAAATAGCATTTCAGGCCACATCTGGGATGTTTTGCTGAAGTCAGGAATGATGATTTTCAGAGTTGAGTACAGAACAGGGTTTAAGAGTTTACCTGCCTCTGCCCATGCAGGAACTGTACCTGCAAGACGTGGGGCTTGGTCCTTGTTTGTGATCTAGAGCAAAAGCAAAAGTATGAAGAACACTTTCCTTCCTCCTAGAAGGCATCAGTGCCTTCTACGTTTCCTTTTCAATGTCTTGACTAAGTGCTCTAGCTAAATTAGACTTTTCAGAAAGTACCTGTGAATATTATGTCCGTCATTTGTGTGGTTTAGTAGTCTGGTGTGTCTTTGTGTAGAGAATTGAATCCATGTAAAACTTACACTGGGAGCTTTACGCTAACCTACATGCTAACTCATTTTCCGTTTCCAGAACAACTATAGAACACATGTCAGATGTTTCAAAAATATTTTGAGTAGCAAAGTAGATAATTATGCTGACTCTTTCCAAAACTGAATTGCTATGTCTAGAGCTACAGTTGGTTTAACTTCGAAAACTAGAAACTGTAATTGGTTAAAGGCGAATATATGACTGCTCCCCAATTTCATGCTCTCATGTGGCATTTTCAAACTAAGTTTTACTTTGTGGAACTATGTATTTTATCTTAAACAATGACCATGTTTCCACTTGTAAGAATTATAAACATATTCCATATCATACGGATAACCCTCTGAGTACTGAGTACTGTCATGTGACTTCAATAACCACCTAAGTTAAACTATGCTGGTGCCATGTTGTTGCAAGAGACGAAACAGATTATTTGAGAAAAGAAACAGCTGCATTTAAAGACATCTTTGTTAGAGCTAAGTAAAGGTCAATAAAAAAAATCTTGTTTCTCTATAAGAAATAAGTTTTCTCAACCACCCAAATGAAGAAAATAGAGGGTCATTAGAGAACAGGGAGTCATACTGTCTCTCTTAGTATGATGTTTACTTCAAAATTTCAGACCAACCCTCATCTATGTTAAATTACTGTTAAAATGTAAACTTTCCTAATTTTGTAATTAGAAAAAAAATATTAGATAAGTCATCCAAGGAATATATACATGCACGCACACACACACACACACACACACACACACACACACACGTTAAACACAATATGGAAAGGCTTTCTTCCAATACAGTTATCATTAAAATGAACATAAATCAATACTGGGCTTCCCAGGGGCTTCCTTTCCATTAGAAGTTATCTAGTAAGGTTTAAGATTCAGCTTACTTGGCTTGTGCATTTGCTGCACAGAATCACAAGACTAAGTGTGGTATAAGCATAAGGGAGGAAAACACTTTTCTTCTTGGGTTGTTAGCTGCCACATTTTACAGCAGAAGACAGATTAGCAAGAGAAGACAAGCCTATGAACACACAGGTAGAGAAGGCCAGGCATGGAGAAGGTACTGGACAGACTTAGAAAGGGAGGACAAATTTGGATATTTGGATTTCTGTGAGTCCCTTCTCTGCTGACAAGATGTCTGCTGATTTTGCTTCCCCTTTCTGTGCTTGACACTAGTGGAGACAAGACCCAGATAGACATTTCTTTTGTCAATGGAAATTTCCCTTACAGAAGATTCATTTCTACACCACTGTCAGAATTGTTTCTTCCTGCTTTCTCTGAAAAGAATCCTATGCCCAATAAGTGTATTTGGGGGTGGAGCCTTCTGACCTCCTACAGCCTTACTTTGAGAAGATCTTCTGCACGGTTGTGCCACCCCTACTGGCTGTTGAACTACACAGGCACAGTGGGTTAGAGGTGTTTGGCAAGCCTGGTGTGTTGGGAAATTCACCCCCGCATCTTTATATTGATGGACTTTGGAGATGGGACTGTGGCCTCCCTTGAGTGGTTTTCAAAGAAGAGAGGGTTTGGAGAGATGGGTCGGTGGTTAAGAGCAGTGCTTGCTCTTCCAGAGGACTAGTGTTCAATTTCTAACACTTCTGTGGTGGCTCACACTTGCTTGTGACTCTAATCCCAGAGGAGCTGACATCATCTTCTCATCTTACAGGCACCGGAGGAACACAGTGCGCAGGCATATATGTGGGTGAAATACACATATGCATTAATATAAATAATAAGAAGGTTTTTTTAGGATGAAAGCAGAGATACCACACACTACTTCTCTGTGAGACGCCTACCGTCCTGTTATGACACAGTGGCCCTGTCAAGATGCTCTGGCAAACACATGCTGGATTTCTTGGCCTTCAGAACTGAGAGAAATCTCTTTTCTTTATGATATGATATACTTGTTATATGACATTCTGTTGCAGCAACAGGAAATGGACTAAGGAATTGGCACCAAGTAATGAAATTACTCATAATATTTTCTATCTAAACTAATTTTATGATAGGTTCATAAAATTTAAATTCCAGACTGTCTTAGTTAGGGTTTCTATTGCTGTACTGAAATGAAACACCATGATCAAAAGGCAACTTGGGAAGGAGAGGGTTTATTTGGCTTATACTTCAGCATTGCTGTTCATCACTCAAGGAAGTCAGGACAGAAACTCAAACAGGGCAGGATCCCAGAGGCAGGAGCTGACTGATATAGAGGCCATGGAGGGGTGCTGCTTACTGACTTGCCTCCTGTGGCTCGCTCAGCCCACTCCCTTAGAAAACCCAGGACCACCAGCCCAGGCATGGCACACCAACCATGGGCTGGGCTGTCCCCAGTTGATCACTAAATGAGAAAATGCTTTACAGCTGGATCTCAAGAAGAAGTTATTGCTTCAACTGAGGCTGCTTCCTCTGATGGTTCTAGCTTGTGTCAAGTTGACGCAGGAACCCCCCAGCAAACAGTTTTCTTTTTTGAAATTAAAGCACAGATCTTTGTATTTCCACAGTTCTTAGTAGGAAAGCAAACATTTTGTGAGGCTGGGCTTTGAACAGTGACTCTAGAGATTCCTGTGTCTCATGGATTCCCTGTAGTCAAGTGACAGCAAGGAGATGGAATGCCTCGGTCTGTGGTTGAGAACTAATAGCAAATTTAGCCTCAGCACACTTTTATAGTCTTGTCATATTAAGCAGAAAGGAATGTGGTGATTTGATGTTGAATTCGATCACAGGAGACCACTGGATTCCCAAGACCCCGAGCCAGTCATCACGTAGATGACAACTGCCAAACTATTTTACCTTTGTCATGAAGAGTATTAATTTGGAGATTCAAATTTTGTATAAAGGGCACCATTATGAGATTCAGTCAAAATTGTGACTTAAAGTCAGTTTAAAGCTTCATTGTGGCTCGAAGAGTTTTTTAACTGAGTTGGATGATGAAGCCTCAGGGTTCAAGAGAAACAAGACCTTCACCCTGACCTTATGGGGAATATTGATCTGCTTCTGCTGTCAGTACCTATTTTTCCAGTGCTTGGAGAAAGAATAACACAAGAGAATCTGTAGGTAGTGCAACTTTTTTTCTTTTTTTTTGGTTTGTTTCTTGACGGCAGACAGAGAAGCAAAAAGACACTCACAAGAACTGTTGACCCAGGACTATTCAAAATGTGGTAAGGATTTAAATGTCAAATTTGGAAAGTCTGGAAGTAGGTTATGAGTTTCAGAAGGAAAATTTATATTTGAATAACTTAAATATGTATGTTAAAGGAAAACCAGAATGCAAAAGTTACAGCAAATTAAAACAGAAATCCAGGTGATGGCCAGACAAACAAGGGAAACGGGAACATTTTCCATTTCTTGAGAAGAGGCTTTCGGGGATTTCTTTTTCATATCAGAATTATGAAAATAGACAACAGTAAGGATAAAGAGGAGTGTTGTGAGCTTCCCTTCCAACTGTTTTGAATACTGGCTAACATTTTTTTACATCAACATTGAAAACGAAAACCCCATTAAAACAGCAAGGATCACATCCCGAACCGGAAGGGCATTGTGATCCTGTTTCCCTCCCTGTGTCTTTCATCTCCTGCATTCGTTTTCCTGGCTTCCCGTTTCTTTCACCATCTGAATGAAGCCTTGTGTGGCCAGCTGGGCCCTGTTTATTTTTGAACGTTCCATGAACTCATAAAATTACAGGATGTATTGGGGACTTTGCTCTGAGATCCAATGTGTGTCACTGTTGGTTCTGAACGTGCGTATTTCAAGGGAAAAAGAAAACGAGGGATCCAGGCGAGGGTGAAATTCAAATGAACCTGAATGTTTTCTGTGTGCCACATCTCCACATCACACAAAAAGTGTGAAGTGTAAAGAAGCAGGAGTTTAGAGGGAAACTAGGGATACAGCAAATCCTGCTTCAAGAAATAGTCATGAATTTGTTAGCGAACATCCTGCTTAAAGAAAAGAAGAGCCATTGAGAAGGCTGCCTAGTCTCTTCCCTAAGCTCCAGACTTTGGTCTTTGTAGCAATGCCTTGAAAATTATTATGAACACCGACAGAATGTAGAACTTTAATCCCCAAGATAATGTTTGATTTCTAAGAAGAATATGAAAGTAGCACAATATTTGGACAGTAATAATGCCGGACCACTATTTATAAGAACTATGCTAAAAAAATGTGAGTCGAGTTTAGTTTTCAAAACTAACCATCTTTCCCCACTTAGTTTTTAAAATATACAGCAGTCAAATGAAAGCTGGAATTTTTATATGGTAACAGGAAGGCAAGGTTTGTGTTATCTTTACATGAATAAATAAATGATTCAAATACAGAATACTTATGCCATAAATTTTCTAATGTTATTTTATTAATATAGAATAGATAAAGTGAGAATTTTTTAATATAAATAGCTGTGTAACTTGCAAGTGTCTTACTTCAGGAAATCTCAAGAACATCAGAAAAAATCGTAGCACTCACTGCATCTTAAACTGGGGTATCCAATTGTTAATACAGTAAATACAGTTCAAAAAGCAGAAAACACCCTACATCGAAGTTCTGAGAATCCAACTCTCTCCTTCCTTATCAGTTGTTTTTTTGACAACTCTCCTAATTATTTCTGATCAGTGTTCACCATCCAGGGATATAACAAGCAAGTTAAGTTCAACAACTCTGCGAATTATTCTCAGCGAAACTACTCTCCTCATTCCCTCCCCCCCCACCCCCAAAGGAGGGAATGAAAGATAAAGGGTGTGAAAATGCGGAGCCTGAGTTAATACCTGTGACATGATTCATACTTAGGCATCATATATAGAGCCATGGAACTCAACAACCAATCATCGATTCAGCTACATTTTTTTTTTTTTTACAGAAAAACTGACTACTTCAGTGGTATTATAGCAAATACTGAGACTATTTCCAAATTAAGTTGTAGGAAGGAACTACATTTTAAAATAAATTTTTATTTTTTTTAAGTGTGTGTGTTTGCTTGCATGCACGTGTGCACACATGTGCACAATTGAGTGTATAAGTTCAGCTCCCTTGGGGCCATCAGAGAGTATTGGATACTCTCTTATGTAGCTGGAGTTAAAAGTGGCTGAGAGTACAATGGTTTTCTTTTTTTTTTTTTTTT
>NC_022031.1:15698991-15700705 GCF_000317375.1 Microtus ochrogaster | reverse complement strand
CTCTGCACCTGGTTCCCTCAGTTACTAGATGAAGGCTCTCTGATGAAAATTGGGGTATTCACCAACCTGATTTCAGGGAAAGGCCAGTTCAGGAATCCTATCCACCAGTGCTAGGAGTCTTAGCTGGGGTCATCCTTGTGAATTCTTGGGAATTTCTCTAGCACCAGGTTTCTCCCTAACCCCATAATGGCTCTCTCTCTATCAAGATCTCTCTTTTATTGCTCTCCCACTCCAACACCCCACTGGTCATGCCATTCCCTCATGTTCTCATCTCCCATTCCTTTCCTTTAACACACCCCTTACCCACAGTTGACCAGGGGACCTCATCTAATACCCTTCCCCAGGCGATCCATGCATCCCTCTTAGGGTCTTCTTTGTTACTTAGCTTCTCTGGAGCTGTTGATTATAGTCTGACTAAATTTTGCTTTACATCTAATAATCCACTTACGAGTGAGTACATACCCTGTTTGTCTTTCTGAGTCTGGGTTATCTCACTCAGGATGGTTTTTTTTTTTTAGCTCCACCCATTTGCCTACAAATTTCATGATGTGATTGTTTTTTTCACTGCTGAGTAATACTCCATTGTATAAATATACTGCATTAAAAAAATTCTTCAGTTGAGGGGCATCTAGGTTGTTTCCAGGTTCTGAAGATTACAAATAATGCTGGTATGAGTGAGTGTCCTTGTGGTATGATTGATTATCCTTTGGATATATGCCCAGCTGTTTATTTGTTGGGTCTTGAGGTAGATTGTTTCCCAATTTTCTGAGAAACTGCCTTACTGATTTCCTAAGTGGCTATATAAGTTTACACTTGTAACATCAGTGAAGGACTGATCTCCTGACTCCACATTCTCTCCAACATAAGCTGTCCTCAGTACTTTTGATCTCAGTCATTCTGTCAGGTAAGAGAGTATCTCCAAGTCATCTTGATTTACATTTCCCTGATGATTAAGAATGATGAGCAGTTCTTTAAATGTCTTTTGGTCATTTGAGATTCCTTTGCTGAGTATTTTCTGTTTAGCTCTGTACCCTATTTTTAAAATTGAATTATCTTGTATTCTGATTCTTAGTTTCTTGTGTTTTTTTGTATATTTGGGAGATCAGCCCTGTGTCAGATGTAGGGTTGGTGAAGATCTTTTCTCATTTTGTAGGCTGCCATTTTGTCTTATTTACCGTGTCCTTTGCATTACAGAAAATTTTCAGTTTAAGGAGGCCCCATTTATTGATTGTTGATCTCAGTGTCTGTGCTGCTGGTGTTATAGTTAGGAAGTGGACTCCTGTGCAAATGTATCCAAGGCTACTTCCCACTTTCTCTTCTATCAGCTTTAATGTGACTGAATTTATGTTGAGGTCCTTGGTCCATTTGGTCTTGTGCTTTGTGCACGGAGATAGATATGGATTTTTTTGCAATTTTCTATATGTTGATATTCAGTTATGTCAGTGCTATTTGTTAAAAATGTTTTCCTTTCTCCATTGTACCATTTTGGCTTCTTGGTCAAAAATCAAATGTTCTTAGGTAGATTAGTGTCACGGTCTTCAATTCTATTCCATTGGTCCACCAGTCTGTTTTTATGCTAATACCAATCTGTTGTTATTACTATAACTCTAGAGTAGAGTTTGAAGTCAGGGATGATGAGGCCTCTAGAAGTTCCTTTATTTTACAGGATTGTTTTAGCTATTAAGGGTTTTTGTTTGTTTCTTTGTTTTTTTTT
>NC_022031.1:15689107-15697891 GCF_000317375.1 Microtus ochrogaster | reverse complement strand
GAACTAGCTCTTGTAGCCCAGGCTGGCCTCAAAATCACAGAGATCTGCCTGCCTTTGCCTACCAAGTGCTGGGATTAAAGGTGTGTGCCACCATTGTCTGGCTTGTAGTTCACTTTCTTTGTTGCATTTTTGTGTGGTTTCAATATCAAGGTAACTGTAGCTCTAAAAAACGAATTTGTCCATGTTCCTTCTGTTTCTGTTGTATGGAACAATTTGAGGATGATTGGTATTAGTTCTCCTTTGAAGTTTTGGTAGAATTATGTGCTGAAGCCTGGGCTTTATTTGGTTGGAAGATTTTTGATGCCTGCCACTGTTTCCATGGGGGTTAAACATCTAGTTTATCTAGTTCTGATTTAATTTTGGCATGTGGCATGTATCAAGAAAGTTGTCCATTTCTTTTAAATTTTCCAATTTCGTGGAGTACAGGTTTTTGAAGTATGATCTGATAATTCTCCAGATTTCCTCAGTGCCTGTTATTATGCCCTCCTTTTAATTTCTGATTTTGTTACTTTTGATATTCTCTCAGTGTCATTTTGTTAGTTTGGATAAGGGTTAGTCTATCTTTGATTTTCTCGAAGAACCAACTCTTTGTTTCATTGATTCTTTGTATTATTCTCTTTGTTTCTATTTTTTTTAATTTTAGACTTTAATTTGATTATTTCCTGGTGTCTGCACCTCCTGGGTGAGTTTGCTTCTTTTTGTCCTTGAGTTTTCAGGTGTTCTGTTAATTCACTAATATGGGATTTCTCCCACTACTTTATATAGGCATTTAGTGCTATGAACTTTCCTCTTAGTACTGTACCATAAGTGTACCATAGTGTACCATAAGTTTGGGTATGATGTACGCTCATTTTCATTGAATTCTAGGAAGTTTTTAATTTCTTTCTTTATTTCTTTTGATCCCAGGGGTAATTCAGCTGAGCATTATTTGGTTTCCATGAGTTTGTAAGTCTTTGGAACTTGCCTTGTTGTTGAATTCTAACTTTAAGTCATGATGATCCAATAAGATACAGGGGGTTATTTTAGTGTGTATCATATACACACACACTGGAATAAATATATATACATACATACATATATATCTTTGTGACCAAGTTTGTAGTCAGTTTTAGAAAAGGTTCCATGAGGTGCTGAGATGTTATATTCTTTTGTGTTTGGATGGAATATTCTATAGGTGTCTATTAAGTCCCTTTGAGTCATAACATCTGATAATTTCCTTTTTTTTTTGTCTGTTCATTTTCTGTCTGGCAGACCTGTCCATTGGTATAGATGGGGTTTTGAAATCTCCCACTAATAGTGTGTGGTGTTTGATGTACAATTTAAGCTTTAGTAATGTTTCTTTTACAAATGTGTGTGCCCCCGTATTAGGGGCATAAATGTTCAGGATTGAGACTTCATCTTGATGGATTTTTCCTGTGATGAATATGAAATATCCTTCATTTCTTTTGAAGGACATTAGATTGAAGCCTATTTTGTTAAATATTGGGAGAGCTATACCAGCTTTCCTCCTAGGAATGTTTGATTGGGAAATCTTTTCCCAACCTTTTTCTCTGAGGAAGTGTTTGTCTTTGAAGTTGAGGTGTGTTTCTTTTATGCAGACATAGGGTCTAGATTCAGTTCCAGTTCCCAGTGCAGAGGACTGTGGATTGCTACCAATTCTGTGAGATTACCCCCTTATAAATATAACTTTGTTATATGAAACCATGCTCAAAGTGGGTTAGCATTCCAAAGGCCATTCGCTGAAGTAGTTCCCACAGCATTCAGGTCTTCCTGTTGCAGGACTACAAGATTCTGGTGGTGGCGTGTTTAGGTTATTGAATGTACTTTTGCCTTGGCATCTACTCATCTCTTACTCCAGTTGATGTAGGCAGTATGGTTGCCCCTTGTCCAATCATTGCTGTAGGTGTCTGCCTCTCAAGGATCCTCTCTTGGACCAATAGGTGCAGTCACTGTCTGTGTTTAAGGAGTCGCTCTTGATCTGCTCTGTGCATTGCTTTTCTGTGTCTCAAGGAGCCGCTGACATCTCTGGAGACAGGCGGGTTTGGGGATGGAGTGGGACTTGTAGATTACAGGGACTGATGAAGGGTTCTGGAGTAGCCCGTCTGTAGGAGGCTTGCCCTTGTGACTGGGACAGGTAGGGGAGAGGCCTGGAGTTTTGTTGGGGAGGGGGCTAGGGCCTAGGGCCTGGTCTGGCCAGCTGAGAGGCTGGTCACTTATCTCTTGTTCCTCTCTGTGCAGTTACAGTCTGTCTCAGAGAGACACTGAGGTCACAGGAGACGGGTGTGTTTCAGGGCTGATTGGGACTTCAGATTGCAGGGTCCAATGGTGGATCCTGTAGAAGGCTTGTTCTTGTGACTGAGGCGGGCAGGGGAGGGGCCTGGGGTTTTGTACTGGGGCCAAGGGCCTAGAGACTAGGCTGTTGAGCCGGAAGGCTGGTCACTTATCTCTTGGTCCTCCCTGTGCAGTTGCAGTCTGTCAGACAAGCTTTCTTAATGATGGGTGAGGTCTGCACTTAGCTATGAGTACAAGCACAAATATTTAGACTTCAGATAGAAATGATGATGCTTTAGTAAAGTGGCAGTTGTAAATTCTCCTCCAAGATCCATGACCTCACTAGTTCTGGATAGCAATAATCTTCCCTAGGGAAAAGCACACCAATTGGTTGGTTGCTCAGTACCAAATGGTCAACTGGAAAACATACACACAAGTAGCATTATAGAGGCTAAGCAGGTTGCGTTTACATATTTAGGAATATATATGTATATATGTATACGACAATATTTAATAGAAAAAAAGCCACGATTTTCAGAGAGAGAAAGAGAAAGAGAGAGTTCAGTGGAAGATTGTAGAGTGAGGGAAGGGAAGAAGAAGTGATAGAATTATATTAGAGTCGGGTGGTGGTGCACACCTTTAATCCCAGCACTCGGGAGGCAGAGACACGCGGATCTCTGCGAGTTCGAGACCAGGCTGGTCTACAAGAACTAGTTCTAGGACAGGCTCCATAGCTACAAAGCTCCAAAAAAGCAAAAAAATATTATATTAGAATCTCAAAAGTAAAAAAAAAAATCATTTCTTTAAATTTTTGCACAATGAAAGTGTCCTTTGCCCCACACCATTCTGAAGCTGTTACAGAGTACCACCAAGTGTGTGCCACACACTATAGTGGGCACCAAGATTCACCATCTGTAACTTCTCCAACAGCAATTCCAAAGGGGCACTCTTTCAGTCTGGTTTGCAGCTGGACAATGATGTCCAGAGACTCTGCAGATTTCTTTTTAGCACTAGCTTGTCAAAAGGGCACCAGGGTTAAAGAGCAGCTTCGTGTCTCATGTTCTCTGCTATGGTGAATGTCTTCCTTTTGTTTATTCCTCCTAAACTATTCCTGACCTGAGAGGAATGTAGATTGTCTGAACACATAAAGTAGTGTTACATCACAGGCCCAAATCAACAAAGCTAACCACACATACGTTAAAATCTCCAAAATCATGAGCCCAAATAATTCTTTCTTTTGTACAAGAAGACTGTCTCAGGAAGTTTGTTATAGTGCTACAAAAATAGCATAGTGATACAGAAGAAGGTGAATAATTTGTTCTCAAGAGAGTTCTCTGTTGGAATGCATCTATATAACTAAAGACAATTTGACTATAAAAGCAAAAATGCAAGTTTATTATTGTGAATGTATTACGTGTGTATGGATACACCTGTGAAGTGAGTAGTTCTTAAAGTGGTGGCTTTGAATTTTAGCTCATGTAGCTTCTTCAACAAACAACATCACATTTTTGGAAAAGTAGAGATAAGGGACTTTGATCTGTAGGGTAGTATCCTGTGGCAAATAAACAAATGGTATTTTAAGGCTGGATAACGTAGCTTCTTAATAGATCTTGATGTAATCAACCCCAAGCAATAAGGATTTAAAGATGTCTCCAGGGGTTAACCTCCTCTTTTCTGGGCAGAAGGGAGAGGTTTATAGGGAGTTTCCTCTTGTCATTGAAAAACTATTAGTGGTTTAGGTAGACTGAAGGAAGGTAAAGAGGCTCACGCTCACTCATTCCTATTCATCTTCTGCTCAACTATCCTGTATTTCTGGTGATAGCATATGCTGGCCTGCTACCATGGGCTAAGAGGAAATGTTGCTAATACTGTCAAACTATCAATACATAAAGAGCTAATGAATCATATCAGATATCTGGGAAGAAACTGAGAGAAAATTTAGAGAAACCATTTATCTAAAATTCTTGTCTAAGTAAGGTGGTGGAGTTTGTTGGTATTTCCAGCACTCAGTAGCTATGAAGAAGAGGATGAGGAGTTGAGGGCAACCTCAGTTGCATGGAGTATAAACCAGAGAGCTTGACACCAGACCCATTTAAAAGAAATACTAGCCAGGCCATGGTGGCGCATGCCTTTAATCTCAGCACTCGGGAGGCAGAGGCAGGCAGATTTCTGTGAGTTTGAGGCCAGCCTGGTCTACAAGAGTTAGCTCCAGGACATGCTCCAAAGTTACAGAGAAATCCTGTCCTGGAAAAACAAAAAAAATACTAAGCACAAATAAACCATATAAACCATGCTCAGTCTTTTTTACTTTCTCCAGCTGTCCCATGTTGACTACATTGATAAAATAAATTAAATGAAAGCTTTTCTAAATAAGGAGCTAGCTTCTGTAAGCAAAATAATAATAATATTACTATGGAGCTTGTGATTCTTTCCCCATTTTGTGCCTTCTGAAGTTTTCCAAAATGAATGGACTCTGTTCTCTCAGTTCCGACTAAGGAGTCTTATTATCTGACTTGATAACTGAGTGCCTGCTGCTCTGAGGAAACATCATTCTGTCAGGGAGATCACCACCTCAGCATCCAGAGCCGGTTGTGAGTTGGTGATGGCAGCGGAATGTGACTGACAGAATTCCAAGAAGGCTGCCGTATGCCCTTAGTAGAGGTGGGTTAGTAGACCTCAGGTGGAATGGCCCATGTTTGCATTCTTCCTCTACTGCATATTGTTTAGTAGTGCTGGCAAAGTCCTCTGCCTTCTTCATGAATCAAAGGACAAGTGTTAGGAAGACGAAGTGAAGCATCTTCGATGTGAAAGCTCACCCTCTGTGAACAGAGAGGACCACGATGAACAGGGGTGTCTAACTGGGCCTCCCCAGAGTAGGAAGAGAGCAAACCAGGTCTTGCTCAGAAACTCTAGTTATCGTGAGCATTGAAAAGAAATGCAGAGTTTGATAACTGTAACTTGCTTTCAGACTTAATCACCATAATTTGATTATTGATTTTATAAAAATGGTTCCTGGTAAATGAGTAAGAACATTTAAAAGCATGTTTATCCCTAGCAAGAGTGTATCTCAAACAAAACAGCAACAAACAAGCAAACAAAAAAGCTTTTTCTCGGGAGTTGCGTCTGAATACAAACACAACTTCGACCTGAGTTTCTAACAGTGGCCCACTTCTGTTGCTTCTTTCCAAGCTGAGTGTTCTTCAGTGTCCGGCTCAAGAGCTAATCCCAAACATGTTGCAGCTCCCTTGCTGATGGAGAAAATTTCAAATAATACAGTTAAGAGGCTGGAACAAATCAGAAGAGGCCGCCCCAAGAAGGACATAAACTGCCTAAGATCCCCGCCTGGCACAAGCAATGTCGCGCCACGTCTGTTCCCTTGCATCTTAGGTGCCCCTGAAAGTGGAATTCTGTTAAGCCCCCATTTTAAGCCACCTTTAATTAAGATTGTATGGAATACTTTCTGAGAGCTATTTTTGTTTGTTGAAGCATGAGGGCAATAAGTCCATAAAGTGAATTAATTGACCCCCAAACCTTAGGGAAACAGAACAATAGATCTTAAACAGGTTTGATCCCCACAGCCCTTTCTGGCTATTTTTTTTTTTTTTTTTTTTTTTTTTTTTTTTTTTTTTTTTTTTTTTTTTTTTTTTGAGACAGGGTTTCTCCTGTGGTTTTGGAGCCTGTCCTGGAACTAGCTCTTGTAGACCAGGCTGGTCTCGAACTCACAGAGATCCACCTGACTCTGCCTCCCAAGTGCTGGGATTAAAGGCATGCGCCACCACCGCCCAGCTCCCTTTCTGGCTATTAAAGAAGTTTTCAGAATAACATCCAATAAAGACATGCTGTCTGAATGGATTGGGTGATGACAATTTCAGAAAGGAGCTTTCATTATATAAATCTATGAATAAAATAATCACAGAAATTGTAATGGCAGAGAACAGTATTTCAGTTTTGACAAAAATATCAATCGGTATAAAAATAGAAGTTTTGAATGTTCCAGCTCTAACATTAACATTTGTTGATATACTCTGTAAGCACTGCGGCAGCATTATTGGATTTAATTTTGTTGTCATGATGGGATATTGACTTGATGGCTCCTACAGGCAGAGGATGAAGCATTCTGTGAGAAATGGAAACAAAGAATGAAGAACTATCGTTCTTGCTTTTACCCACATGTGGAGACTTCTTATTGATTATTCCCTGTGTGATATTCTGTACTCCCTTGTACACTTTGTAGTAAAATCGAAATAGCCTCAGTTACTTACTATTTAATTGTACTGATTATGGAGTTACAATTCCACAACGGCTTGTGCAACATGTATCAAACAAAAGATTTGGCTCGTCTGCATGGATACTTATACTAGCTGCATGGGCAGTTAGCATCACTAATCAGAAGAAATCTTTTAGAATACAAAACTGGTGATATTACAGACTCCTAAATTTTGAATGCATAATATTTCAAAAGAAGTGGGACTCTCAGAAGATGGATTGTATTCACAAAACTTAGTGCTTACAATGGATAATGAAATACATGACCAGCAAAGAGCATCTCTAGGAATGCATTGTGTTCTGTTAAGTCTGCATCTCCACTACAGTCACTGATGCCTGCTTGCCAATTAGCTGGTTTCTTCATAATTTTAAATATAATCATCTATTCTTTGCCAGTCAGAAAGTCTATTATGTCTAAGCCATGGCTTATGCCTGTCAGACAAAATTGAAGAAAATTGAGGAAAAGAATTAACATTCTAAATATGATAATTATATGAAATCAAAGCAATATTTAAGACTCTTTAGAAACCATTATTTATAGACTGTGTTTGGTTACCAATACAATTTTTAGTTTCTCAAGGCAGAAATCATGAGAAAAATATTCCACGGCAAGCAAATCTTATAGGCCTTTCTAGAGGCCATTTGATGTGTGCGCAGAAAACATGTGTACACCAGTCTAGACGGTGGCAGTTACAATTTAACATAGCAGCATTTATGTTCTAGGTATGATGCCAAAAGATGAGTCACTCTGATATCCTTCTGCCTCAAGGGCTCTGGCTTGTCCAGCTACGCAGATATATGGATGCGGTATTGTCCTGCTTAAGAATTTTAAAAGCATTGCTGGTAGAATAAGAGTCCCCTTTCTTTCCATTACATCACTTCAAGACTAGGCATACTTCACATCTCCTAAAGCAAATCTTTTCTACCTTCTCCAACCACTTCTCAGGCTTTCACAGGATTCTGTCCAAATACCAGTAAACAGAGAAATTTAAGATTTCGTTTAAAAACTATTTCTGATCCAAGTTTGCACTCATTGTGCAGGGTTCTATTAAACACAAACTTAAAAATGCCTTGTTTACTGCCCCACGCCAAATGTTACCTGGAAAATGTGAAGCTCAGGAGAAATGCCCCAGGAAGATATTTACAAGAGACAAGTGTCTGCTGCTCTTTGGGCTAGGAGTGCATTGGGGCAATCTCATGCAAAGAGAAGTGTGTGTAGGCTTGAGTGTCCCCTAGTCTCCTAGCATAGGGGCAATGTCACATGGAGCTGTGTATTTGTACAGATTTCTTATTGTATTTCTGCCATGTGTTATGAAATTTATGAGGCTTTTACTGAGTTTGGGAGCTATGCTTTACTCTGAACCAATTGTAAGGTCTTTTGTGTTTTTCTTTTATCTATCTATGTATCTATCAATCATCTATTTATCCATCTATCATCTATCTTTATTATCATTTCCTTTTTCACTTATATATCTCTTTTATAAAATGCAGACCATACATCTATAATTTTCCATTTA
This sequence comes from Microtus ochrogaster, assembly GCF_000317375.1. Taxonomy (NCBI): domain Eukaryota; kingdom Metazoa; phylum Chordata; class Mammalia; order Rodentia; family Cricetidae; genus Microtus; species Microtus ochrogaster. Next base: position 15,689,837 of record NC_022031.1, on the reverse strand, counting down.
ATTTTATGTGACTCAGTTGTGATTTTTAATGAGTACCTGTATTAGGATTTCTTGTCATTTCAGACATTATTATGTTTGTGATCTTATTTTTAATCATTGTCCACTCTTCATATGCAATTTCTTTCTTAATGTAGTGCAGTTTCTTAAGGCAAAATTCTCAGGAGAAATGGTGAAGGAAAAATACATAAAACATCTAGAGAAACCATTTCTATCTCAATGATGCAAAACTTCCATAAATAAAACTACTTCCCATACTTGAATGCTGTATAATCCAATCAACAGCAACTCACAATGTACCAGCTATAGAGCCGTGAGAGGTGATTGTGCATGTAATTCTTATCTTCCTAAGCATCGCATGAGATTTCTTCAGTAATTTATAAACCATGCATCCTATTTTTGTCTTCCCTGCTCCCTTTTTTCCCCCTTTCTTAATGTTTTTTTTTTTCTTTTAAACAGGATTTCTTTAGCTAGTCCAGGATCATTTCCTATCTGTTATCTTTCTACTTTAATGCCTCCCCCCACTGGTTACAGGTGTATATCACTACACCTAGCATTAAAATTTTAATGGATGCACAAAAACATAAAAGCTGTACATATTTACAGGGTATCATGTGATGTTCTTGTATTCATATACAGCATATGATTTTGAGTTGAAGTGAAGTGAGCATATCTTTTCAAATATTTATCTTTTTTTTCAGTCACTGAATTTTATTAATTTGTAAACCCTTAG
>NC_022031.1:15688412-15689007 GCF_000317375.1 Microtus ochrogaster | reverse complement strand
CTCTCCCTCTCTCCATTTAATGGGTACTTTTCTCAATGATTGCTTATGGGTAAGGCTGCTTGGAAGTATTAAGAAAGACCACAGTCGTGGTGCTTTTCTGATGGTGCATAGTGCTCAGTGGTGCTGGGAACAGCCTGTATGAAGTCACTGTCAATACCTCACTTTTTCATCCATCATTCTCAGGGGGACTGGTAAATTGGGCATACTTTTCCTAACTGACCTTGCTTTCTGAGTCACAAAGCCAAATGCACTCACATCCACGTCAATAACTCTACTTTTGGTGATTGCACCCAGAATTGTATATAATGGGGACAATATATTCTTTTCTCACACCAAGTATTGGCAGGCAAAAGGTAGCTTTCAGCTCAGGATGTGTGACGTGGTCCTTTTCGGCACATAGGCATATTGGCCTAAAGAAACTTTTATATTTTAGTGGTTTTCTCGTAAAACCATCACCAAAGAAACAGAGTTTAGTAACTATCCTTTACCATGCCTTCATTTTTCTTTTTCCTATTCAAGTAATTTATGATACTTCTGTTTCTCCTGGCCTTGAACTTTGGGAAGAGGGATTTCTCAGTTTCCCACCTCCTCTGTT
>NC_022031.1:15683737-15688312 GCF_000317375.1 Microtus ochrogaster | reverse complement strand
CTCGGATAGACAGGTCCTGACCCGCGAGGAGTCTGTCCCCCACTCTTCTCTTTTTCTGCTCCTGAGCGCTGTTTTCACTTGTGTTTTCTCAGCATGGCGCTGGGTACCACAGGGCTCAGCCTTCAGGCCAAACTTTTTCTTTTCTTCGCTCTCTTTGACTGCTGCAAGGTCCTCCCATTTCCCCCCTCTTTTTCTCATGTTAATCTTTATGATCTCTATAGTGCTTACATTTATCTTTATGGAGTAATTAAGAATATTCATTTTGTGGCAGGATGACAGTCTTGGAGCAGCCAGCTGTATCTCCCGGATGCCAAAAAAATCTCTGAACTTTTGGGTCTTACTGGCTTGTCAGTCCCTTAACACAGGCCAGAACAGAAAAGCAATGTTTATTTATGTGTTTTCACATCATTGGTCCCACTCATTCCCATACCTTTGCCCAGTGGTGAAGGCAATCAAAACTGCAAGCCACTTCTCCACTACTTGCTTGAGTTCTGGCCACCCAAGAGACCCCTTCCTTAGTTTTACCAGAGAAAACCACGCCCATAAGGTTAGTCACCCCAGATGTCATTGGCTAAACGGAGTGATCTCCCACAATAATGTCACCCTGAGCTTTTAAGGTCAGGTCATAAGGTTCCCACTGGGGCAGCCTTTCCTTTTGTTGTAGTAATACATTAGTTCTACAACCTTTGGCCGAAATTTTGCAACCGGGCTGCTCCAGGCGTCTGAGAATGTCTTCTCCGTTGTTTTAGGTTCCCAATCTCCCATCCTTCTCTGTTTGACGGAGCTTGGTTGGAGTTTCTGAGATTTTCTTTTAGCTCTTCATTGCTATGACAAACTACCTGAGAAGAAACACCTGAAACGGCGGAAATGTTTATTCTGGTAACAGTTTCAATCCATGACTGCCTACCCATAGGTTTGTGGGAGCTCAGAATAACACCATGGGAGCATATGGCAGAGGCCTAATCATCTCGTGGCAGCCTGGAAACAAAAAGAAGAGGAAGGGTCTGGGCCTTCAAACCTCTTCAAGAGCACACACCCAGTGGCCTGACTTCCTCCCTTTCTTTTCTGAAGATCTTATCACTCTCCCATCACCTCCACAAAGAACTGTCCAGGACTTAATACATGGGCCTCCAAGAGACATTTAAGATTCAAACGGCAGCAACGGGACAGTTTTCTAAAGACGGATTGAGAGCACGGCCCTGATTCTTCTTCATGGTCTCATATTTAGCAGTGGTTTCTTAATATTAAAGAAGTTTGTGATAGTATGTGTCCCTGGGGGTATTCTCTCAATTGCTATCTGTGGTTCCAGAGAATCCCACAAAGACTCCATCCCTCTCTGGTACAAAACAATGCCACTAGTAACTTAGGACTGTCAGCGTGTCCCATTATTGAGCTTAGAGTCATAACTGGGTTTTAATTATCCCGAGTCCTTTGAAGTAATAAAAGCTGAAGGAAGGAATGTAAGAAACATATTAACTCTTCTGGAACCAAAGGGCAGGGCAGTGCAGGAGTGTAGCTTGATTTCTAACTAAAAGAAGGAGAGGGAGAGGGAGAAGAAGAATAGGAGAAGAAAGGAAGTTGGTTACAAACAAAAGGAACTGACTTGTAGGTTGTTTCCAAGAGATAGTGAGAGAGGCGGTCTTTCATCCTGTGCACAGGAGAGGCAGCCCCACGCTTCATAAGCATGAGTGAGAGGCTCTGTTTAGAGGAAGCAATGGGAGAAGGGAAAAAGAAAATATGGGCATTTTTTTCTTTTCAAAAATTGTTTTGGATCAACACTCAATCTTATTTTGCAGCATGCTAAGCGTCAGCGCGTTACAGGTGTTCTGCACAGCGGCTGCTGAACGTGATGTCTGCTGACTAAGCATGTCTGTAATCAGAGCAAGTTCATAGCAAGTCTGGTCAGATTCTGGGATGGAGTGATATGATATTGGGGATAAAACTTAGCATTCAGCTAGAAATGAATGCCTAGCTACTTAGAGAAAGAAACACATCGCTGTCCTGGCAATGCTGTTCCTAGCACGGGGCAACACCAGTACCATGGCAGGGTGGGTGACAAGCTCTGTCCCTTTCAGTGCCACAACTAGATTGCATTGGGTGGACTTGCCCTGGAGTACCTGCACTATCTGTGCATTGTTAGAAGCAGGAATTCACTGGCTCTCCTCCAAATATCCTCTGCTGTCGGTGTTTCAGTGAGTAGAACTCAGCAATGTGTATCCAGAACCCCCCCACCCCAGGAGATTCCAAGGATTTTGAATTTGAGAACAACTGGCCCACAGTTTCAAATAAGGACCATAACGACATACTTCTGCTCTAGGGATGATGGGGGCTAAAAACATGTCTGGGCGTCGATGAATCATTTTATGGTATGAAATACAGGTAGAAATGAAGATGGGAGAGGCTTTTGAAGAGTGTGTCCTGAGTCTAGCGTTCACGCTGTCTGTAGCCCACTCTGTTTGGCTATTTTCTACTGTTGTTTCTCTAGCTCCACAACACCAGGGCATTTTGAGATTATCCTTTCTCATGGTTACTTTGGGTTTCAGAAAGTTTGGAATATCACCAGGACTGTCCCTTCTGCACATAGCTATGGTGTGTCAATTACTGGCCCACATTCTGGATCTATCTGCCTGGAAAATCTGGTGTAGGATTTCCCAGGTATGGTCAAAGTCAACCCCGATCCATGCATCATCTTCTGAATCTCATTTTGTGTTGACAGATTTATGCTTAATCTGAGGACAAGCAGAAGAGACCCAATAGCAAAGACATTTATCCTCCATGTTCATTTCTCTCAGATTCGATTTTAAAATCCTTAAGCTTCTGTCAAAAAATAATTAGCAGCCCAGATAAGAGGCAACCATGGCAACTACATGCCTGCCATCCTACATATCTGTGGGAACCATAAATTTGACTGGAGAGATACAAGGAGTTTGCAGGCCCATATCTCACTTTCAAGAGATAGGACGCTAAAAGGGAAGCAAGAGGAAGAGGCATGGCTTTTATCTCAACGTCATCATCAATCATTAAGTTTTAGAGGTTAATGATCAGTGCTTTTTACGGATTTTCGAAGAAGAATTTAGTAAAATCTCTAGGGTAAATGGGCTATTCCTTTGCTTGCTGTCCTCCTAGGGAAGGAACTTTTGTCTGAAAACAATTATGGTCAGCCTCTACTATCATGAGTGAGAATAAGGCCACAGCATCCACAGATGAACTCTAGGAGGGAGATTTGAAAACCGTAATGTGCGAAAGGGAAACCAAGCCATGCTAGGCTTTATTTCTCGGTGATGGAGATTTTGAGGCAGAGCCATGACTAGGGATACTATTGAGAGGATCTGGGTGACTGCACCCGAAGGCCAAAGCCATGCAACCAAATCTACTGGAGTAGATGAAGCGAAGCTGAAAGGTGGAGAAGCAGGTTTGGAAAATGAGTTTGGAAAAGGGCATCTAAGTGGTTTCTGAAGAGCTGGAATGTGCTGACACTTCCTAGGACAGTGTTGAAGGGTTTTTGTTCTTTTTTTTTTTCTTGTAGAGTAGGAAACAGACCATCAAAATGCAGGATAAATCTGATAGTTACTCTGAGGGCTACACATATAAACTCCTCTGAAAGTCTTGGATGCTATGTGGAGAACACAGGACCTGGGCTCTGACTTTAGGAAACCTAGGATATCAATGGGACAAACATGTAAATACACAGAGATCATGCCAGATGACCGGTCGGGGATGTAGACTAGAATTTTACTCTTGAAGAATATCAGTTGGGCTTTTTTTTTAAGGCATCAAAATTGAATGAATGGCAATAAATTCTTAAGATTTCCTTCAAAAACAAAAGCCAGAGAAATATGCTAGTATTCCACAATGGCAAATTAACATTGTGAAAGGGAATAAAAGTAACCCTATGATCTCTGCCATGAACGTGGCTTGGGGAATTCAAAACAGCCTTGTTTATGGAGAGAATGGTTTTCCACTTCTTTAAAGAAAGTGCTTCAAATGGTTTTAATTTGAGTCCCTGATTTCACTGATATCTGTCGGGGAAGCCATTAGTTCGTCAATGGCAGAGAAAACTCATACTGTTCAAAGTAACAGCGTTAGGTTGTATGTCCCCTCCTGGTATTTTGGGGGTAAGATTTTGTAACTCCCCACAGCTTCATACACTTGTTTAACATCTTCATGTGGGTACCTAACTGTCTCTCTGTATTTCTACCGACCAATCTAAAGTGTATATGAATAGTGTTGTTTCCCAAACTGAATTCTGATTGGTCTCCCTCTGGTCTCTGTCAATTTTCATATCTCAGGCAATGAACAGATTGTTGGTTATGTTGCTCAGTGCTCTTCCCCCATCGAGAGTAGCTCCCTCCTTTCTTTCAAGCCACACACTGACATACCATGTACCTAATAGACCGTTACAACTCCATGTGATATCCAGAACCGGCCCACGCCCTCATTGCTACACTCACAGAGGTAGGTGTACCCTCCTCCTCAGGAGTTTTCTAGCCTTTGTGTGTATCTCACAGCATCACGGGCAATGCAACCCTTGGTAACACACAGATCCAGTCATGTCACCCTGCTTCACAGCTCTAC
>NC_022031.1:15681604-15683572 GCF_000317375.1 Microtus ochrogaster | reverse complement strand
TCCTTCCTTCCTTCCTTCCTTCCTTCCTTCCTTCCTTCCTTCCTTCCTTTCTTCCTTCCTCTTTTTCTTTCTTCCCTTTTTTAGGGAAGAAGATGTGTTTATCTTTATATCTTTATCACATGAAGTTGTAGCTTGTCCAACCTGACAACACCACAGTTCTCTGTGACAAACATCCTCCTTTTCATACTGTCCTCCACCTGACTAAAGTCATTGGCTTGAAGATACTCAAATGTACAATTTCTTCATACTGGAGAATCATGTTTCCAGGGGTCTAGCACATTCTGTCGCTTCATGTTTTAGTTCAAATATTATATTTCAGAGCAGCCCTCCCTGTACACTCTGTATGAAGTTGTATACTCCTCTTCCACACTGGTTTAACTTTTTCTTTCCTTTATATAAACCGGGTTTCTTGCTTGTCTGTTCTTCATTTCTGGTTATTCTAATATAACCTCCACAAGGATGGGAATTACAGTCGTTTCTCCTCTCTCTCCAGCTTCTGTGCCAGCAAATACCCACAGAACCCTCACCCATGCTCTGCTCTTCTGTTTCTGGATTATTGTTCAAGATTTCCAGATGCCCTCATTTATTTCAGCGGTTCAGTGTTGTGCCATGTTGTTGTTGTTACAACTTTATCACTTTTGGCATTTCAGACTGTCAGGACCTCCCTCTATGTTAAGTCCTTCTCCTTTTCGGGTTGTAGTCAACCCAGGTCTGCCATCCTTGCTCTCACTGAAGATGTCAGATGGCTTGGTATTCTTACATTCTCCCTCCTCTTCCATCCCAATTTCTGTCTATCATTTTGCTCTTACTCTTTCTTTCCTCTGGAGAGAGTATGGGGTTATCTTAATACCCTCCTCAGGTACTGCTTGCTGTATTACAGCTTCCTCAGCTACCATATCTTCATGAGTTCCTGCTTGCATTAGAAGTGTTAGTTAGGCATTCCAATAATTATTCAGATGTGACAAAGAAGCATCCAATGAATACCCTTAAGTTCGACACTGCTTTCTTCTAGAAAGTATCCAGACAAATTAACGACTGTGTGCAGAAAAGTGATTGTTTATCTATACAGACCTGGAAAGTCTTCTAGCTTAACTTTAAGAACAACACTTCGCTCACTTGCATGTTCCATTACCTATGGTGTGGTTCAACTGGATCAACAATGCCAGCGGTTTTGTTTGTCCTTTGCTGGGTTTCAAACCCAGGGTATTGACAAGCACCCTACCACTGAACAACATTTCCAAACAACAGAAAAGATTTAAGAAAAACACTTAAAATGTGATATTTTATTGAATCTTTTGTGCTTTTCAAAAGGAACAAACTAAATGGTGCAAACTACTTTCCCTATTCCCTAAGTGCTTACATGCTTCAAACTTCCTCCTCGGGACACTTAGTTCTGTGCTGCTATTGATTCTTTTGGATGTTCCTTCTGTGTTTACTGCACTGAAATGGTAAAATCCAGCCTACACATGACCCACACTATCAACCAATTTCCTGAATGAGCTCTGACCCTTTTTAGACCAATCCCTCTTTCTTGTATTTATCTTTTGCAAGATCTGTGTAATTTCTCACTATATTTCTGTGATGTTTTTGTTAATTAACCACACACACACATATATATTTATATACAAGGTTTTGAGATAGGCACAATAATTTCTGTGAATACATCTGACATTGCCTTGTTCATTATGAAGACGATGCCAGTAAGCATCCCACAAAATGTGGGATACTATTTTCCAGTATTTATTATCATCAGTACTTATTCTACCTTGCTGAATCTCATTGGCTAATATAAAATTAAGGGTAATTAATTTGTTTTAAACAAATATATTTAGAGACATTGTTAGCTCCATGTGTGACATTCTTAGCCTTACTTCTTGTTGAGATGTTTTAAGGGGAGGTAACTGGATTGGTATAGAGGCAAAGTTGAGCATCTCACCTTGGTCCTGTTATTTCTTTTTCTTTTTTTTT
>NC_022031.1:15614275-15681344 GCF_000317375.1 Microtus ochrogaster | reverse complement strand
GCTTTTTCAGACCCAGGCCAGCTGGCCTTGGTGAGTTCCCGACAGAACATCCCCATTGTCTCAGTGTGTGGGCACAATTGCCTATTCACTACTTCAAATGGCAGTTATGCGATACTGGAGTATGTTCATATCATGGCTTAAGAGAAGTCAGTGTCCAAGAGCCAGCCCTGACTGCATGTCTGTGAGCCAATGCTTTGATCATTCAAGTAGTTGCATCTCACTGAATTCCTCAGAGCTCCATGTGGGATTAATCCATCATCACAGGGCTCTGCTCCTATTCTGCATATCCATGTCCTTCTTTCCTGGGTTACATAAGCCTTGGTGCAGCCGCCTCTGTCTCACTCTGTGCATCAAGATGGGCCAACAAAGAATTACTTGACCCAGGATACAGGCAGGATGACATTAAGGATTTCTCAAGGACATAGTGCTATAAATAAGTAGTCTTCAGAGAATTATTACCTGACATCTTGATCATATCTTTCTTTACTTCCAAATTGAAATAATCACTGAAAAATATCTCAGAAATCTTCTCAGAGTCTGTAATTCACCAAACTCAGTTAACCCAAATTCTGTTAAGGTAGGTTTTAGGGACAAACTCTTTTCCAGAACTAACAAACACAGACTTCTTATAAACAATTAGACAGTGTAGCAGAGTTATCCTAAGGATCAGCATAGATGCTGAGATTTCCAGAAGAAACGCTTTTGTAAAGGGGAAAAATCAGAATGAAAAAGCCAGACATAGGTCACATGACAAAAGAGGAGAAGGTAAAGCTGCCAGAGAGAACAACACAGTGTCAGAGGACTCCCAACAAAAGATCTTTGAAAAAGGGAAAGCAGTTGTGGGTTATATATTACAAAACCCTCCGGAGGATATCCAAGACGATGGATTTGCAGGCACAAGCAGGGATTGTCCAATTGAGGGATTCTCATAATGTGCTGAGGAAACCATAACTCGTCTTGCAGGAGACAAGAAGCCAATACAAATGGGAGCTCTTAAACCCTTTTGAGTCAAAGATTATTTTGAGAACACACTAAAATTATGGTCCCTTTCTCTTTCTATCTCTATTTTTCTGAGGAAAGAGGTCATAAACACTTAAAACTCCTCATTTTCTTCATTGTAATTTATTGTGCAATCCCTAAAACCTTTCCATGGAACCACTGAAAATGCTGATAGTATGGTTCCCCTGCTGAAATATTACATTGTACAGAGCCAGAAACTTCCTAGTGTGAGCAATTATCCCAGGATGATTGAGACCACACTAAAGCACCTTGAACAGAAACTGTGAAAGCAAAGGTATTGAATGAAGAATAATGGAGCTTGACTCCAAGTACAATGCATAGGAAAGAAACAATAGCAACATGTGTTAGACAATGTGAGAGTAGTGTGTATGTGTGTGTGTGTGTGTGTGTGTGTTCATCAGTCTATGAAAGAGAAGTAAGCTTGCTCACATCCTGTAGGAAGTGATAGTGGAAATGTTCAGAATGAATGACAAGGGCGGGGTGGAGGTTGATAAAAACAAACTGAAGAAAAAAAGAGACACGAGACAGCAGCTCCCCATCACCAGCCCAACTGATAGACTCCTCCTTTGTGAATTGGAAAATGAACAATGAAGATGATTGTGGAGCTTGTGTGTGAGGAAGAAATGAAGGTGTTTATTCCAGATGAACTCATTTTTTTTTTCTGAGTGACACAGAAGAAGTGTTGTTTTTGGAAAGTCCTTGGAAAAAATCGAAGAAAGACAGCCAAAAAGCTTAACTTTAGAGTTGGAAAGATCGCTTTGCACTTCCAAGCAGTAGAGAGTCTTAGCGTCATCAGTGTTGTTCAGTTTCACAGGAGCGCTATATGACAGATGAGTGGGGGTGGAGTCATCTTGGTGGCAACAGGGGACTGCAGGAGACGGAACCAAAGACACATGAACTCCAACTGAGGAGGGAAAAATGACAATAAGGAAAACAGAATAGCTAACAGGGACATACAACTAAAGTCATTCCGGGAGAAAAAAAAAAGTATTATCTGCAATGGCATTATGAAAAAGCACAAAGGCCAGAAGTATTTCCAAGGAACATGGATTCAGACATTTCTAACACCAAATGAAGGTGAGACTCATGTCGTTGGTTTAGGGATGATGAAGCAAAGAAAGTTCTCCAGATCTGAGGAAGTCAAGGGTCTTTGAGATTATCCCATATGCACCCCCATGAAAACTCAAATACTCCAGATATTAGGACTATAAGGTTTGAAGAAGGAAACGGAAGCCCCTTGAGTAGTCTTTATCACCAGAGAGCAGAAAGGTTTATCTGCACAGTCTTGAGTAGCCTGAGGTTGAGGGACCAGGCAGTTTTCTTTGGAGAGGAGAAATGTAGTAACACCACTTTCCTCACTGTGCTCATGCTAAGCACATGCTCTCATTGAACTCCACCTCCTTCTCCAGCAGAAGAGCTTCCCTGTGACAAGGGGAGTGGAGGCACCCTGCACAGGGGTCAAAAGTATAGAGAAGTTTCTTTAATATGAAAGAGGGGTTTTAGAAGGCAAAGAGTAAGGGCCTGGAAAGTCTTGAGGTAAAAAGTAAAATAAAAACAGTTTGACATTTTCAAGGCTGAATTTCCCGGACTTGTCCCCACAATCCTTGTTTGCGCAGCAGCTCCTAACCTCTGACAACAGTAGCGCTGTGTGGCTTGCAGCCTGGGGAATATTGGCAGAGCAGTCAGGCAGATCACTCCCTAGGGGAAAGGTGCCAAGTCACAGCGAATGGCTTCTCAGGCATCTGGAGGGCAGTGCTTGGACAGAGATGAGCTAGCTTCAAGGACACCCGATTTGCTGGGATGTATTCATGGCTATTTGTTTGTTCAACTCAGCTACACCAAGGACTCTGAAATCCAAGACAATTAGAGTTGCCTTGATCCTTGCAACATGTGGTTCATCACTGGTCAAATTAATACATACCAAGTAAGCATTTACCTCTCCTGACTCATCAGATGAGAAAAAAAATAACAACAAAAAGTTTCTATTTATTTTTATTGTATTTTTGGTTTTCAGTTCCTCAGACAGGTTTTTTTTTTTTTTCCAGGCTGGTATTGAACTGGGGATCCTTTGTCTTTTTTTCCTGTGTGCTGGGATTATAGGCTCACATACATTTGCTGGGACACCAGCTAAGCATAGATTATATGTCGTAATTCTTTTCCTCTTTGTTGGTAGTTTAGTTTCCTTTTACATTTTAACCTTCTTGTTAATTCCACAAGTATGTTGAAACATTTGTGAATATTTTTAAATGTAAATTTTTAATTTTTTAAATTTTGTGTCTAGGTGTGTGTATGTGCACATATGTGGGTATACAATTCCCTTGATCTGTAGCTACAGGCATTTGTTAGTCACTCAATGTATGTTCTCAGAACCCAAACCCGGGATCTCTGCAAGAGCGGTAAGCATTCACAACCACTGAGGTATCTCTCTAGCCCCTTGTGAATTTTAATAATGAGTATATTTACACCTTTAAATATGCAATATGCCTTTACACTTTAAAAGAATAATTTTGGTTGAATAGTCATGGAAAAGTGAGCTCAAAAAAAAGAGAGAGTCATAATATCAAAAAACCAGTATTTGATATTATGGGTTATCAAAATTATTTTTCTTAATTTGTTTACACAAATTGTAAGAGGAAAAGTAGTGAGGAAGGTTTGAGGGAAAGTATAGTTCATTAATTATTTTAAAACATCAATTTTTTGAGGTAAAACTTATTGAGGTATAAAAGCTGGTGGAAAAATGTGCTATGGGGAAATTCTTCTTGGCAAGCCTTAAATTTTATTAATTTCTGGGTGTGGGTTTTCACATGCCATGGCACACATGTTGAGGGTCAGAGGACAACTTGCAAGGGTAATTTCCCTGCTTTTACTATGTATGTCTGAGGGATCAAATCTTGGTGATCAGTCTTGGCAAGAACTGCCTTTTTACCTGATGACCACCCTAGTTAACTTCCACAATATAATAAACATGGTTATATAAATAAGAGGCTATTATGCACTATGTGATATGGCATATCTGTAATATGTATGCAGTAATGTAATATGTGGCATATAGAGAAATATACACAAATCAATATTATAAAAAGGTGAGCATAATTTACAAATACTTATAATTTTCAAGATGATAAAGAGAACAAGATATTGTGAATTTACCATGGTATACAAATTCATAGGTATTTCTGAGAATTTTAGCACTGGAGCCAAATATAGTTATGAATTATACTTTTATTTTTAGCAAAACTAAATATTACGTGCCATGCATTTGTTAGTATTTTCCTAGGAAAGCATTTGCCCTGCATACAATAATTGTGAATACATTGGGAGAAACTTCTGGGCTCAGGGATGTTTCAAAGTCTCCTTCAACATTTACAGAACTGTGCTTTTTTAGGGGAGAATTCTGTGACATATTGCTGATACCCATCTTGTTCTGAGAACACAGTTTCTGAGTGCTTCATAAACAGAGTTGAATATGGTCTTGTCAGGTATCATTTGTCTGTATAAACATAAGGATACACCAGCTGGGAGATAACCCTCTGCAAAGGACCTACCCCATCTTCCTCTACTGAGGATCCTTAGTGCCTTCACCAGCACTGGGCTGTTGTGCACAGCAGGATCCTTATTCCGACCCCTGACAAATGGGACCCTGGCATTTCAACTCGCACTGGTTGATGTGGAGGAGAAAGTGTGTGTGTGTGTGTGTGTGTGTGTGTGTGTGTGTGTGTGTGTGTTTGTGTATGTGTGTGTGTAAAACCTCTGAGCAATGATAAAAACTTTCTCATGGGTACAGGACCCTAAAGTGAGCTGCACAGAAGGCATCGGACTTACTTTCCTTCTTCTTAACAGATTTTGTGGTTTAGTGAAAATATTTGCTGTAAATATTTCTCTGCTCAGGCTAAGATGTAAATGCTCTAGATTCTGGAGTCTAACACAGTGGTTCTCAACCTTCCCAATGTTGCCACCCTTTAATACAGTTCTTCATGTTATCATGACCCCCAACCATAAAACTATTTCATTGCTACTTCATGACTGTAATTTTGCTAGTATTTTAATTACAATGTAAATATATGGTATGCAGGCTATCTGATATGTGACACCTGAGAAAGGGGTCACCACCCACAGGTCGAGAACAACAGATCTAGCATAACTGTATATCTAAGAGCAGACAAAAAATCTTTTCTTACAGGTTAGAAAAAGTAACAACATGGGGTTAAGATGAATTTAGTGAAAGTTTATGCTTGCTTTGAAGAATCATGTTTAATTACGGAGTCTAGAGGTCTGGCATACACTTTTTAGTTCGCCGTTTAGCCAGGTTGCCATTTCCAATGATGCTTTTTAACTGTTTAGGCTTCAAGGGGACAATCTGATGGAAAGGACAGATGACACACTACTACTTCATTCTCCAGAGGAGATGATCCCAGATTCACTGGGTAAGTTTTAAATCCAAATGTGTTTATTGAAGCTTTACTAACCCTTATCATTTACAAAAGTGTCTTTCCCAAATTGTCACCTGTACATCCTGCCCAACTGGGCTTGGAAGGGCAAAGGAAGAAAGGAATCCGGAAGTGTGCATTCTGAAGAGGCAGCTATATGTTGGCTGCTGTCAAAACTGTGCCCCTAATCCTATCGGTTTAGAATGTCGCTTATCCCTGTTGGCTCTATAGAAACTGAAAGGACATTGTGAGTTCCTTGAAAATTGGCATGTCTCATGCTCCCATTCACTGGTCTAGTTAATATTCTTGGAGGAAAACAGCAACATCTTACTGGAGATAACACACAAATTCTCTCTCATGTGCTAAGTTGGTGTTAACACTAAATATTGTTTTTTCTCTAACACAGACTTCATTTTTCCTGAAGAAGTCTGATCTGTGCCTTTCTCCTCCTTTCTCACTAGTAAAATACCTTCCTTTCTTCTCACTGTACTGTGTCTTAGCTCGATTTCTTGTGGCTATGATAAAAATACCATGACCAGAAGCAGTGTGGGGAAGAGAATGTTTATTTCGGATTACAGATTACAGTCTGTCATGTAAGGAAGCCAGGCCAAGCACTCAAGGTATGAACCTGGAGGCAGTACTGGAGGAGAGACAGGAAGGAAGGAATGCTGCTCAATTGCTTGCTCTTTGCTGCTTGCACAGTTACATTTCTTATATAGCCCAGGCCCACCTGCCTCAGCATGGTATCATCTGCAGCGGGCTGTGCCCTCCTTAATCAAATATTAATCAAGAAAATATTCCCCAGACATGCACAAAGGCCAATCTGATGGAGGCAATCCCTCACCTAAGAGTCCCGCTTTCTAGGTGTCATAGCCTGGTATATGCTGCTGTTATAAGCCTCTGACCAAAGCTACTTTATCTCAGCTTACACTTCCAAGTCACAGTCCACCATGCAGGGAAGCAGAGACCATGGATGGATACTTCTTACTGGCTTACTTCCCATAGCCTGCTCTGCTCAACTAGGACCATACACCCAGGAGCATCACCCCAGAGGTGGACTGGGCCCTCCCCTATCAGTCAGTAACAAAGAAAATGCTCTACAGACTAATCTGATGGAAACAATTGTTCAGCCGAGATTCCCTCTTCCTGGGTGACTCTATTTTATATCAAGTTGACCAAAACTAACCAGTTATGCCTAGGTTTTGGGTCAAGTTGACAAAAATCTATTGACAGCCAGCACCACAGATGTTTACTTTATTGTCTTTCAAAATTAATAGTGTTTATTCCATACCCATTTCTATAGGATGCATTGCAAACTCTATCACTTAGCCTGTGAAGCTAAATCTAGAGTACTTCAAAATGCTTGCAGAGCAAGTGGTCCATGTAGTACTTCTCCAGTGGCATCTAAGATGCTCTACTGCTGTCTTGGCTGTCTGTATTCTAGCTGGACCCATCACATGGAATCAGTATCATTAAAAAAATCACAATAGGAAAATATTTTCCTTATTCCTGAATGGACAATGTCCTAAAGCAGACACAAAAGTTTATAACCACTAGAGATTCAATGAAACAACAATGCACTATGCATTCCAAGAGCTAGAGAGAGGGCTTTGAATGATTTTTACAACAAACAACTGAAATAATGAATGCTTATAAACATAAATATTTTTAATTTCATACTTACATTTCACAAATACTTACTGAAACAAAACAAAACATTCTGTACACTTTTCATGTTATAATTTACCATTTTAATTAATTTAACTTGAATTAAGCTTGAGGTTGAAGAGTGAAAACTTCAACTATAGCAAATCAGGAGCCATGGAGCTGAGGGGATTGCTTGGTAGGGAAATTGTTCATTGCCTATATATGAGAGCTGAGTTCAGATCCTTGCCCCCAACATATGCACACTGGGCAGAGTAGCGCACACTTGTAAACCCACCTGTAAACATCTGTGCTGGTGGACCAGAGAGAGAAGTATCCCAGAGACTTGCTGATCAGCCAGTTCTGATAATCAGGGAGCTCCAGAAACAGGAGGAGACACTGTCTTCAACAAAAGTCAGATGGGAAATGAAAGAAAAGGACTCTAGCCTCTGACCTTTGGAAACATCTGCACAGTGCATGTACCTGTATGCATACTCCATACATGTCAACATGCGTGCCGTATACACACAGCTTTTAAAAAGAAAATTAAGAGCTATTTGTTTAAAAACACCAAGGGTAAAAAGCCACAAATTAATGAAAGTTATCTGCAGTATAGTTTTCATTTATCAAAGATGAATGTTCAAATATGAAGATCATCTATAATGTAATAAGGTCAACAAATCCACTGAAAAATCATCAACAGATTGAGTAAATATGTCACAGAAGAGGAAATACAAATGTCAAGTATATGAAATATGCCCCATTACCTTAGAAACCAAGAAAAATCAAGTGGACACTATTATAAAGTGTTGTTCTATAACAATTTTTGGTGTTAATTAAGAAAGCTGACAAAAAGTACTAGCAAAGACAGAGATTTACTTCCAATAGGTGGTGGTGTCTAAACAACTTGAGAACAGTTTTCTATTATCTTAACATCTTGAATATTTATAGAATGGAAACCCCAGAAACCGTGTATCTAAATAAATATTTTGGAGAAACCGGCTTTATGCACCTGGGCATGAGGACAAGCCTTGTTAGAACGTTCTGGATGATGAAATCAATGGACTATGAAATTGTCACACTGTAGGGACTCATGTGCATTTCAGCTGCACACACAGGATGGATAAAGTCAGCAATGAGCTGGCAAATGCTTAGCAAAAACTGCTTTGCAGAATGATTATTTCCCTGCTATAATACATCCCAGCCACTGCGCAGTTTTCAAACAATCAACTGGAAACAGCAGTTGGTTCTCAGAAGCTGCTTTGAGAAATTATGGGGTAACCCACGGATTGAGCATGAATGTTGATTGGACAAAACTAAGCCAGAGACTGCCGTTTTCATGAAGTTTAAAATGAGGAGATTTCTAGAGAGTGTTCTCTAGGAAAGCACACATAAGTAAAAGAACCGCAGTACAAGATGGGAAGGATTGACTCAAAAGAGTCGTTTTCTTCAGGATAGGGGGACGCTGAGATATGATAAAGAAGGAGCCCAGAGGCAGATGAAGGCTTTGGGAATGCTCTGATTCTTAAAAGTGCTCACAAGCTGGGGTGTTCCATTATTATAATTTGTAAGTTAAATTTACTGTGCATTTTATTCATAGAACACCTTTTATATACTTTATTTGAAAAGTTTGTGTACATATAATTTCATACATTGACTATCACCTAATAATAATATTTAAAAATAAAATGATGCAGGAATATAAACAAATACGGGTGGCTACTTACAAAGAAATCATGATTGTTTACCTGTGTTCAGATCGGTTATAGAACTGAGACATGCGTATTTTCAAGCTAGTTCTTAAAGGCTGACAATGGAAGCAGAGTTCTAGGTGACTATCTAGAGGCCCACACTGGTCATTCAGTAACACTCATTTGGCTTGTTGCTTCAGCCTGAGTATCTCCTCCTGTGTATATTACAAAGCTTCCTAAGCCCAGGCCATTCTTTCCTCAGTGGTAGCAGCTTTCTTTTGCTGCTGGTAGTATTCTTACCATTTGCCCTACGGTCATGTTTAGTGTCCCTGACACTCAGTTCACACCAAAAGCTTCCTGTTTTAAAGTCCTGTTTTGTTTTGTTTTTTTTTTTTGTTTTTTGGTTTTTTTTTTTTTATTGAGAAAAGGAAAAAAAGGTATCTGCCTCCTCCCATCCTCCCATTTCCCTCCCCCTCCTCCCACCCTTCTCCCCATTCACCCACTCCTCTCCCCCTCCCTCTCCAGTCCAAAGAGCAATCAGGGTTCCCTGCCCTGTGGAAAGTCCAAGGTCCGCCCATGTCTAGGAAGGTGAACATCCAAACTGGCTAGGCTCCCACAAAGCCAGAACATGAAGTAGGATCAAAACCCGTGCCATTGTCCTTGGCTTCTCATCAGCTCTCATTTAAAGTCCTGTTTTTGAACGAGTATTTGTTCTCACTTCAAATGATTTCATGCTTCTTAAAGCTTTCATGCTGAATGTAAAAGTAACACAACACAGAAACTGTTCAACAACTTGGCCATTAACTAAACCATATTCTCTTTAGAAATTACATATACATATTTACTGTAGAGACTTAAATATCCTGGGAAATTAAACAATACATCTAGTAGTATGTTTTTAATTATACTTACATCCACTGGAAACATGCATTCATTAAGTCTAAGCTCTTTTCTTAAAATATTTATATCCTTCTTTTTCCACACTCAAATATTAGAATACCTAATTAGGTATTCAGGACATTCCTTTCCCCCGAAGTTAGTCAAATCGTGAGACCCCCCAAAGTTGAGTATCTTTAGCATCATTCAAAAATCTCTGATGTGACTTACATGTCAACTATGCATCTATAGTGAACTTGGCTCAAGATAAATATTTCTATAAATAGACCTAATTCTGTGCAGAGAAGTTCTGGTAACACAAGCAGCCATGGTAAAAATGATGACAAGAGATAGCTGATCAAAGCTAAACCTTGTGACGAGCATTCAAGATTTCAGATCCCATCAGCATGCTCAACCAATAGATTAATTAAAATTGCAATCCAAGAGTTCAAAGACAGATATTTTTTTTTAAATTATTGTTCCAGACTTCTGTGTTGTTTCACTAAAGACTCATTTTCTATTACATTTTATGTGATTAAAAACTTGAACAACTATAGGATGTATCTTGAAAACACAGTTGCTCATAAGATAAATTTCCCTACAGTAGCAAGAACACAACTATTTACATGTCTGCATGTGCTAGTTAGCACTAGCAACGAAATATACTTCAAACACATGAAAGTTTGTTGCTACAGATATGAGGCATCGAATTTTTATTTTTTCTGATGTCTGTTTGCTCATCTTAGTTTGTTAGATTGGTATTTCATCACAATTGTCGTCTTTTTGTCTGGGTCCATTTGCCTTTGTTAATTTCAATAAAATTCTCTCCTGAGCTGCAAAGTCCATCCCAGGTGTGCTCCGCTGGGTTCTAGGATGGCCATCATCCCATAGATTTCAGTGAATATGACACCCATAACCACAGAATGCTCAAGACGATCAATTAGCAGAGCATAGCCTAAAATATTGACATTATCGCCATCTCAAATATGTTCATCATTTGTTAAAATATTAACGCTGTGTATGTATTCAAGTGAATGCCATGAGACAGTAATAGAAAATTTAGTTCAACATATTTGAAACCACATAGTGTGTAGTTGTTCTATAATACTTGTTGAATAATGAATATGCAAAGATATACATAAATGGATGAACAAATGAAATCAGGCAAAAAGGCACCTATCTAAAACTATCACATGGTCACTGAGAGGAAATAGAGAACACACATCATACTTCTAACTGTAAGATTTCATGAAATTCATAAAAAGCTTTCTTTTAGTACTTAAATATGTGTATATATGTGTATATGTATGTATATTCAATTTAACACATACATTTAATTCAATTTTATATGTATATGTGGATGTTTGTATCCCTATGAATTATTTTTACTACAGAAAATAAATTTTAATATTAAGTAAATATTGTACTCAATAATTTCAACTCATAAACTGAAAAATATAATAAATTATAAAATTACAGTCTTTGCCCACAGTTTGATAGAATGTAAATTAATTTATTTATTAATTATTTCTTTTATTGAAACTAGATTATTTACTCACATAATATATCCTGGTTACATTTTCCCCTCCCTCTGCTCTTCCTAGTTCCTTCCCATCTCTCTTCTCATTCAGAATCACTCCCTTTCTGTCTCTCATTAGAAAAGAACAGGCTTCTAAGGGATGATAATAATAAAATAAAATAGATAAAACAAAAGCTATCACATCAGAGTTGGACAAGACAAATCCACAGAAGGACAGGAGCCCAAGAGAAGGCGAAAGAACCAGAGACCCACTCACTCACACTCATGAAAGTCTTATAAAAACACTAAATTGAAGCCGATAACATATGTGCAGAGAACCTGGTGTACACCATTGCAGGCCCTATGATGCTTCCCCAGTCTCTGTGAGTTCATATGAGCTTTGTTCCTGTAGCTCTAAGGGGAGAGATTTGATGGAGACATCACATTTAAGGCTGACTGTTCCAAGGTCTTTCACTCTCTGCACAATATCTGACTGTGGGTCTCCATATTCACATTTGTTGCAGAAGGTTTTTTTTCTTTGATGATGGTTGAGCAAGGTACTGATCTATGAGTATAGAAGAATAGCATTAGGAATAATTTTATCAATCTTAGTTTCTGTTGGCGTTTGTTTGTTTTTAAGACCAGTAGTACTTGGTTTTCCCCTAGGACCCTAGGTTATAAACCAAAGCAGTGCCAGGTATGGGTTCTATCTCTGTCTCCAGTCATTTGATGATTTCACTGAGATATGTATATATTTTAGGAGTTGACTGCTGCACTAGGTTTCCACATCACCCTTCAAATGGCACTTAATTTCAGCTATCTTTCCCAGTTTTTCCTTCATCAATTCCTCTCTCCTCTTCCTCTCTCCTCTTCCTCCTCATCCCCACTAGATTCCCCCAGTCAAGCTTCCCCATTTATCCTGTTTATCTTTTGTATTTCCCTTTTCTAATTAGAACTATTTCTGCCCTCTAGTCCCTTACTCTATTCCTAACTTGTGTGGTTCTATGAATTGTAGTTTAGTTATCATTAACTCAACAACTATTAACCACATATAAGTGAATATATGCTATATTTGTCTTTCTGGGTCTAGAATTCCTCACTCAGGACACTTTTTATTTTAGTTGCATCCATTTGCCTGCAAATTTCATGATGTCTTTTTCTTTTAATAGTTGAATAACATTCCATTAAGTAATGTACCACATTTTTCTTTACCCATTCTTCTGTTAAAGGCAACTGTTTCCAACTTCTGGCTATTATCATACAGCAGCAACACACATAGTTAAGCAAGTGGGTTTGTGGTTACTTGAAGCGTCCTTTGGGTATGCCCAAGAGTAGTACAGCTGGATCTTGAGATAGATTGGTTTCTATCCTCCTGAGTAAACATTCCAGTGATTTCCAAAGTGCCTTTACAAGTTTGCACTCCCACCAACAATGGATATGTGTTCCTTTTATTCCATATTCTTACCAGCATTACTTTATTGATCTTAGCCATCCTGACAGGTTTAAGATGAAATCGCAAAGTAGTTTTGATTGCATTTATTTGATAGCTAAGGTTTTTGAATATTTCTTTAAGTTTTTCTCTCTCATTCATTTCTTTTATGCTTTCCAATTTGGTGGTGTACATGTTATTAAAGTATTTTCTTATGGTTCTCTGGATTTTCTTGCTGTCTGTTGTTATATTATTCTTTTTATTTCTAATTTTGTTAATTTAAATATTCTCTCTTTTAGTTAATATTCTTGCCTTTTAGTTAATTTAAATAAGTTTTTCAATCTTTTGATTTTCTAAAAGAATCAACTCTTCATTCTATTGACTCTGTGTATTGTTTTTTGTTTCTTCTTTTTAAATTTCAGTATGGAATTTCATTATGTATCATCCTCTACTTCTTTTGGGTGTGATTTCTTTTCATTTAAGAGCTTTCCAGTGTGTGTGTGTGTGTGTGTGTGTGTGTGTGCGCGCGCGCGCGCGCATGGTCACGTGCACTTCCTTCTTTTGATTTTATTGAACTCTTTATTTCCTTTGAATTTTTTGTTTTTGTTTGTTTGTTTTTAGATATAGTTAACCTCTTTATGTTTGAGGAGTTTTTTGTTTGCTTATTTGTTTACTGTTGATGTTTTTTGTTTTTTCTAATTCCTTCTGTAGAGTTTGATATACATCAAGATAATCAAGATAAATACTGTATAAATTTGACTTTATCATGGACTGTCTTATTTTCTCCATCTGTGGTGACTGAAAGTTTTGATAGGTTTAGTAATCTAGGCTGGGCATCTTTGGTCACTTAGTATCTACAACACATCTGTTTAGGCGCTTCTGGCTTTCAGACACTCAATGGAGAAGTCAGGCATGATTCTAATAGATCTACCTTTATTATGTTCCTTACTTTTTTCATTTGTGGCTTTTAATAGTCCTTATTTTCTCTGAATATTTAGTATTTTGGCTCTCACATTTTGAGGGGAATTTCTTTTCAGGTCCAGTTTGTTTGGTGTTCTTTATGCTTCTTATACTTTAATAGGTCAGGCCTCTCCTATTGGTTAGGGAATATTTCCTGTTAGGTTAGGGAAATTTTCTTCTATGATTTTGTTGAAAATATTTTCTTTATCTTTTAGTTGATCTTCTTCTCCTTCTTCTATTCCTATTATTCTTAGAGTTGGCCTTTGCATAGTGTCCCAGATTTCCTGGATGTTTTGTGCCAGGAGTTTTTCAGTTTTAACATTTTCTGTTATAGATGTATTAATTTCTTCTATCATGTCTTCAATGCCTGAGAGTCCCTCTTCTATCTTTTGCACTCTTTTTATGAGTCTTGCCTCTGAAGTTTCTGTTCCAGGTCCTAAATTTTTATCTTCACATTGCTCTCAGTTTGGGTTTTCTAAAGATTCAGTTTATAGATTTTATTTCTACTTTCAGGACTAGGAAAGTCTTTCTTTGTTGTTGTTTCGTGTGTGTGTGCGTGCGCGTGCGCATGCATGCGCATACATGTATGTATATGTGTGTATGTGTTTTCATTTCCTTACAGTGTTTGTGTTTTCGCAGATTTCTTTAAGGGATTTAATCATTTTCTTTTTCAGGACCTCTGTCATACGCTTAAAGTCTATTTTAAGGTATTGTATTTGTGCTTCAATTATTTTGGAATATTCAGTGTCTATTATGTTAGAGCTTTAGTTTTAGTTGGGTTTCTATTGATTATGTTTTTATGCTTGTATTTAAGCACCTGGGTTTGGGAAGAATGTAATTCTAGGTGCTAATATCTAGTCTTCTCTTTGTTGGGTATGCATTTTGTTCCTTGGTTTCTGTTTCTTCCCTAGTTCTTCGGAGACTGTGATATCTGTGTTGCCTCATGGGAAATTCTTTTGGTTCTTTTTGGTGTGGCCAGTGGAGCTCCAACTAAGAATGTGTTCCTGGGTATTGGGAACAAACACTTAGGAATGTGGATGAACTAGGGTGGGGAATGGGGTTTCACAGGAGGAAGGAAAGCAGTGTGTTGCACTCGGATCTACTTAGTTCATCCCCTGGGGTTGGGTGCAGAGAGTGAGGAGAGATCACAGCAGAAGGTCTGCTGCAGAACTCCACATGAGCCTGTGGGTTTGGAATTGGAAGAGAGGAGGGGGAGATGAAGATCTTGAGTTAGCCTACCTATTTCCCTGGATAGAGTTTTAACTTAATTTTAGAAGATTCAATTAAAGTCCAGCTGGCATCTTGATTTAATGGGCCTATCCATACTAGTGTGTAAGCTGTTAAAAGTTGCTTTTAATAGATAGGTGCTGAAGTATTATTTTAATTGAATGGCTATTTCTTTGCTTGGTACATTTTTCATTTTCCATCTTGACTTTATCAACTAAAATATGCTACTTTTAATGGATCTACTCTGTTTAGAAGTGCTGTAGGTAAATTATCTTAATTTATGTTTTCCCTCGAGTTAGTATCATAGTGGAGGGCACTCTGTGTTCTACAGTGATATCTATGTTTATATAGAGATAAGTTTATACCCAAGAAATTTAATGAAACACTGAATAACCAGAGATAAAGATGCCATGAGCTACAATCTTGGACTTGTGCCAAGTTTTTCAATGTTTCCCTACTCACTGACCATAAGGGGCTTGAAGTTTTCAACATTATAACATCTTGCCCAGAGTACTTATTTCATGCATTAGGAAAATCTATCCCCATTTGCACATGAGTTAAATGGTTTTTTATATAATCATATGGCTTTAAAAATATATTTTAAATTAAAATAGAAAACTTCCCTATTTCCACCCTGCAGCACCTCCCAGATACTCTCATTCTAACCCTTTTCATGTTCTCCCCTGAAATTGTTTATTTTCATTGATTATCACTATTATTACATACCTATGTATATGTATGCACAAATATATATATATATAAACACATGTTTTAAAATCTACTTTTGTTATATATATATGTATATATATATATATATATGTATATTTTTTCCAGAAATGACCATTCTGTATTTGTTAACTAATTCCTGAGAGAGGTTGATTATTCTTCTTTCAGCTGTCAATAGTTGTCTACAGTTCTTTGTCTAGCGGTGGTTCAATAAAAATTTCTCCCTTAAACGTTACCATGTCTATTGATACTTTTCTTGTTCCAGTCTCTTTAATGTAGCTTTTTCTAGCAGAGACAAATTTTCAGTAGACTTCCTGGTATTCTGGCTCTTAAATTCTTTCAGCCCTCCCTTCTACTCTGTTTCCCAGGTCATCCATGCAGGAGTTGAAGTGTAGGTGCTTACATTAGGGCAGAGCTTCTTATTATCTATTGTTTCCTGAATTGTGTCTAGATTTAGTTTTCTTTATTCATCTCCTTTTGCTATAAAAATAAGCTTCTTTTATCAGGACTCCTTTAATATTAATAAATATAAGACTCAAGTTTATAAAACTTAATAGTCTAAAATAGTTTTTTCTAAACTGATTTTTAAAATTTCAACATATGAAATTAAATTTAACTAGAGAAGTTGATGGCTTCTGGTAGAGTATAGATGTGACGTATAATTATCAGTATTACAGACTTCTCTAGAAACCATAAATACCTTTCTACATTGCACTAATTAACCTAAATTGGCAACCGTATATAAGGGGTTCCCACCATTTTATTCATGTAATTGAAAGCCACCACTCACCCACTTCTCTAAGATTTATACTAAACAGTCACAACTTCTTGCTTGATATGGTGAATAAATAAAACCACTAGCATTCAAGGAGGCTTCACTCAGCAACTGATGGGAACAGATGCAGAAATCCATAACCAAAAATTAGGTGGACCTGGGGAAATCCTGTGCAAATAGGGGAGGAAGGATTATAGGACCCAGAGGGAGCAAAGAAACCATAGGAAAATACACAGAGTCAAGTGACTTGGACTCATGGGGGATCACGGAGATTGAACCACCAATCAGAGAACTTGAATGGGACTGACCTGGGCCCTCTGCACATGTGTATGTGCATAAGATAGGTCCACAATAGCCTGGAATGGAGTATAACAAAGATTTAGTTATTTGACAATAAAACTCACAATAAGAAATCCACAGACCTCTGTGGGTGCTGGAAGCTGGGAACTGAATCCAGCAAAACACCAGGCCTCACTTGCTTTTCATCTGTACTTTTTTTTTAACCTTAGGCCCTTTCCTAAATGGGCTATTGACTGAAGGAGTTCCCACACTTCCCCCTTTTGTCTAAATAAAAGGTTTCTAAGCCTAATACAAAACTATATACAATAAGAACAAATATCAAACATTGTCCAGGGAAAAGAAGAGGCAAAAACACACATAAAAATTTGAGCTACAAACAGCATAACTAGCATCAAGCAAGAAACATATGCTAAATGTCCAGTCTAAGATAATTAGCAAATAGCAGAGACTATTTCAATAGTTAGCCTATCTTGAGGAGTCTAAGTATTATATTAAAATATCTTGCTAAGTTAGTAAAGGAAAGTAACTATGGCTATCTAATCTTCAACCCTATCAAAGACCTGAGAAGAGAAATAATATTACCTGACTTAGAAGCAAGTGCAATCAAGCAACTTCCAAAAAGTGAAAGAAATGACAAAGACAATTAGATCCCTGGTCAATCACCCAAAGTCTCATTTGCAACATTGGGGCAACCAATTTTGGTCTGGAGTATCTGACAGACCATTTTCAGAGGGAGGACAATGTGAAAGACCTTATCCTGACAAGTTTTGGTAGTGGCTTCTGCTTTTATCCTGCTTGCCCATTTTAGACAATATTATCAGCAGTTGAAGAAAAGACAGTTCTTTGACAAAAGGTCAGTTTTGCCAAGAAGAAAGCAAGCTCCAAGTGGAGTATCTTTGGTGCACAACATTCTCTCAGGAATAGATTGGTGTTGCCAGGAGCAATCGTATTTCATGTCAACAGAATCCTGAATTATTTAAATGCCATATTCTAAAGTTCTTTGAAGTGTTTGAAGATTGTCTTTCTGTGTGGAGTACAATCTCTGTATATCTAGAGAACCTGACTAGTCTAACTATAAGTATGACAACCATGGATGACTATAGACATATAATTCTTAATACCTATATAGCTTAAAGACTAAGTCTTCACATTTAAAGAGATGTGCAACAAATGAGGACAATGACTCAAAATGTAAACAATACATATATAAGTATCTTTATCAGAGGGAAAAATGTATAGTACAATATGACAAAACTCTTAAAATTGCATCAATATACAACATATCTTAAGCAGAGGTAGAAGCATGAATATAATATGACAAAATAACTTTGTATATGTGTAGGATAATTATAAGCAGAAATAGTAACATACACAGTATAAAAATATAATTTGAACTTGTATCAATATACAAATTATCTTAGACATGTTGGGAGCCGAAATCTAGGCATATTAAAGAGGTCCACAATAGCTTCAAATGGAGTATAACAAAGGTTTATTCATTTGGTGATAAAATTCACAGTAAGGGTAGAGAGCCACAGTCCTCTGTGGGTGCTGGAATCTGGAAACTGAATCCAGGAAAAAAGTACATGCTTTTGGTCTGCACTTATAGTACTTCAGATCATGCCCAAATGGACTGGTATTTAAAAGGCTATTGGCTGAAGGAGTTTCCACAGCACGCCTTTGTTGCAATTGTTTGGTTTGATCTTGTGGGATTCTCGGTAGAGGGAGCTAACCGGAGAGGCTGTTCTCTAATTCTGTTGCCTACTCTTGGGACCCTTTTCTCCTGCTGGGTTGCCTCACCCAGCCTTAATAGAAGACAGGATGCCTAGTCTTTCTGTAACTTTCTATCCCAAGGCTGACTGATTTACTTGGAAGTGTTGCACTATTTCTGAAGAAGAGAGAAAGTAGATGGAAGAGGAGGGAGATTTCTGAGACAGGTTGGGAAGGGAAATGAAAGGAGAAACTAATAGGGCTAGGGAAAAATTAATTATTAGACTAATGAATAAAAATTAAAAACCTAAAGAATTTAATCATTTGCACCCTTTTGACTCCTTCACAATTTGTCATCTGAATTAAAAGAAAGAACACCAATTGATGGAATTGATACTTAAATTGCATAACCCTTTCCTCATCTAAAAGAAATCATTAATCAAATAAGAAGTATAACATTGCAAAACAAAATAGACATTAAAAATAGATATATATCAAAATATAGCTAAATAAATGCTAAGAGTTGTATTTACCTCATTTTTATACTTATTTTTGCTTTTAATTATACAGATTTTGTGTGTGTGTGTGTGTGTG
This sequence comes from Microtus ochrogaster, assembly GCF_000317375.1. NCBI lineage: Eukaryota > Metazoa > Chordata > Mammalia > Rodentia > Cricetidae > Microtus > Microtus ochrogaster. The sequence continues at coordinate 15,662,446 of NC_022031.1, read as the reverse complement.
CGTGTGCATGCGCCTAAGTGCAGTTGCCCACAGAGGCCAAAATAGACTGCTAGGCTCCCTGGTAGTTGCAGGTGGTTGTAAGACAACTTTCCAGTCAGAAGTATTGCTTTATAGGTAAAAATAAAGTAACTAGCTCTTGTACATTTTTGATTTTATTATACACTTCTGAATTAGAAATATGCTTATTTGTACATATATCTATAAGCTGACTAGATATCATTAAAGTCTACTCATAAACATCATGATAATTTGAATAAGTAGTTCAATTATGTCGATAACCTCTTATTGTCATAAAAATGCATATTTATGCATCAACAATTTGTAACTTCTATTTTTAAAAATTAAAATAGATTCTTTACCTGGGACTGAAGAAACCCTCATGGAGGAAGGTGAAGATTTTGAGAGAACATCAAAATTAACAGAACTTGTAAGTATATTAATTTGCTTTTGTTAAATCCATAACAAAAAGTATATTTATTTGTTTTCCTAAATCCATAACACACACTAACAAACACACACACACATATTGGGGGCCAGGGGAGAGAAAGCACTAAGATAACATCCACAAAGAACAGAAATAAGCATTCTTCTTATACAGAATTCTTTAAATGCATTTACTATTCCCTATACATGGCAGAGTTACCATAGCAGCAGGTGACCCCTTTACTAAATACGCAGCAGAGCTGTTTTAAGCTCTTTGGGCAGTTGTGCGAAACTTGATTGAGGTGGTAGTTAATTCCTATGGAAAATTTAAGGTGGTAGTTAGTTCCTGTGAGATCAGCTGTTACTAGAGCATAAGCACTTTCTAAGAGCTTATGAGTTGCCTTGTCCAACTTTGCCAAACTCAATAAATTGAAGTGTATACATCCTAACAGAAACTAAATGTTTTCTGTACCTTGAAAGCTTACATATTTCTTAATACCTGCTATGCCTGCTATTTTCAGATGTGAAGCCCCTGCTATTTTTGTTAAGTCTTTACCATGATGAAATGGGATTCTGTTTCTGATTTTTAGTGAAATTCAAGGTTAAAAGAATAAATACTGGAAAACCAAAAATTTCTATGTAAATTCTAAATATAAATGACTTGAAAAGATTTTGAATTGCTCCAATACTCCGGCTAATACAGTCTTTTAGATTTAGATGGTGTTCATATGGTACTGGCAAATTCTCTGTGTGTTTGCCTAGGTTCCCTTCACAAGGTCATACAGACCAAGGAGTTTAAACAATAGAAGCATATTTCTTGCTGGATGTGGAGGTAGAAGGCTGAAATAAAGCTAATGTCTTGGAGACGTCTGTCTTCTGCTCATGTCATCATATAGTTTTCCTTTTTTGTTGCTGCTGTATCCCCATCCTCCTTTTACCCAAGATGAATTGCCAGAATTGCCACCTATACTGGCTTTAAGTACCTTAGTAACTGTATTTCAGAGAATCAGATTTTTTAGAACCCCATTTTCAAACACATTTTGAGATAATCATACAAATTTTATAAATATAAACTATAACCCATGGTGCTGTGATGAAATGGCATCCAGATTATACAGCATTTTATTATGGTTGTCTTTTTTTCTTTGGGATATCGTAATAAAATTAATTCTTCTTGAAAATGCTAAAGAAATTAATGCCTCCTTTCTAAAACATTATTTTCACACTGTGGATATCCTGATATTTATTAAAATTTTACACTTCTGTGTTTCTTCTAATGTATTGCTTGCCCCTGCATTCTGATATATAACCTACTTTTTTATTTATTGTCCATATCATCTTAGATATGGAATACAAAAATCCAGAAAATTTTGTTTTCTAATTCATTTTTCTTAACTGAGTATTTGCACATAATAGACCCATAATACATGTGTTTTATATTAGTTGCAAAACTCTGAAAAAAAATCCTCAGCAATGAGTTAAATTCGCTAGAGCCCTAGAAACAGTCAGTGCCATCTTCATGTTTTATAGCAGTTGGTCATTTCTGTCCCTTACTTCTGCATTCCCAGTCACTGTACCACCTCTTGTCCTCAGTACGAATATTCATGGCTGAGAAAATATGCTCAGAGAAGCTCAGTCACTAGACCATTATTGGAGCACTATATTATTACTGAATATTTTCTTGTGTAGCTCACAACTGCTTCCTAGCTACTAGTCCTAGTTCTACTACGACAGCTTAAAACCAATTGGTGTTCCTTCTAACGACACTCAGATATTTGTAGTTATTTTAGTTTTCCTTCTATTGCTATGCTAAAATCCTCTGGTCAGAACAACTTAGAGAAGGAGACGGTTTATTTGGATTGTGCCCCTAGATCACAGTCCATAAACGAGGGAAATCAGGGCAAGAACTCAAGAAGAATTAAAAGCATGGAGGGATTTTGTTTTCCAGCTTACTGTTTCAAGCTTAGATAGCTTTCATACATATCTCAGGACTGCCTGCCAAGGGAATGATGCCACCCACAGTGGCTAGAACCTTCTACATCAATAGCAGTGAAGACAATCATTCACAGATATGCCCACAAGTCAGTGTGATCTTGCAATCTCTCAATTGAGATCCCTTTCTCAGATGACTCTAGTCAATGTTAGGTTAACAATTTAATCTATGATACAATACACCAGCATGCCTCATCCTAGACAAATTAAAGACAACACACAATTTATACTTTCGACCAATGCTTACATTGTCTACTTTCAAATACATACAACCTGGACACTTTCTCTGAGTACGATTGTTGTTGTCGAGTCTCCTGTAAACTATGAGTCAAATATAATAACCAAATTCAGCACTTTAGATATTGATGTCACATCAGAGAGGACAGCAGGATCTGTGATTGAGACAAATAATACTTTTTGATTATTAATCAGAGTCGCATCAACTTTTTTTGAAAGGTCAGTTTTGTATTTATGAACTCCAGGGCACCCATAATGGCATGATAGGAAGGCTGGATTGTCATTCAGATTGTAATAACTTGCCAATCATGATTTTCTCAGAGGTTTATTTTACCATCTGTGAATTCTAGCAAATTTTATGATTCTCCCTGCATGCCTAACAGGAGTAGAAATAGTGGCTCATGTCTGTAAATCTATTGCTTGCACAGTGAAGACAGGGGGGACAAGAGTTCAGGGTATATAGCAAGTTGGAGGCCGGTCTGGGCTTCATGAGATCTGTCTGATCAAAACATTTTTTTAATTAAAATGGCACTACAAGATTTTTCTCCAGATTCTTTTATCTATTAGCCTCATCAAATAATCTCTGTCTACAGCATTTGTCTTATTTTAGAACTTCTAATACTCCAGTGGGAAAAAATTAATTAACTTTTTTAAATCAAATTATTTGTAAGTGACTTCATATTGGCTCTTAGAGATGTTTACCTTCTTTCCATAGTGATCAAACAATGCTTCTTCTAATGAAAAATTTTGTTGCATATCAGTTTTGTTTTTATTCATTCAACAGGTTTTAAATTCTTAAAACTTGTTTGATTCTGTTTAACTACAGCTAAACCATTTAAATCTCCTTTGGCAATGAGTAACAATTAAAATAATGCATAAAAATTAGTATTATAAACATGACAATTTTTATGTGATAGCTGTTTTTAGTATGAAGAAAATGCAGATTAATAAGCTAATTATTTTGGGATGATTATATTTTACATGTAAATTGCCTAAAGTGTGCATTTGTAGGATTTTGGACATTATTTTCCGTAAACCAAAGAGAAAAAGTTAGCAACTTTTTCTAAATGCTAATATGGAATTCAAGCAAAATAACTTTTCTTTCAATTATTGTAACAAACGTACAACATGTCAGAGAAAATTTCCAGTGATATTCTCAATGAATATGCCACAGGTAGTAAAGTTATTTCATTCCCAATTCTGCTGTCTCTGTTTCCTGGCCTTCCTGTTGAGGGGTATCCATGAATAATTGGACTTGGCCTTTTATGCTTTTTCCCTCATGGCTGAATCTGTGCTTCCAATATTTCTTGCATATTTTAGTATTAGAAAGACAATGATTAAATTTAGATTATTTTCTTTCTCCACCACTCAGAGCAAATCATTTTTCTGAAAATTTTCTCTTCTTTTTCTATGGTCTAGACAGTTTTTTAAGCATACACATAATCCATGCAGATTAAAACTGGATTTGTCAGGTAAATCCTTTTATTAAAAATGGGTTGACAACAAAGAAAAAGTCTTCAAAAGGAAAATCCGAAGCAGCAGGTATTGACCGTTGTGGCTCAGCTTCTTGAGTGTGATAGATAACAGCTGTTTTAGATCAGCAATTGCTGAAGTTTTGCATAAAGGTTTTTCAAATTTTACAATTCCTATAGCACTCTTAATCTTAAGTTTTTTTATTTTATTTTCAAGATATTGATTAATTACATGGGTCAGAGCAAAAACATAACTGGTTATCACGGCTTACAGAAAACAGAACAAAAATTAAGTTCAGGACTTCTGCTGAGATTTCCTGAAATGCCCGGGAGTAACTGGAAGTTATATTTTTCTTTTGAAGTATTATTTACTGTGGGATTTATGTAAAATTGGCTAGAGTTAGTGTGTTATTACCAATTGTACAGATGTGTAGCACACTGTCATTTCCTGAAGCATTTCTCACGTGTGGCATTAACTCTCCTGGACTTTTGTCTTTCTGTGACTTAGTCACTTTGAAGTTGATAACCATCCTGAGAATTAAGTTACACTTCCTTTTAAGAGAGCAAATTGAGGTTTCATGACATTTAATGATGTATGAAAACATAGAGTCAAAAACAAAAAAGAGCACAAGACAATTCCTGTTTCTTAATGTGGAAATTATTTAGATAATAAGTCCCTGTTAAATAGCTACATGCAATATAAAGCATGCAGGAACCACACCATCCTCATTAGCTAATCTCAACAGATAGAATTTGTCATCAGATTAAATACACAGTGAAAAGCTTGAGTTTGAGGGGTTGGGTTCTAAGAGGTGGTTCTTTACAAAAGGAAGGGATCATGTGAATTTGGGGTCTTATAGATTAGGTTTTCTTACGTCTTTCACAGCTGAAGAGGTTTGAGAGACTGGGGTGTCAGCACACAAGGGAGGTGCTGGCATTGAGGAGAGAAATAGCACACACCTCACGCTGCTATGGCCACCTTCATCCTGATGCTAAGGTTCTGGAGATTCTGGAATTACCTCCGTATAAAGCCTACTCCGTTCAACTAAATGCCAAGTTTGGTTAGTTCTAAGTCTGTGGGATACTGTGTCTTGTGAGTTGGTAAATGAAGCACCTGCTTTATTTGATCCTCTATTGCAAAGTGGATGACATAGGCTTTTATTCTTGGCTGATAGTTTTAACCTCTACTAAGTACTAAGATTTGGACCTGTCTGTAATCAGAAAATCACATATTTGGTTTATTTTCCAACAATTACATGCATATGAATTTTACAATGCATTTATTTAATAAGGTCAAAATAAAATCAAACCTTTGATAATCCAAAGGGTTGAATATAAAGAAGCATTTGTGTTTATAGTAACTGTAACACAAATAATTGCCTGATCACTTCAGAGAGTTTTGACAGTAAGAACATTGTTCCTAAATGGGAATATTTTGATGAATTGTTTTTTGCTCATTTAAAACTTATTCCTCAAGTGGTGTGCATAGGTCAGCACAAAGCCTCTGCTCTATTTCTTTTTTCTGTCTGAATGTTAATAAGCAGAATAGAATCTTCTTATATTAAATCCTGCATGCTTTGGGGAATTGTATTAAAGGAGGAATTCCATTACACACAATGAACATTGATTGCTCAGCCTGGAGGAGATCTGTAATCTGCTGGGATCTTATGGCTTTTCTAATATGCAGGGTGCTGACGTACCATTATGTCTATTTTCCGGTTGCTTGACTGTTGCTTTCAGGCCAAGTAGTAGGTGCTCACTAGTGCTTCAGAGATTCATTCTTCTATTTCTACTCCTTCTCTTGAAGTCATACATGTACACATTTGCAAAATTAAAATGAAAAGGTGATAACTTGAAAGCAACATAAAGTGCATATATCTTTGATATATATGATTAACCATTAAACTAGTTACCTAACCATGGATTTTGCTATCTATACTTTTCCCCTTATCTTACTAATGTGGTTGTTGCCCAGTCCTATCAAATCTACCCTATAAAATTCTCTCTGCTTCATTATCTTTACAGGATGACATTTTGAGACATCTTATAAATTCTTTTCTACATTGAAGTATACTATTATGCAAGTAAATTGTTTTACATATTTTATAGGGTATATACTTCCATGTAAATTGATGTAAAGTTTGAATAGCTTGCTGAACAAGTTTCAACGTTTTTCTTGCATTAGATAGTGTGTATGGAAAACAGATCGACAATCAGCATTTATAAACTTAAATCTAAGTGTGTTTTATTGGGCTTATATTCTTAGAAAATAAAAAAAACAAAAGAAATGATGTTCATTACCATCTCATCAGGTAAAAGCCTTAAATTATGGATGGTTTTGTGTCGTGAAGCAATGTGTTGACAAGTTGCTGGCAGGGGATTGTAACCATGAATTGTCTCTAAAGAACAGTGATGAATGCCTGCTGCACCCAGTGCTTGAGGTTATCATTTTCCTCCTTTCCTGTATGGAATTTTGCTTGATTTTTATGACTTACACATCCAGGATGCCAGGTAAAGCTGCTACAGATGAGGTCCTACAACAGGCCAGTTTATCTGATCAAGTTTTGAGATCTGGTGTGTTTTTCCTTTAAGCATTTCAGAGATGTTGATCTCTAAAATATCAAGAGTGGAAATATTGGGCCAAACCTATGTAAATATTATCTTTTAAAATCTCGAAGAGTTTTGAAAAACGTAACTTTTAAATGTCATGTTTATACATGAAAAATGACCTAATAGGGTGAAGTATGGTACAATACATGATTAAACATTAATTGCGGCTTTGGAAAGTAATTCAATCTTTCTACATCCTTTCAGCGCATCTCAGAAGAAGTATGACATTATTGAGATGAGTTAAATTTTGTACTTATGTTTTAAGGTAATGTGGCAGGAGAATGTTCACAGGTGCAAGCAAATACAATTGCTCCTCCTGGGTAGATGATAACCCAGAAGACACGGGGCGCTGCACTCCTCTTGTACAAGGATCCTATGACAGTCCATTCATTTTTGCAAAGATGATAAGCAAAAAGGAAAGCATTTTTGATATTTTCAGTATTTTGAAGTCATTTTGACTCCTGTAGATTGCATTGGATTTATATGTAACTGGACTGAAGAGGAAGGAGTGTGATGTGGGTGACATTCGTGATGAGAAACAAAGCCCAGTGTCTTTGATTATAACTTGTGTGGGGCATGCTCCATGAAATGCATTACTATGGACTCCTTTAATAGATGTAGAAAAGCATTATGTTCATAAAGGGATTTCCTTCCATTCTTGTCTTTTTTTTTTCATCTAAAACAACCAAATATAGAGTTCTTTTCTAGAGAAGCTTGCATGTTTGTACACTTCATTTAATCTTCCAACCACATTTATTTGGACCAAATCTTCTTTTCTTATTATAAAAGTGATTATAAACATAACTGTAGTTTCAGGAATGTGCTTATTCAAATAAAGCACATTCCTGAAAAAAAAATCTCTTCTATTTGTTGACCTTTTATTATTTGTAAGTGATTTTAAAATAACTTAATTTTTAAAAAATTCTCATGAATGACTATTTTGCTTGCATGTATATTGGTACACCAACTGTGTTTCTAGTGTTCCTGGAGGCCAGAGAGATGTTAGAGTTACACAGAGTCATGAGCTGCCATGTGGGTGCTGTAAAATGAACCTAGGTCCTCTGAAAGAGCAGGTCATAGTGGTAGTCACTGACTCCACTCTCCAGCCCCTATATTCTTCATTTCAAAAAGAATGATAAGCACGTTCTCAAAGAATTTTATATAGCTAGTTTTAAAGTCTGTATATTAGTGTGGCCTTGTATCATATTTCATTAATGTCTTCTTATTGTTCATCTTGAAAAGTGTAGACTTAAAACTTTAGTGTTAAACACCAAGATAATATTGACATACTTGAGCAAATGTCAGGCTTTAGGTTGGATTTTCCTATCATGTTGTCCTAAGTTATCAATGTGATCAGGAACTTATGACATTACCTAGGAACTCAGCTTGCCAGTGCCATGGATAATCTTTTATATCTCACTTCCTAGCAAATAGCTAATTCCGAGTCTCTTGATGTACTGCACAAATATTAATTTTCTCTGTTTTCATATGAAAAGAGCTATAAACACTGACTTAGTTTGCTTGGGATTTGTTCATGGGGTAATTCTTTAGAGGAAACACTGTGCATATAGATTTTAGATGGTCTCTGAATGCTTCAGGCAGGCTAAAATTTTTAAAGGTCAAAGCCTGTAGTACTTTAAAATTCTTGATCTGTTCCATAAAAGTCCATTTGGCTTGTTTGCCAAGCATCAGAATGGCTTATCAGGATTAAATATTTTTACATCATATGTAAGTAAAACTAAAAATAAAATCTCATAAACTTATTTTGTTCTGTCTGTAAGTATAAAAATGTAATATTTTAGACTTTCAGTTGGGCTTCTTAGTTAACTACACTTCTTTGATTACTAATTAATATTTTAAAAATAATCTTTATATATATTTGTTTAGTTAGTGTATTTATTTTTGTGTGTGTGCATACAATGGAGCTTGTGTGATGTTAGTGGACAACTTGTGTGACCTGTTTCTCTCTTTCTACAACGTGGGTTTCTGATATTGAACTCAGGTTGGCAAGTTTGGTCACCAGCACCATAACTCACTGAGATCTTTGGTTGATACTTTTCAAAAACTTATTTCTTATTATTGTGTATGATAACGTGTAGTGGATGCATGTGCCATGGCAGGTATGCAGAGCTCAGAGAATAACTTTGTGAATTTAATTCCTTCCTTTTCCCTTTATGAGAATTTGAATACGATCCTGAGCCTTGTGTAATCATCATACTGAGCATATTAATCAATACTTTTGAACGTATTTTTTAGACAGTGGATTTTCAAAACTTTTTTCTGTTCAACTGGTCATGTCTTTCTTGGGAATTTTTCCCCCAGTTGACTTTGCCAGCATTTTTTACATTACAATATTTACTCCAGTTCACATTTGTTGCAACCATTTTCAAAAACTTTTCATTTGGTATTTAATGTTATAGACATTCAATTATACAGAAGCCGTATTTTTCTCTTATTTTTTTTACTTACTTTCAAATATTAGATAAACATGAACCTTGTAGTTCTTTCCTTGGTATTCTGATGTAAGAAATTAGTAATGTTTCCAAATAAAATTTGCATCTGTTACTCCCTTTAACTCAGCCCAGCCTTCCTGTGTCCCATCACACCCCCGGCAGCAGCATGGATTGGAAACCCTAACCTTCAACACATGCTTTTTGGAAACTTCTATTGTCCAAGTTATTATTGCATTTCTTTCTTACTAATTTGAGATTTTCTTTGCATTTTCATATACTCTGGAGAATAATGGCACAACATTTACTGAATTTTAATTTTTGTTATAAAATCCCCCTTTACCAGTGATATTCTAATGTGATTTATACATGGAAGACCTGGAATTGTGTGACATGCGATGATTTGTCTTTATTTCTTCTGTTCATAAATAATCCAGCTGGATTGGAATGCCACCCGAAGATGCTCCAAATCTGGAATCTGTTAATGTATCTACTCTATCACCGTAGCAGTGAGGGCTGACCTCTTGAGTTCTGTGCTGCTCATGTCTTAGTCATTCCAGCTTGTCATGTTCAATAAAAAAAATCGACTTCCATTTAAGTTTATTTTGCAAAGTCAAAGAGTTAAGCCATCATATAATATTTAACTGTTCTGTGTCTCAGCTTTGTAACATGTTTTTGTATATAGTTTTTAAAAGATAAGTTTATTCCTGTTTGATGCTCACGTGCGTGTGTGTGTGTGTGTGTGTGTGTGTGTCTGTGTGTGTGATGCCTAGACCGATCTCAAACACAATTCGTACCTCTCCCTCTCAAGTGCTGAAATTTAAACACCGCACCGCCATTCCAGGTGAAGTTGAATAGTTTCTTCTTTCTAGAGAAGTTTACTGCATTTGTTTTCCCAGCACAGTGGGATGTATTGATTAGTTTTAGACTTAGTTTGGTTAGACTATTTAAAAGGTTTTTTGTTGTTGTTGCAATTTTTGTATCATTTCTGCTATGAAGCCTAAATAGTATTCATAAAAATCTCATGATTTAGAGGTGAGATAAAAATCTTAGCTTCCAGTTATTTTGGTCAGTCTTTTGGGAAGTCTTGATCCAGAAATAACAAAACCTTTTTGGGCAAAAAAGGAAGCTGGATAATTTGTAAGCAAATATGTTTCCATGATGTCACAACTAAAAAAAAATGCCGTGTTTCATAAGAATTTTGAAGCGGATGTCTGTATTTACTTAAATCTGAATTTCTGGAAATTCCTCATTTCCTCTTGGATTTTCACTCATGTTTAAAAAATGTGTATTAGGAAAGTATTTACATCTCAATAGTGAAGCATCTCTGGAAAGAAAATTTCTGGAGAGAATGTTTTATCAGTGAAGGAAGCGTAAAATGTTCCGTGCCTGAAGGGATGAATGCTGAGTGACGCCAAGAAATGTAGAGGTCACAAACGTTGAGAAGCAATCATGTAGAATCCATGTTTGGAAAATAGAGACAGACATATCCCAGCCCGGATGAATGGCAGCTGGAGTCTGAAGTGAGAGGCCAGCTATGCAGACCTGGGAAGCACACGCTGTTAGACACTCCAGGAATAGGGCTTCCTTCCACTGCATCTTGCTGGGGCAGAACCCCATCAGGCAGAGTCTCTATCAGCAAAAGGAAAATCAAGAATGCTTTCAGTGACAATACATATTCGTAATGTTTTCCATTCCCATTGTAGTTTTCCAATCTGAATGTCATTCTCTTTGTAGTGTTTTCCTCTAGGGAAGGTGTTGTTCTTCTCAGGACTTCTTCCTGTAGAATAGCAGCATTATAGCCTCAAGGGGAATGGCCTGGGAAGCTGGGGTCATTCTATAGCTTTCTCCTTTGGTCAGGGTAAGGCAGTCACTAAGACATCTCTTCACATCCCATTGGAACCTATTCTTCTACACAATTGTCTATCCTAGGAATTTCCAACCTGGAGAAAAGTTGCATACCCTTTCAGGTGGTCAGTCCTTCCAACCAGAGACCCATTGCTGTAAATGCTGTGAAGGGGGAGATATGTATTAACTACTCCCTGATACAATGATCTGCTTATCTGACCAAGGTTGAAAGCAGCACACATCCATGGCTATAAATGTAAACATTCAGGAGGCTGTTTGATACTAACCAGTAACCAATACATTGTCAATAGGTTATCCACTTGGACCTATGATTTCCTAGCCATTGGTTTTGACCATATTTATAAGATTATGCATAAATTCCCTCCTAAGGAATAGCATACGACCTGTTTTTAGATGCTAAGGAATTTATGCTTATGCATGGACAATCTATTTTTCCCCTCTGCTCCCTGTCATCCAGAGAAGTTCCAGGGTGGTCATCTGTGCCTGTAATTTGTTTTAAAATGAAAGATTATCCTTCTGTATAAAAACTTTGAACTAACTACAATTCAAGCTATCCTAAAATTTAGTATTTATTTTCTTATACCTTACTATTAAAATGTACAATTTTCTGATTTTTTTGCATGTAAGACTTTTTTTCTGCTTTATTAAGCACTCACACAGTTTAATGCCTTAAATAACTAGAATACATTATTCTCTTCAGAGAAATTCATCTTGAAAATTTTGAATGTCCTTTTAAAAGCCTGACAATTATGTTTGTTTTGGCTAAGAATTAAGCATGCCCAAACACATTAGACAAAAAGGTCATTAAATTTTTCAAGACTGATTAAGATTATACAGAAGAGAGCAGTTATAATTTATTACATTTTAGATAATCTGTTAATGTATCTAATAAATTCAGTCTCTGCAAACTTAATTTAATATTTGACTATATCTTTCAATAGCTCATCAACTTTAAAAGAGAAGAAAATCTAAGTTCAACATATTAAAACTCAGGGCCAGCACATGCATTAGGACCCGGGAGATGGTGAACTATGCCTGGGCAGCGCAATGCCAGAGGAAACCATGGTGGAAGTCCATAGTGGTCCTGATGTGCAAACCGGTCATTCAACCTGGGTATAGAGCAAAAGACTAATGGAACCATCTAGTAGCTGGTTCCCTCCGAAGTTTCCCTCAGGATAGCTGGTGCTCTCGCAAAAGCAAATAATTAGAGGTCTTGGTGCCAAAATGTATTAAAACTCAATATTAATTATTAGAACATTCATAAATAAATTGTCTCCTGCTCAAGGATAGATCCTAGCTGTTACTGTTACTTTCATTTTTAAGGAACAATATTTTTTAACTAAATTGTTTTAAATCTAGATTTGTGAAAGACTAATTTTCTATGTGGTATGTGTGTGTGTGTGTGTGTGTGTGTGTGTGTGTGTGTGTGTGTTTGTGTGAACCACTGAGGAATTCTATCCTTAGAGACTTAAACACCATGGAATTAGTTCAATGTGTCACTCAACAGCATATAGTAAATATACCATGGAAAACCCCTCTAGCCCACTTCTGACTAAATTCCTTTCATAAGACAACAGGGGACAAGAAAAGATCGATATCCTGGACCAGTGATTTCTTCGTATAACTGTTGATATAAAAGGAAAACAGAAGTCTAAACTAGGACATCCTTTGTTTTTTAGAAGTTCAAGCACAATGTGTTCATTGATCTGTGGATATTAAGACTTTGTTCATCTATAAGATGTCAAATAAGCAGGTGAGTTCTGATGTGTTTCCAAGTCAGTGAGACAGCCTGCAAAACTTTGCCTTCCCACAGCTCTGAGGCCAGTTCTCAAAAATCAGTAACACGTTTATATGGGCATTTCAGTTTAGTGGATATTTTTGTATCAGTTCAAGAAACACATAAACATTGATACTTCCATTTTAAATATGTGGGAAAAAACTCTGAAAGAGCATCGTCTCAAATCTCATAGCTCTGCATATCACTGGGCTTGTTCTGAATTTTAGCAAATAGATGGCAGTGTAGCTTGCAGAATGAGCCTTTGAGTTGTGTGAGCCCTGTTTTATGTCAGTCCAAAGAATTCTGTGGTGTGATTATCAACATTAGAATATTTTAACCAATAATCAAACAAAATAATAGATTTTTGTATGTCAGTGAGTCATATTGTTCAGTATCTTCAACCTTTCGACTTTTGTCCATAATGAAAAATTAATATTCTTCCCTACATTTTTCACACATCATTTGATATTAATACTCATTATCATAACAATTCTCACTGAGAGGTACTCCTTCTCATAACTGTTATAAGAGACAGTATTCCACTTCTGCTAAATATTCCTGCAACTTCCTGATGGCTCATTTTCAACTCTAAATATAAATGCTTCTTTTGACACTTGTATTATCTAATAAAATACCACATCAGTGCCTATCTTGGTCTATAGTGTGATATATAGTGGTCTATATGGTCCAAGTCAGTTAGAATGAACAGAATCCAATGATAAGGAAGCCCAAAGTCAAGGGGCTGAATATCTGGTGAAACCTTTAAAAGAAGCGTGTTTGTGCCTGTGTGTGTGTGTGTGTGTGTGTGTGTGTGTGTGTGTGTGTGTGTGCTCGCGCATGTAGGGATAGGGAAAGAATTTGAACTTGTTTTTGTTTGTAGTTTTTAAAATAGTAAGTCAACTCCCTTGAGGTAATCACTGAACCCACTCTTCTGATGTTGACCTTAATCCACTCATAAGAGCAAAACTCCTAGGACCTACTACTCACTGGGCTTCCAAACTACAGTGGGAATTAAGGTCACATTTGCCTGTTGGGAACAAATCATAATCACAACATTACTCATATTCCATAGTCATGGAAAACTGTGACTTGATGCAACAAGTCCATCCAATAGCCCGATTTCAAACATTTCTTTATAGGCTACTTTTCAGTAGCCTTCATTCACATCTGCATGGTGTGTGTATTCTTGGACCAAACCTACCTGTATTATACTTCTGGACTTGAAATCCAGTGTTTTGGTGTATCCATCTCACTTCCTTAGTTCCACTGTTGTCCTTCTTTGACTTCCTCAAGAACTGCAGACTGTATGTTATGCCCAAGCTCTCCTAGATATGACCTCAGTTGTGTCTGATATATATAAACTTCCATTCAAACTTCCACTGCTGCTAGTTCCCAGGTTTAATTTTTTATTCCAGACCTGTTGTTAATTCCCTATTCCTCAAAATACTAAGTTAGCAAGTGGTGTGGGACCATAGTCTGTATTCTGTCAATATTTTAAATAAACACTGTTTGGCCAGTAGCTAGGCAGGAACTATAGGCAGGACAACCAGAGAGGAAGTAGAGGCGGGTCAAGGAGAAAAGGAGAATTCTGGGAAGAGGACGCTGTTCTGGCCCAGACACAGAATAAGCAAGACGTGCCCAGACACAAAAGAAGCAAGATGTGACCGCCTCGCTGAAAAAGGTACTGAGCCATGTGGCTAACATAGACAAGAATAATGGGTTAATATAAGTTACAAGAGTTAATAAGAAGCCTAACCTAATGGGTCAATCAGTTTACAACTAATGTAGACCTCTGTGTAATTTCTTTGGGACTTAACTATGGTGGGAACTGGGCAGGACAGAAACTCAGACAATAAGCAAGCAAATACAACTAAAGAAAACTTGATCCTCTCATGCTGGACGCATATTAATATTATGTAAGTGTATCTTCGCTGGTGCAACCTCTTTTTCACTTTTCATCCAAAAGACTTTGAGTTGCCCTGTCTCAAGAGTGCTTTGTTGGGGGAGGCCACTAGTTTCTTTCCCAACCACCCTGACTTGAAATAATCACACAGAAACTGTATTATTTAAATCACTGCTTGGCCAATGATTTAAGTGTATTTCTAGCTAGCTCTTACATCTTAAATTATTTTATATTTTACCATTATGCTCGTGGCCTACCAGCAAGGTTTTGATTAGTCCTTTGGGTCTTTCTCCTCTGGTGACTACATAGAATCTCCTGACTTGGCCTACACTCTCTATATATCTTTTTCAGCCTGGCTGTACTTTGTTACATCGGCCAAAAGCAGCTTTTTTATTAACCAATGGCAATAAAACATATTTACAGCATGCATCCACTCCCACACCACTGCTTTAACAATCCTTTTTCTCTATTTCTTACACTTCCTATTGGTCTGCCATATTTTGAATGTTTCCATTGCCATGTTGCTCTCAACATCATCTTCGCAATAGGAAACAAATACAACAAATAACACAGATTATTTTATTGTTTCAAATTTTCATTGCTCTCTGGCTACTGGATTTAGATGCAAAGATGCTGCAGAGAATAGAAATTCATGCAAGAATAAAAAAAAGTTGCAAAACCACCCTAACATTCAGGATAGATGCAGAAACTGTATTCTTTAGATGTCTAAATTACTTAATCTATCAATCAAGAATTCAAATGAAAATATTTCTCTAGTCATTGTGTCCCATGCTGTGGAGAATAGGAAATCATATCATGCATCATTTCTGTTATCAAACTTTGTATTCTAGTCTTAGAAATAAGATATTCCTTAATTAGAAATCTGCTAGATTAAGCTGCAATATAGGAAAGTAATATCAATTGTAAGAAGAACTGACATTGACTGATCTTCTTTCACTTTGTGAGTTGTTATACTCAGTGTTCCCATGCACCTTATAGAATTTTCAAGACAAACCAATGATATATTACCTCAGTGTTACTGATGAGTAAATTATTTAAAGGTTAATTAAAATTTCTTGAGGGCACAACTTATAAATAGGTTGTGAAATTTCAAACCCACAGCATCTGGTTTAAACACTAGCTTTGCAGGTTTAAACATTACAGATGTTGCTAGTGTCAACATAAGCACACACTTAAAAAAAAAGAATTACCAGGAAAGTGGGACTTGACAGGGTTTTGAAATGTTAAGGAATGGGTTTTTGTTTTTGTTCTGTCTCCCTCCCTCCCTCTCTCTGTCTCTGTCTGTCTGTCTCTCTTTGTGTGTGTGTGTGTGTGTGTGTGTGTGTGTGTTTGTGTGTGCATGTGTATGCTAAGAGAAGGCATAAAACATCCTAGGGAGGACAACACGAGGAAGCTTTTTGACTAGAAATAAAGGGTTTATTCAAGCACCAAAGAATCATATATGATTGGAGCAGACGATTTGTGCTCCAGAATACCTCAGTCTTCCACATAAAGATCAGCTTGAAGGTGTCTTGTGACAGAAGAAAGGGGCACATGGATGCAGGATCACAAAGAAGGTCATTTCGTTTGGGGGACTACTGATAGACGTGTGGTCCTGGATCACAACGTGACCAGGTGGCTTAATGTAATTTAGGTCCAAAAGAGAGTTATGCTTGCAGGTTTGGGAAAATGTGATGTCATTTTTGTTTCTTCTCATTATAATATTGAAGTTACACCTAGGAAGCCAGGCTCTGATTGTAAAGCCCCATATATGAGTCTAGTGGTTTATTTGTTGTTAACTGGGAAACTTTGTAAGAAAAAAAATTACTTGAGATGTAAACAGAGACTACTTTTTTTTTCTCAGCTGCCCACAAAGAAACTATATTAATTACGACATCGTTTGGCCAATGGCTCAGGCATATTTCTAACTAGCTCTTATATATTAAATGAACCCATTTCTATTAATCTGTGTATTGCCAGGAGGCTGTGGCTTATCAGTAAGGTTCTGGCGTCTTTCTCCTTCAGTAGCTACATGGTGTCTGCCTGATTCTGCCTTTCTTCTCCCTTCATTCACCTTAGTTTTCCCACCTACCTATATTCTGACCTAAAATAGATTAAGATAACTTCTTTATTAACCAATAATAATAAAACATATTCTTAGCACTCAGAGGGAAATCCTGCACCTTTGAGATTTCTCTGAAACAGTTAATGTAGTCATGGTATGAGATGGTTAAGGTCTCATAAGTCTGCATCCATGTAGTCATATTGTTGTTCATCAGGTTGTAATAATAACGATAGTTTGTGGGTCTTGAATACTCAGTAGAGACAAAAAAGATCCTCCTGGATTCCATGAATGTGTGATTCATATGAAATATTAGATGAATCTGTCTGACATGGTGATGACTTAGGTGAATTGATGTAATTAAATCTGAACAGATTATAACTTTATAAGTGACAGAATAATAAGGAACCTTTGCTTTCTTTGAGACTTATTTAATTATTTATTGTGTGTGTGTGTATGTGTGTGTGTTCATGTGTGCTTACAAATACAGCTGCTTGCACAGGTCAGAAGAGAACCTCAAATTGCCTAGAGTTGGAGTGATAGGCAGTTGTGAGTTGTCAATGGGTGCTGGCAACTGAGCCCAGGTTCTTTGAGAGAACAGCAAACATTCTTACATGTGGAACCATTTCTCCTTTGTATCTCAATATGATGATGAATTTATAGAGTCAGAGCTGTTTTGGTTAACATGAAGAAACAGCTGGTTTTTAGCTTGAAATTCGTCTTTAAAATTGTTTGTATGACTTCACTGAGGTGGAATTGATAGACTAGAATATTGTCTTAGTCACTGTTCTCTGGGTATGAAGAGAGATCATGATCATGACAACTCTTATAAGGGAAAATTTTAATTGAGGTTGACTTATAGTTCAAAGGTTTAGTCCATTATCATTGTGGTAGGAAGCATGGTGGCACACAGGTGGATGTGGTGCTGGAATGTAACTGAGAGTTCTGCATCTGGACCTGCAGCAGGAAGAGGGAAACACTGGGCCTAGCTTTAGCTCTTGAAATCCCAAATCCCATTCCCACTGACACAATTCATCCAACAATGCCACCCCTCTTAATCCCTCTTAAGTAGCACCACGCCTTAATGACCAAGAAAACAAATCTATTAGCCTATAGCGACCATTCCTATTAAAAGCATCACAAATATTGATCCATTTCTGCTACACAATTCAAAGGTTTTGAAAGTGTTTTTCAGTTGTGAAACCAGTATC
Organism: Microtus ochrogaster; assembly: GCF_000317375.1. Taxonomy (NCBI): domain Eukaryota; kingdom Metazoa; phylum Chordata; class Mammalia; order Rodentia; family Cricetidae; genus Microtus; species Microtus ochrogaster. The sequence continues at coordinate 15,644,440 of NC_022031.1, read as the reverse complement.
ATCATCTGGTTTTAAGACATTTTTACCACCTATGTTGGGCTATGTATTTTATCAATGTAGAGTTATGGTCCATCTCTACTCCTAAATATTGACTTCTACATTATCTCTTTGTAGTTGTGTCTAGTTTGGCCTTTCATAAAAGTGAAATAATAAAGCATGCAATCTTTTGTGCCTCTCTTTTTTTCATTTATTTTAACTTCATGAGGTTACATTTTGTACTGTGATCAATGGCTCCTTTCCATGAATGAACAGTAGTATCCCAATGCTGATTGCACCATGATATAGTCATGAGCTGATTGATCTGTAGGCTCTTTCTAATGCTGGACTCTTAGACATAATGATGCTATGAAGATTCATATGCATGACTTTCTGTGAACTTAACTTTTTACATCTTGTGGGAACTTCCAAGGAGTAGAATTGGTTACTTGTAAGTTCCTTTGCAATTTTTAGGGTAAAACTCAAAGCTACAAGACTATAGAATTACCATATACCCCACCAATCCCACTCCTAAATATGTACTCAAAAGAATTGAACATAAAAACTTTATATGATGTGTGAACTTACACTATTCACTATTCACAATAGCCAAAATGTAGACACAATCCATGACCATGAACTAATGAATGCACAACAAATATAAAGATTTGATGATTCCTTAGGAATGAGAAATGACATCGTCATTAATTTGCATAATATTTTACCTAAGAAGGTATGATATTCCCATTTTTAAACATCTGAAAATATAAATGCTAAGAAGTTAGAAGTTAACACATTCATACTCAGTGCTGCCAACTGGTGGCATCGAGAGTTAAGAGACAGTCTCTTATACTCCAAAGAGTTAGGATTTTATGCTATGGTTTATTGTTAGACAATTGCTTAAGCATGTACTGCTGGAAGGCACCACAGACAAAAGAACAATCAAACAAAGCTTTGTTATTGGAGAAGGCAGAAGAAACTGGAAATGAATTCATGTTGGAGAACCATTCACATTGTGTATAATGCCAGTGGAGTCGGGAGAAAATTGGAACAATGAGCATAATTTACCCCATACTGGAACATGACAGCACCTAGCTCAGTATGTGCTTACTATAAGCAGATCTCAAATATTTTGGCTTACTCCCCGGGAGAACGCAGTGCTTGTAATTCAAATTACATGGTATTTCAAGTAGAACCATGTCTTAATATGGGAGGAAGAGATTAGAGGCAACTGCCAGGACAGCAACAAAGTTCAGAGAAGGATTCTTGTCTCAGATGATTCTGGGGACTGAGGGGATGAGCTCATGCCTGGGGTTGAAAACTCTGAAAAGGCTGAAGGACGTTAATGCATGATGAGTCTCAATAGAAAGATGGAGGCTCTGGAGGGGACTTAATGAGGCATCTCAGTTGAGAGTTAAGATTCTTGGACACTAAGTTGTATTGAGAGGTTAGAGGCTTGGATTCCAACTAGCCTCCTCAGATTGAGGTATAGGCAAAATTTAGATTTACCAGGAATTGCTAGAAAAGTGTGTAGATTACTTTAACATACTAAAAGAAATAAGGAAAACAGTATATAAAAGAAAAAAGCAAAAGCAAATAACATATCTCCACTTCCGAGTCTTACTAGATGAATTAAGATCTTGAATGTTTTCTATTTCCATCAATTTGCATGCAAAATTCACGAAGTCATTGTCTTTTACCGCTGAGTAGTACTCTAATATGTATATATTCCACACTTTCTTCATCCATTCTTCCATTGAAGGGCATCTAGGTTCTTTCCAGGTTCTGGCTATTACAAATAATGCTGCTATGAACATAGTTGAACAAATGCTTTTGTCAGATGGTAGGGCATCTCTTAGGTATATTCCCAAGAGAGGTATTACTGGATATTGGGGTAGGTTGATCCCGAATTTCCTGAGAAATCGCCACACTGATTTCCAAAGTGGTTGCACAAGTTTGCATTCCCACCAGCAATGGATGAGTGTGCCCCTTACTCCATAACCTCTCCAGCAAAGGCTATCATTGGTGTTTTTGATTTTAGCCATTCTGACAGGTGTAAGATGGTATCTCAAAGTTGTTTTAATTTGCATTTCCCTGATCGCCAAGGAGGTTGAGCATGACCTTAAGTGTCTTTTTAAACAAACAAGCTCGTCAGAATTCCTTCTGCCAGTTCAAGCATAAACTGATGGCATGAACTTTCTGGAGATCACAAGATGTTTCTTTGTGTTTCAGTATGAACACAGTTCTAGTCTTGTGGGTGTGTGGGCTATCAGGGGACCCAAACAGCACTTTCTACCTGGGGCCTCTGCTTGATAGTAATAAGTAGACTTCCAGTCGCAAGTTCCAAGGATGTGCCTGGCTATGGTGTCAAGGGAATGAAGAAAAGGTAAACACAGTGACGTACAGAAAAGACATACACACCAATGTCTAGAAAAGCTGGGGTCAGGCAGACCAGGCTCTCTTATGGAGAAACCATAGCACCTGGAAGCTCAGCGTGTTTATTACGTAGCATTGAAAAGACAGGCAGGGTTATTGCCAGCAGCTGAACAAGAAGATAGGGTTATCACATACAGATAAAGAAGAAGGCAAGGCTTATAGTAAGCAACTGAATCAAGAAGACTGACTTAGTTAACCTGGACAGTAGCAGTCTCTGTAGGGGTCTTCAGGATCCAAAATATGCAGGCAGAGAAAGCTATGGTGGACATTTCTTTCATACCCTATCAACATTCACACCCGGACCAGAGGAAAGCTTTGCCAGTTCTTTGAGTCTCATCTCAAGGCGTGGCTTTGGTATTCCTGTGGGCCTGAGGATTTGGGGATTTTGGCATGACTGTGTCCCTGTCAAGAGCACACATTTACTCATTCAGGGATTTGCTCAGCTCCTCTTCATATTTCAGCCTTCTTAGTTTTCTCCATGTTAAAAAAACTGAATGTCTCCATTAAACTCACCCCAGAGTTCTTCCTTTGCTAAGATGCCAACATTGGTTCAGTGACCTTCCACAGTGTTTATATTAATTCCACTTTGTGTTCATCCCTTTTTTTAGAATCCTATGACATGTCAGTTCTGGGAAGTAATTCTAAATAGTCTCCTGTCTAGTTGAAGTGGCACCTGGAATTGCTCTGTTAGGTCGGGCATTAAAGGGTCCCTGGCCATTGCTGCCTTTGCCTCTCAACAGTATTACTGACATTATATTGCTAGATTAAAATCAGCTCTGTAGGAGTAGTAAAAATGACTATATATGTACACATATATAGAATATTTGATATATAAGATTTCCCTGGAGAACTAGTTGTTAAACTTTTACCTTTATTCTACTAAGAATTACAATCTTTTTTTTTTGCTTTGCTTTGTTCTGTTATGCTTTGCTTTTGTTCTCCTTTTTTAAATTCTTTAAACAAACTTATTTTACATACTGTTCTTCTTAAAAAATAATAAAGGCGGGCAGGGGGTGTTCTTCTTGAACACGGGGCACAGGACAGACACGCACGGTGGAACAAACACAGACACGACACGGCGGCTCCCACGTGGGTCCACTTTAATGGGGGAGGGAAACACAAAAGGGCAGAGGATGTGGGACACACGAGGAAAGGCAGGACAAAAAGAGGGGGCCTCGTGTGGCCCTGCCTTTTAAACGGAGAGCGCAGAGGTATCTGGGGTGCGCACAGGTATCCGTAGTCCAGGGGGAGCATGGGAGTTGTAGTTTTCCAAAAGAACAACACATACCAATCCCAGTTCCCTCTCCCTCCCCTTCTCACTTCCCCCTACTTTCTCCCCATTCCACTTCCTCTTTCACTCCTCAGAGAGGATGAGGCCTCCCAGGAGAAGTCAACAAAGTCTGTCATTAGGGCCAAGGCCCTCCTCCCTGTATCTAGGCTGAGCAAGTTCTCCCTCCATAGGGAATGGCCTCCAAAGAGCCAGTTCATGCACTAGGTATAAATACTGGTCCCACTGCTAGTGGTCCCACAAACTGCCCAAGGCACACAACTGTCACCCACATTCAGAGGCTCTAGTTTGGTCATATGCAGATTCCCCAGCTGTCAGTGCAGAGTCAGTGAGCTGCCACTTGCTCTGGTCAGCTGTTTCTAAGGGTTTCCCCATCATGGTCTTGACCCCTTTACTCTGGACTCTAGGAGTTCACCCAAGTGCTTAGCTGTGGATCTCTGCCTCTGCTTCCATCAGTTACTGGATGAAGGTTGTATGACGACAATTAAGGTAGCCATCAATCTGATTACAGGGGAAGGGCAGTTAAGGTACCCTCTCCACTATTGCTTCGATTCATAGCGAGGTTAATCCTTGTGGACTCCTGGTAATTTCCCTAGTCCTGGTTCCTCGCTAGTCCCATAATGCCTCCCTCTTGCAAGGTATCTCTTTCCTTGTTCTTCCTCTCTGTTCTTCACCCACCTTGACCTTCTGATCCCTCATGATCTCATCCCCACTCCCCTTCTCCCCTTCCTACTTCCTTTCCCCCCTCCCCACTCACCTACAACTCTCCCCTTCACCTCACACTGCCAATTTACTAAGGGGACCTTGTCTACTCCCCCTTCTTAAGGGGACCCATGTATGTCCCGACATTTGCTCAATTATGTTCATAGTAGCATTATTTATAATACCCAGCACCTGAAAACAACCTAGATGCCCCTCAACCAAAGGATGGATAAAGAAAATGTGGTACATTTACACAATGGAGTACTATTCTGTGGTTAAAAAAAAAAATGACATCTTGAAATTTGCAGACAAATGGATGGCACTAGAAAAAACCATCCTGAGTGAGGTAACCCAGACCCAGAAAGACAAAGTGAGATGATAAAAGAAAGAAAGAGTAGATATGTACTCACTCATAAGTGGATATTAGATATAAAGCTGGGATAACCAGGCTACAGCCCAAAACCCCAGAGAAGACTGGGAACAAGGATTACAATCTTATCAAGAAACAGAATAATGCCCTAGAACCGACCAAGTCACCTCTTTTGGGAGCACCCCTGGAAAACTTTGTTAAGCACACATGGCTGGGACAACACAGCTTGTATCTCAGGACCATGCATCCCTCTAGAGTTTTCTCTAGACTTGTACATGCAAATGTATGACGAACAATTTTCAAATTCAATGAAAGTAAGAAAAGTTTCTCCAATCTTACATAATTTATCAGTGGGTTGTCACACTCTGGGATCAGAAACAGACTAGTTGACTTGCAAAAACGTTTCTTAATTTTAATTGTATGTGTTATGTTTAGTTGAGAGTTTTCCTTTAACTCTCGGTGTGTGTGTGTGTGTGTCTGTGTGTGTGTGTGTGTGTGTGTGTGCTTAAATCAGGAAAGTGTCCATAAATGTGTAAGTAGTTCTTTTCGCAAATAACATGGATCTAATTTTCTCTCGATCCACGAGCGAATGTTGGTTTTTCTCTTTTTAAAATGATGCTATCTGGTGGGACGCCATACTGTGGCACATTATTTTGTTCTTGATAGAGTGCTTAAAAGAAAATGACAATGTACATATTTTATGCTTACAACGCTTCAATATTGGAAACATGTTCTCTTAGGTAAAGAAAAGTGAGCTTCTCTGTATAAACTGAACATCTTTAGTCACAGGGACTAAATGCTTGTGACAGCTTAAATAGCAAACCACGTAGGCAGTGTTTATCAACTGCGATGGTAAATATTAAGTTCTTAATATGTACCGTCTCTTCATTGCATTTCAAAGCCTTGTAGAAGGAAAGTGTGAAGTGACATGATTTTAGTCCTGAATAACGTTGGTTCGCTTAATTGAGCACCACTAAGCAAACCGTGTGATGAGACTGTATATATGAGGATGGCTTAAAGGCACCAGAGCCGCTGGGAACAGTGGATAGGGTTTCCGGAGAGGACTGAACTTGAACATTGTGACTCAGAATTGGAGCTGCTCAATTGCATTAGTAATAACTATATTGTACCTTCCTGGTTCTTCACAGGAGAATTAAAAAGTAAGCAAAACTAGGAGCCTCAGGCACACTTTTCATGACCTTCCAGAAATTTGGGGTTTACATGTGATTCAGATAGGTCCTGTCATATAAATGATGTTTTCAAAACATTTTTGTTCTTTAGGGAATGTGGTTTCTGACATGATAAAGAAGATTCTGATGTGCGAATAACATGTTCCATATTGTTGAAATGGACTAAGAGCTTTGATCAGTCACATATGGCCCACACATATTTCCTGGTGTATGTTCTGTTCTTGGCCAGGAACAGAGACATAGTCAGTAATGTCAAGGTTTTCCTGTGGATGTTGGGTGGGGAGAGGGGGGAGAGGGGAGGTTGGGGTCAAGTTAAGCTCTGCTCAGGAGGAGAAAGCTTTCAGAATGAACCACCCACATTCTGTGCAAATTGATGGCTAGCATTTTGGTGCCATGTTCTATCAAGCAATTTTATGCAGGCATTAATTGAAAAAAAAATCACGTTAAAAATGCCAGTTAAGAAAACACTTTAAAAATTAGAGATACACAGATCACACTGTGTAGGAGAGAAACCCAATTCATAAATCACACTAATAAAACATACCTCTGGCTTTAGAAAGGAAAGGGCATAGCCCAACGTTTTACTTTTAGATTTCTCTGAAGCAGCATTAATTGCTACCTTCATTCAAAGTAGAGAAAAGAAGCCAAATCCTGTTACTGGGGAATGAAGTTGACAAGTGTGTTCTTCCATAATTACTTTCTATTAAGGTGTAATATCCCTTCTTGATGTAAACAGGGCTTTTAAAAATCGGGAGAGGAATGTTAAACAGCAGGTGGAGGTTGGAACCTCCAGGCCAAAGAAGACTTAAGCAAACTCAACCTGCCCAATTTACTCTGACTTTTGAATAAATCTAGAGCTGTCAAGGAATCTTATAGGCACTCTCTCTGGGCTACCCTGAATTCATATCTAGCTAAGTAGAAGCAGTATAATTTGCAGAGATATTTTTGGGGATATTTGTTAAATGACAGAAATGTTGGTGCTATTCAAAATGCCATCTTTGAAATTTCACTTTATAGAAAATTGGGGTGGCATAACCACCATAACCTACCTGTTTTTTAAGGACTATATCTAGAAATAGTTACACAAAATGCCTTTCTTTGAAAGAAAATCCAGAGAAAAGCTGCTTGTTCAGGGAAATCATGTATATAAATAAGTAAATAAATATATTATATGCATATAACTCTAGTTGGCCATAAGATAAATACATTGATACATGTAAATACCCATTTAGCTTTTCACCAATATGAGGTATATTTATATTTTATGTGATAAAATCTGTGACATATTTAGGCCTCGTGGGAAATTCCCAGAACCTACAAAACCAACAAAATAACATAACTATGATACATTTTTCTGTTTTGATTACTTACACTGGTGAAAGAGTGTATCCCTCTATAAACTTTAAAATCACTCCCAGTGTTCTCCTTTCCACCTGCAATGGACTTTTACCCTGGGCATTGCTAGGGTTGCACCTGTGCTGAACGCATGGTCCTGGGGGCAGCAAGGTCAGCAGTAAGGCCATTGAAATGCTCTTATTGGGTGAGCAGATTCCTTCATCAGTGAGTTCATAGTTCAGCAAACTATTTGGAACTGGTGCCTAGATGAAGGAAATAACTTGCTGAGTGCAGATTGTGAAGGGAATGTTTGCCCAATGTGCCTTCCCTCCTCCTTCTCTCTTTCTTTCTCTCCTTCTCCTCCTCCTCCTCCTCCTCCTCCTCCTCCTCCTCCTCCTCCTCCTCCTCCTCCTCCTTCTTCTCCCCCCCTCCTCCACCACCTTTTCCCTGTTCCTTCCTTCACCCCCCCCCTCCCACTCTCTCCCTCTTCAGTCCACTATAACTTATACTGTTTTGCCCAGTCACAAGCTCTCCACCTCCCTTCCCACGGACTCAGAAGCAGCAGGAAAGTAACCACAGAATGAATTCTCTGCAGCCATGAAGCAAAACTTTGGAAAGTTTAAAGGGTTTTTTTTTTGGGGGGGGGGTTCTGTTAAAACGACAAAATTCTGGAACCGATAAGATGTGTTTATAAAGATAACAGGGTCACTGCCCTCAGAAAGAGCAGTGAAGGTATCATTGTCAGCAGAACGTTACATTTCAGATGTGTGGAGTGTTCCTGACGGTGCTGTCACTCACTGGGGACTGTAACAAAGGAAAGCAGCATGGATGTTAGTAACACAGGCAGCAGAATAACAAGTGAACATCTTTAGAGTCACCATTTAGGTACTGATGATTCCCTCATCCGTGTGCAGTGTTCTTCACAGTTATCGCTGAAATGCTTCACGCCTATCCTCATAGGACTAGCTACTGTTCCAATCTTATGACTGCCAAAACTGCCGCTTGCAAGGCCCAGTGATCCTTGAGCTTACCCAGGTGACAAAGTGCGCTCTACTCTTTGACATGTCTATATGGCCAAGAGCATGTGTCCTGAAATCTAGCACATGCTGTCTCTTGTGGAGATATCTAGCTGTCACAGCTGCTCAGGGTTCTTGTGTAATGACATGAAAACACATTCCTGTAAAGCTGAGAGTGACACAGGTACAAGCACATGCATGTCTTTAAGCCATCGGTGCTGTCTACATGTAGCTGATGCAGTGAGTGTTGCAGCAGCCCCACTTTTTCTACTATGCTCCTCAGGCTGATGGCATTGCCTAAAGCACCCTAACATAGAATGGTGCTTGGACTATCTCAGACTACAGATGAGACAAGGAGACTTGCTGCTCTTATATGAATAATCTGAAAGCAATCTTAAACTACTTGCACAAAACTATTTCAGTCAGGAATCATTTTATTTTCCTAATTTGAGTAGTGTAGCTTTATTGAACTTTATGACCTACAAATTTACTTTTTTTTTTTAAATGTACTGTTAGTTTCCTTATTAGGAACTTTGCTGGCAACTCAATCACTGATATTCATCCTAGTTTCTCCAAACACCTATCCTGGTTTTCTTCTAAGTTGATACTTACGGGTGAGAGGTCAATTTGATTCTAAGTGGAGCCAGTAAGGATTAAAAGAAATCACATAGGCTTAAAGGAAAAAAAAGGGGGGGGGGGAGAATAAGATGTTAATTAACATTTGACAAAGGTACCTTTGCATTGTTTTGCCTAGTTTCTGTACTCACTTACATACCAGTTGGAATAACATTCAAGAATTTTCTTCCAACAGGGCTGGCGTGGGGGTGAATTAAGACACCAAAAGCATTCCAAAAATGCTATCAGTGAGTAAATGTCGTGACCAAACTCCTGAATACCCAAGATGGTGTTGAGTGATGCAGTTTTAAACAGGACCAGCTCATTTTTTTTTCCTGCGAGAATCTGGAAGGTTAACATATGGACATTTCTTCCTAGAGATGAAAGAGATCTCATATTTGGATAAAAGCAGTTGACAGAAGTTTTAATAGATGATTTACATGTAGCATGATCAGACGCGTACCAAGCATACTATACTATATCCTCCATAACATGAAAAAGACATCTTATCAGTATGCTCAAGCGCGATCATCAGTGTAACATAAATTTGGTTCCATTTTAGCCTTTTGTGCAACTAAGAAAAGACAAAACTTTTCATTGTTTGTTTGTCGTATATTGTTTTCTCTTTTGAGATGATTTTAAAATGTAGAAAGTACTCTGGGCTTCCAACAGGAAAGCATTAAGTTTCTATGTATCACCTAGTAGAAGGTTCTAGAAGGTAGGGGTCAGGGATGCATGTTAACCTGTCCACCTTAACAAACATAATGGGTTAAAAACAAACACATCCCTGTCTCAGAATACTGAACATGTCAGAGTAAATTTAAATTTACTCCTGACCATTTTGATTCTGGTCTAAGAAAAGCAATGTGCCACGGCTAAGACATCAGCCGTGCTCTAGAGAGCCATGCGTCAAACTTGTCCAAGTGGATTTTAGTGCAGAAACACTGGCACATAATCGAATCTTCAAATGCATTATTTTCCTTCATAAAGCACTGTAACACCAACTTCACAAGTTGCTAGAACAAACTGAGAAAAGAGCTGAGAAGGGAGGCTATTTAAGCTACTCACATTTATGTGAGGTTACCCTTGAATGCTTACACTGATGTAGTCTAAGCAGGCATTTAGGAGGACAGTAAATAACAACTGTGAACCCACTGGGTGCCCAAGAGTCTAGTAACATTGATGACCCAATTATGACAAAGCAGAACTTTTGTCTTAGAGGGTCTGGGTAATGAATTGAATATGCTCTTTGTCTAGCCTAGGATCCCACCATGACAGCAACAGTAAAGAAGGTTGCCAAAATATAAATCTTACATATATACTTAATTCTTTATTATACAAACTATAAAATTTGATCCCCCTTGCCCACCCCATGTGGACATTTTATGTGTTTTTCTGTGGTCCATTGTTTTGTAGCAGCAAATTCCTGAGCTGTTAGAATCAGGGCAGAAACACGGGATGATTCTTTCTGGAAACTGAATTCAAGCCACACTGCATAGTCAGCAGTTAACTTGGCCAGGAAAACCGAGCCAGAATATCCTCTCCAGAACCCAGTGATATATGTACATATTTACATTAGTTCGGAGAAATCAGGGAGGAAAGCACCATTATTAAGGCCTATCTATCCTTAATTACACTTTTTAAGGTCTGTTAACTTTATTCCAAGTGCTGGCAGGGGTTATTGTAGGGGTTGTGGAGGCTTGCTCTCTGCATGGGAAACTGGGGGCCTTTAGAACTGTACTTTTCTTCACCCCAAGCAGAGACAATGTAGAGAATTTAAATTATTAGTGTACTCTTGATTCCCTCTATTTCTTATAGGCTCATCACTTATCTCGTGTGCTGTGCCTAATAGGTAGGCTTCTCACTCAGTGAATGGAAGTTGTCCTAGATATAGTAGTAAAATAAATCAAACTTAAACTTACTTTTCCCTGATTTTTTAAAGAATATGACTACAATAGTGACCTCATTGGTGTTCTTGACAATTATGCTAAAAACGAAAGTTTTTTTTAAACTCTAACACAGAATGCTCAAGCCTTCAAAGAAAGTATCCCCCCCCCCAAATGATGGTATTGAGTTATATTTATTTAATTAAAAATTCTTAGATTTTCTTGAGTGATACTGTTGTTTCTATGGTTGATTTCCATGTTACTTTTATTAAACATAGACTTTTTATATAACATATTCCAATCAAGGTTCCCCTCCCTCAACTCCTCCCAGATCCCCCCCACCTCCCTCTCTACCCATTCAAATCTACATTCTTTCTTCCCCCTTTTCATTAGAAAGCAAAGAGGCAATTAAAAATAAACAAATAAATGAATAAACCAGAATGGAGGGGGGCAAATCATTATGAAGTAAAAACACTCCAAAAATACCAATGCATTCATTTCATGTTGAGCATCTACTGCTGGATGGGGGTCCTGTCCTTAAATGTGGTTTGTCTAACAAGTGACACTGCATTGGAGGAAACTAATTTTTAATTTCCTCTGGGATGGGTGGGGCTTATTTTCACTTTCCCACTCAGCACCAGGACCTCATCTGGCTTAGACCTGGGCAGGCTTTGTGCCTGCTCCCATGGTCTGTATGAGTTCATATGTGTGCCAGCTCTGTTGTATCTAGAAGACCTTGCTGCTGTGGTGACTTCCATTTCCACTGGCTCTTACAATCTTTTTACCTTTCTTCTGCAAAGATCACCAAATAATGAGAGAGACAAAGTCCCAATTAGACATCTCTTGCCAAAATTGAATCCTTCAGTGCCACTAATGGGTTATATCTAAATGAGTTGTTGAATAAAGGAACCTCATGGGAATCCCCAAAAATCCAGGCTATTGACAAGGCTACTGGTTATTCTCCACAAACTGACAGTAATGTCCTATTGCTGAGGACAATACCTACATAATTCACTGAACGTAAATTTGATTTGGTGCCTAGTTAGAACCTTCACCTCTGCCAATGTTTTTCCATGGTACTGGAGGGTACTCTGTATGCTACCAGAGAACAATGGTAAATACCAACCCAGTTACAAACCCTTCAATCCACAATGGGGACCTGGCTGCATGATACACTGGTGCATCAGTGGCACAGAGCTTGTAGGAGAAACCAACCATTAAACGATTAGATTTAAGGACACTCCATGGGTTAGAGTCTGTCATTGCTCTGGTAGTCAAGAACCTGAGACTCCATAGGCCTCGAACTTAGGGAGAATCCAAACACTAGTTGTAAAGAAACATAGGAAAATAAAAAAAAAAATTGTGGATGACTTCTGATAGCATTCTGCTACACTCATAAATCAGTGTTTTTCTCAGTCATCATCAATAAAACTTTCTCCTGCTGCCTGGCTAGAGAAGCTAAGCAGGTGGTATGGAGTGCCTAGACAGTGGGGTGTCCCTCCGAGTAAGTGGTCACTCACCTCTTGGTCCTCTCTGGGAATTTTGCAGCCTGTGTTTCAGAATTCCTCTGAGGTTGCAGGGGAAATGGGGATAGGGCGGTTTTGGGTCAGAGTGGGACTTGTAGCTTGCTGGGTTAATGTATGGGGTTGGGGTGTTGAAGCAGCCTGCCTGCAGGAAGCATGACTGCTGCAGGTTGGATGAATTAAATGCTGTGGGTTTAACTGGGCTCTGAAGTAGCAGGGACCAAATCACAGCACTGACTCAGTAAAGGCAAGGTGATTGTGGTTATGGCAATGGACTGCACAAACAAAGCAATGTCCAGAATGGCCTAAGATCACGAAGTGATTTTTATGGTGGCATGACCCATATGGACCTTTGATACTAGCTAATCAATCACGGCATTTCTAGGAATAAAATAGATAAGAAGCTTACTGATGTTTTGTCTGATCTGTGTAAGCAGAAAAAAATTCTCAAACAAAAGAAAGAAAGGCTACGTTGGATTTTGCCAAAGGGAATCCTGGCCCACAATTCAATTTCCATACTTGAGCCCATTTGCAGACCCTTGAATGAAGACCGTTGCAGATTCCTTGAATGAAGGAATGACAAGGTTCCCCTGATGAAGGACCCTCATTAAATAACTAACATTTTCCTGTGTGTCATTCTCCAGTCCTTCTCCAGAGGTACTTAAGGTCCTTTATAAGGATAACTGTGCACTCAGGGAAAGAAAACAATCAGATTTTCTAGGGTCTATTTGATTTCAGTTTTGAATTGATAGTGATTCTGGGAGACCCCAAGAAACATTGTGACTCTCTAATTAAAGCAGGGGCTTGTGGAGACCAGGTGACTAACGGAGTTTTGGCTGAAGTCAGTCAGCCTTACAGCAGGTCCAGTGCACCCCTAACTCATCCTCTGGTTACTTTTCCAGTCTCAGAATGTATAATTGGGATAAACATACTTAGAAGTTGGCAGAATCCTCACACTGGTTCCATGACCTATGGGGTGCAGGCCAGTATGTTTGGAAAGACGAAATAAATGGAAGCCTTTAGAGTTGCTTCTTCCAGGGAAAATAGGGAATAAAAACTGGTATCATATCCATGGATGGAGGAATTGCAGAACTTAGTGCCACCATCATCGACTTGAAAGTTGGAGGGCTGATGGTTCCCACCACATCTCCCATTAACTCTTCTCTCAGGCCGGTAAAGAAGACAGATGGATCATGGAGAATGACCAGCTATCCTTAAAAATGTTGAGATTGGCCTTTTGTGACTTGGCATTATTGGGCGGTTTGACTTAACTGGCAATGACCTTAAGATGAGAAACCTTGTAATGCTGGTTTGAGTTTCAGATCATGCTAAATAGTTTTGTCTGAAATTGATTATCAAAAAGTGTCCAACAAAGTGTTCATCTCAATTAATAGTGGAAGAATATAAAATTAAACTGCACATGTTATAAACATTATTCTTTCCTCGGGAAATATTTTTTAGACTCCAAAGCTGGCGGGGAATTTTTTTGGCTCTTCTATTTCTGTTCCTAGCTGTTTTCACAAAGTGCAAACACATGAGAAAACATTGTAATGAACCTCAATACTCAGTCATGTTCAGTAAGACCTCAAACGAGTTTTGCTTTGAACTTGGTTCTCCAGACAGGCATACCTTCAGGAGAACAGGAGATATCTCCTTACTCCCTGTGATGTGGTTTGGCCCTCTTCAGGGTCTCAGTGCAAGCTTTGTTCTGTACAGCGCATTAAGTTCACGACAAGGCTAAGAGTTAACAAAAGCATTTCTCCTTACAGAATGTCCTGGGTCTCATAAAGAGGCAAGAGCTTTAGCCCAAGAAAGGAAAACTGTGCTGCATCAAAGACACTCCGCTAATCGCCATTAGGCCCACAGTTGAGGCCCTGTCTCCGATTATGTTTCTTTAGGTTGTCAGCTCTGGCATCATTTCGTGGTTTTGTCCTTACCGTGTTTACTTCCCTGATTACTTTGTAATTCTGTACCACTGAAACGAATCCACACCAGGTTTGTTTCTTAAATACATTCTACATTCTTTTTTAACTGAATTTAAAATAAATGAGCTTGTAAATGGAGTTCAAGACCCAACCGATAGGGTCTAGACAATGGTATCCATAGTTAGAGGACCTGATGACAAAGGTGCCTTCAGTAAGCCCCTTCCTCCACATCCTTCCACGCTGAATTTCATCTCTAAGTTTGGTGCAATATCCTTGATAATGACTGACTGCAAGCCACGCTGCCTGTTCTGGATGAAACTGTTCATTTGAACTTCTTCTGAGAATGGCCAGGGAGCTCGCGGACCTAATGCTTCTTTTTGGTAGAAACTTTTGATCGCTTTGTTTCCCTTAGTTTTATCCATATATCTTACCTTTAGTGTAGTTTTGCTTCCCTGGGATTTGGTGACCATAAAATAAATGTAGTCAGTTTTAAATGTTTGTCTCTGCGTTGTATTCAGATGTATTTTTTTTTTCTTTCTGCTTCTTAGACATAAAACTGAATGCTCTCCCTATCTCTTGCAATCAGAAGTTCCCTGATTCTGCCATTTTGCATTATTCAAATTAGTTGCAATCTCTATCTTTCTATATTCTAGCCACACTCTCTGCCTCTTTCTCCATTAAATTAAAAATGTCTGTTTCCTGTAATAGTCCTCATTCATTCAACTATGACCTTGGGATGAATCAGGTGACAGGCTTGGTATTCTGTGCTGTCAATGGTAATGAGATTCAGTGGGTGTCCTTATTTGAGATAAAGACCATTTCTGTCCGTATGACATGAGGAAGCCATATGGCCAAGCAGACATATCTACTCTGAGCTTCACCATATATATGTGCAGGTACCAAGATCCTAGGGTCCTTGCCCAAATGACCCCAAGCCTGCTTTGGAGAACTGTCCTTAGTTCATAACTCCTACAACTGAATTCTAGACCTAAGAAGTGAAGAAGCAGCGGCTAGAGTATATGAAGTAGCTTTGGGTAAGGCAGACTGGCAGGCAGGCAGGCAGGCAGGCAGGCAGAGTCACTGCTTTGGGGTACAGAGTAGAGTGTTGAGAAAAGGATCAGGGATGGGAAGTGAAGTAAGCAATTCTAATTGTTGTTGGGTTCCTGCAGTCATTAAGTTCCAAAGAAATCACACGGAGGTCTACATTAATCATAAACTGATTGGCCAATTAGCTTAGGCTTATAACTTACATTATAACTTACATTAGCCCATTATTCTTATCTGTGTTAGCCACATGGCTCAGTACCTTTTCAGTGGCATAGTCACATCTTGCTTTTTCTGTATCTGGAAAGCACTACAGAGGGAGCTTTCCTCTTCCCAGAATTCTCTTGTTCTCATTGACTCACCTCTACTTCCTGTCTGGTTATCCCGCCTCTACTTCCTGCCTGGCTACTGATCAATAAATGTTTATTAAAAATATTATTGACAGAATATAGACTATGGTCCCATACCATCTAACTGCTCTATCTATTCTACAGAGTGGTCCAGAACTTCAATTTCAAATATTCCAGTATTACCAAACCTGAAGCTGTCTAAGTATGCCTGACTGTTAGGGCATACTTCATACAACAAGTCTTAGCAATGTGGCCCTTGCTTAATATTTTGTCCTAGGCTTCATAATTGTCGAGGTCTGATCTTAGGTGAAGTAGAGTCTACTTTGGAAGAATACTACTCAGCTATAAAAACAAAGTGAAATTAGGAAGTTCACAGATAAATGGGTCACATGATATTACAAATAATTTTTCTGAGTATTCACTCAGAAATAATCCAGACCCTAAATGACAAATTAGATGTACCCACAATTTATATTTTAATCATCAAAAATTCCAACACAGCAAATGGGAAAAGTTTCCGACAATAAGTCATAAAGGTGAGAGGGGCAAGAGAGCCATGAAACATGTAGCAGGGCCAAGTGTGAAGGGGTGGCAAGACAAATGTACGGGGTCCGTGGACTCCTCCCAAAACAAACGATGACTTAAGGAGAAATAAATATGACTTGGTGATACTGGGTGAAAGGCACGCAATATCTGAAAGCAGCTTAAGGAAAGAAGAAGGTCATAGGCAGAGGGAAGTAGAGGGAGAGGCAAAAGTCTGACTGCCAGAGCCTGGGGGGTGTTGTCTGTCACTAGAGAGATTTGTAAGCAAAAATGTCTCTGTGATTGGAGACGATATTGCTAAGGATGCTTTTACATCCCAATTCAGGCACTGTTCTTTCTTACTTCTGATCATTTGTTTCTTTCAAGTTCTGAAATTCCCCATTTTATTGTCTATTTAACATTAGTCAATCTTCCATTTATCCTTGAACTAAGTCTTTTAAGACTTTGTTGTATTACAGAAACCTGAGAATGGTCCCCATAGACTCCTATAATTGAATGCTTGGGGAGTGGCATTAGGAGATGTGGCCTTGTTTGAGTAGATGTGGCCATATTGGAGGAAGTGTGTCACTGGGGCTTATAATACTAAAATCAGGCCCAGTATCACTAACTCTCCTTGTCGCCTGCTAATCCTGATGTAGGACTTTCTGCTCCTTCTCCAGCACCATGTCTGTTTGACAACATGTTTCCTGCAAGGATGACAACGGATATTAAGTAATGCAGATGTACCTAAAATATGAAATTGATCTTTTCACTGTTAAATGCAGAGAGAAATCAGAAATAGACATTAAAATAGCAAATACAAAAGTAGGTTTCTATGTAGATGTTAATAGAAAATTATGCTTTAAGTTCAGAGAAATGCCTCATGATATTATGTACCTGAAATATAAACCACAATTGAAAGTGAGAACAACACAGTTGAGAACACTGGAGCCCTTGGTGTTTTAAGAGATTTTGTACCTCACGTATCAGTTTTCCTCCATCAACATTTGCGTCTCAGTTGAGGAAACTAGCCACATTGCCGTTTGGTCCTTTTGCAAGGCATAGATTAATGTAATTTGAAAAGAATACATTGTGTGTTTGGTTTGAATGATGAAGTTCACATTCATATTTTACTGACCTCAGAGAGTTTATCCAGATACTTTGCAGATTTCAAAGTGACATCTATTGATTTTTTTAAAAGCCTAATGAAAGAGAATTTAAAGGCTTAATGATTTCAAACGGTAAAAATTCAAATTGTCAACTGGTTTTTATGAGGTCAGTGTTATAATTAGGTTACCACAAGATTAAATTAGAACTCTGAGAATGTTCTTCACTTTTCTGGAAATATGACTGCCATTTACCGCTTTCCATAGACTGAAGAAGTGGGGACACACTATCACAGAAACAATACACTAATAAGCAGAGCTTGACAATATCTCATTCTAATGCTGTAAGGGTTGCACTTGGGTCTTGCAATTCTGCCTACAAAATATAGCTTGACATCAGGAATAAATTTATGTGTATTTAAAAATATAGTTTGGTATCAGAAATATGTTTCTGTTTGTTGTGAAATTAAGTATATATGCAGAAAAGTCACTTGGATCACATACTTGTCTTAATTAGTTAACACCGAGAGAAAAACACAGAGGATGAGAACTTGGCTTTTACCAGATAACTGTGCCTCAGTAGGCGAGATCCTGCACATAATCCCAATCTCATCATAGACAAGTATGAGCCTTTGAGCACATAGCTTTCCAATGTACACACCTGTGGGCTCTTTAGCTGACCTTTGGCACCCTTATGGAGTCAGGTATTTCTTTCCACCCTTCGCTGTAAACGCCGCTGTCTCTGGTCCAGCGTGCCTGCTAAAATGTACAGGACAGTTTGCCTGAAACATGACTGCTTTTTTTTCTATCTTTCCTTTTGCTTTATTTGTTTAGTTTCTTGCTTCAAGTTCTCCATTCTCCACCTAGATGATCCTCTTTGCCTATTTTTAATGCTTCCTACTTTACCTAAAATTCTGACTGTTTAAAAAGGCCTCCTACTTAATTTTTTTATTTTTTTAATTTCAACTTGAGACTTACGCTGTTCCCTCCTAACCTGGTGAAAATGTTTCAATTCAAAGAAAATAGCTGTAAAAATGTGTCACACCTTCCCATGGTGCCGGTTCCCTGATCTAACATTCATTCGTGAAGGTCACTAAGGTCACCATGTCCCCAAATGTGGAGCCTCTTATTTATAGCTTTGCCCACCCACTTTCATTTTACATGGCACTGAAGAAAATTGAAGCATTAAAGTGCTTTCCCCTCCTTGAGCAGTCACTTTTGAGAAAATAGGAACATTGGAATATTTTAAATCACTCAAAATTGAACATTCTTTTTTTTCTTAATAATAGCCATTCTTCTCATAATTATCACCACTCAGTTTCATTTTTACTAAATGGACTCTTGAACATGACATCCAAATCTTGGAAGAGAAGTGTAAATTATTTTTATTTGAATTTAGAAATTGGTCATTTGCACAGATGTTGACTATGTGTTGCCCTCCTTAAACTTTCAATTTGTTTTTATCACACACACATGCAAAGGTTCTGCCTGCGTGTACATATGTGCATGCGATGCCATAGCAGAGAAGAGGGGTACCAGATGCTCTGCAACTAGAGTTTCAGGTGGTAACTTGTGCATGCTGGGGATTGGTCCCAAGTCCTCCCGAGAGTACAAGTACTCTTAACCACTGTGAGTTATCTATCTCTCCAGTCCCTGTTTTGTTTTTGTTCTTTTTTTTTTTTTTTGAGACAGGGTTTCTCTGTGGCTTTGGAGCCTGTCCTGGAACTAGCTCTTGTAGACCAGGCTAGCCTCAAACTCACAAAGATCTGCCTGCCTCTGCCTCCCACGTGCTGGGATTAAAGGCATGCACCACCACCGCCTGGCTGTTTTGTGCTTTCTTAAAGGCAATTTGATCATGCCTAAAGTGATTCCTTCCCAGAACAGACATCTTGCTACACTAGTAACCATTAAAATCAGAATGAATAGCCCTTGCTGTGTCTTGAGATCACTACTGTTTTTCAGTTAGTGTGTTTGTTTTGTTTGCTTCTTGTTTCTGTCTGTTAAGGTATATTCTCTAGGGGATACAGGTGTCATCTGTGGGAAAAGGTGGTATAAGATTACATCTAGAATTATGAACACATTTTCCAGATATAATTTTCACAATATGAAACAACACTGGGAGAAACTTAACCAGAAGCAGCATCTGTTCAAATATGGAAGCATAAAAAACAACCAAGTTCAACTTATTAAATGTACCAGTGGGACTTCAACACCCTGTGAGCTCGCCAATGCCCCCTAAGTGGAGACCCTTCCACTAGTCAGAATACACATCATGGCATTTGCCTTGAACAATAGTAGCTGCTGCCCCCAGGGTTTGCTAATATCAAAAAGCTGTATTTCAGTCTCCCCAGCTCCTGTGAAAATGGTGTACTCACCCTGTCTGATGAAGCCAATGGAAAGCAGAATATCAACCCTGGCCCCATCTCTACTAAGCAAACTTGTCCTAGGAAATTAGTAGCCTATGCATATACAACACATATTACAGAGCCTGAGACCCTTCCTTGATGCTTCTTCTTGTTCTTCTCATGGCTTCTTGGGTTTGTTCTGTTGTGTTTTAAACAAGATTTTCCATATTTCTCAGATAGCCTCCTTATCCAGCTTCATTAATAAGGCAATAGATTAAGTCTTCAAGACTAAGTTGGAAAGCAATCTCAGGCATGACTCTGCCTCGTGCCCTCAGTTCACAGGGCAGTGACAGCAGCAATTCCCAGTGCTTCCACTTGCTCAGTAGCTGCCTAGTGAAGGAGTGAAAGCCACCATGTTTTTTTTCTTCTTAGCTTTTTCCTGTGGCAACTTGACATTACATGTGTCAATGGACTTCTGTTCTTAATCCTAATTGAGTCTGTCTGTTCTCCCATGGTAAACTTTTGATAACGGAGGTAAGTTTTGTTCAACTATTTGGCCAGACACCTACAACTGTCTGTGACTCCCATTAAGTGCTTGATACCTAGCTGGAATAAGCAATGATGACATTTTATGTTCTGCTCGGGTTTAGGAAGACCTTGGCCAATCCCATTGACTTCCTCTTCTTCTGTGAGTGGCAAATAACTCAGGAACTTCTTAAGAGGGTGCTCTGTGCTAGCACTCTTACTTAATTTTATTTGAATAGGGTGAGAAACAAGAAGATTTCAGTGAAGTAGGTCATGAAACTTTCTTTGAAGAAAATTAGTACACCAGAGAGACCTTCAACATGCACTGATGTAAATGGCCCCAGTGAGAGAACCAATCTGTATTTTGTCTAATAATTAGTAAGAGATGAAGAAAATATACTTATTGAGTGAGGCAAGAGATGTATATGAGAGTTAAATGCAAATAGAATTAAAAAGGTAAATACTAGAGTATTACTTATTACTGAGGATTTTTTATTGTAAAAAAATCAAAGATGGTGGCAAAGGCCAACCTTCCGAACAGCTCATGTGATCTAGCCCCTCCCGTCTCTCTCTTCAACTTTCTCTGTGTTTGCAATGCATTTTCTCATCCATATTTAACACATCTCTTGCCTCAACCGTGATTATATTAGAAATTCAAGATAAGTGAAACCATGCTTCAGAAAATATCTCCTATTGTTTTGTTTTGAAGGCATAGTTTCCGTATACCTGCCCTTCCCCTCCTTCAATGCCCCTTTCTTCCTCTTTTCTATCACTTTTACCCTCTTTGTTTTTCAAGGGAAATTGCATTTGGGTATTTTTGATTGCATTCTAAGAGGTGACTACCAAAATATTATGCTATTTGGATGCCTTAATATTTAAAATTCTAATCTTTAATGATAAGAGAATGTGGGTTGAACTGAGTAGATTTGTGCTATGAAAATGTTCTCTTTCCTTCGCACCCAAGGGGGGGGGGAGATGCATCTTTTGGAAGGGAAAGATACATCATTTGGAAGTCTACTGAAGAAGCTGTGACAGACATGTGGAGTCCAGTCCTTCACTGGGTTCTTTCCTGACTCTAAAATTCAGAGGACCTACTTCTTGTCTTTGCCTCTGTTCACTTGGCCATAGACACATTTATAATCTTCTCTTCCAAGTGCTCCTTTCACTATATTCATCAATTAGAGACTTTAATTTTATGAACTATCCTATCTTTGTTGTTGTTGCCATCATTTTTTTTTGTTTTGATTTGTTTGTTGTTTGAGACAGGGTTTCTCTGTGTAATTCTGACTATTCTGGAACTACCTCTATAAACCAGGCTGGCCTCAAACTCACAGAGAGCCAACTGCCTCTGCCTCCTGAGTGCTGGGATTAAAGGTGCTATCCTATCCTTTTGACTGTTTTATGTCTTGAAATAGTCTTCAAACTTAGAAATATTCAGAGACTTTTAAACTGTGGCTTATTGATTTTTGTGTGATATACTAGTGGAAACCATAATTTGAAAGAAATATTACCATACTGACTTGTACTATTTAAATTTTAAAAAATATCAGTCTATTACCCCTAAGTTAATTTTTGTTTTGACACAAGAGTGTGACCTTTATTCCCCAGATCCTTCTGTTCAGACCATGCAAAGACAACCTTCAAGAGCCAGTATTCAACCTAATAAAAGTCCCACTGTCAAAATTTAAATAAATTTAATTTTTAATGATAAATTATTTTTATAGTTAGGTAGTATAGTATCAGACTAACTGCAGCCCCGGTGATTCTTTGTTTAGCTCCTGGGTTCATTCATTTCACTCTGGCTCTTCCTAGCTTTGATTTCTCAACATGTCAAATTGGCCTGAGGATGTATTGTACTTAAATTGTACTAAGAAACAAGCAAACAAACATACAAACCACAACAGTCCAATGAGATAACATATATGAGGGACCTTGAAAAGTCAAAAAAAAAAAAAAAACCTGTGACAGCCATTTTAAGTCTCATTCGCAATTACTTACCTATCTTTAAAAATATGATGTCCTAGACTTTATCAACTCATCACAGAATTTACTTCCAAATTTTTAGAGGGCCAGGCTATGCAGTCAAGAAATATAATTTATCCAAACCAACAGCTTGACTGATCATTTAGAATATATTTAATTTGATGTGTCACATTTTAATGGCCACTACAGCTGGAAGGACTAAAGGGAAAGATAAAATAACCAGTCATTTGCTCTCTTTTCATAGAATGGCCTTAGATCCAGATGTTAGATCTTCCTGAAAATTTCTATCACATGGAATTAGTGGCTTCATCTAATTTTAAAGAACCTAGAAAGTTAATAATGAAAAACTTCCTAAACATGCCTAGTATTCTCCTCTAATATTGAATAAGCTTCACTAACTGTTTGTTTACTTGAACTGAAATGTACTCATAAGATGTGTCTTTGTGTGGAAAGGAATGCTATCTCCCCCCCGAGAATCTGAACTTGTCACAGACATCACTTGCACAGCCAAGGCAGATCTCATTGCCCTCTACAATGGTGCATTGTTCTTCCTGTCCCTTTCTGATGTTTCTAACTTCTGTTTGCCTCGAGGGAGAAGACTCCAGTGGAGGACACTCTTTGAAATCCTACATGGAAGAAGTGAGTTTTAAGAGGACCTCACAAATATAACATGCCATCTGTCTATCATGTGAGATGAAACACTCACCTGGGCTTTTCCCATCCATCTCCTGTTCACTGGTCATGTTTAGAAACGTACAATAAATACCGTTATCAAAATTGCTTTTGTTCCTCATTGATAGAGAGATACTTTCTATCCAGTTATCCTGACAATGAAGGAGAAAGTCCATGAACCTAGTACTGCCATATGTTTCCATTCACAAACATTTGTTGATATACTTATAAATGAGAAGCATATGCTTTGTACTGGAAATGGACAAAACAGAAGAAAGAAAAAAAGAAAGACACACTCTTATAATAGGTCAGCGCTCATTCATGTGACAAATGCCTGTCATGGTGCTATTTACTGTACCTATCAAAATGTAAGGCACATTCTTGGAAGATGCCTTAGATTCTTGAGTTTCTTTGTAAAGATACTGAAGAGTGTTCTGTGTCGCAGAGCTTTGCACTGACTGACAGGCATTTGGAACCCCTCAGAATGTTTGCAGAGCCCCTGAGACCTGAAGCAAACCCCTGACACTCATCAAGAAAGCCCCGTCTCTGCAGAGAGTGAAGGCAGTTCAGTGATAGGACCTAATACTTGGACTGAATGCTACTTCTCAACAGGAAACTACCTGTTCTGCACCTCTTCCCAATTCAAGAGTCTATTCAAAAGACCTCATATCTGAGCACACGATGTGGTTCTTATCAGGATGGTGCATGGGTACTGAAATTCTCACTTGTTTCCAAATATCATAAGGAGAGGAATGTGGAATGCACATTCTCTATAGGTTTGCTTATCTATCCAGAGATAATTGAAGCTTTCCAAAAAGCATGGGGAGGAGGAATGATTGACAGGAAAGAAATAGCTAAAAAGATGTAGAGGTTCACAAGCAGCAAAATGAATGGGAAAACACAGTAGGATTGGAACACTAACCTTCAATTTACTGAGTTTGATACAAAGACTTAGAATATATTTGAATAACTGATGTTACACACAGGGAAGAAAATATATTTCCCACAGGCCCACCAATAGAGTATCCATTTTGGAATTTGTGGTCAAGTAAGCTCTTGACCCAAGCCTCACTATTTGTTGGTAGGGCTGAACCATAGGCTTCCACAGATAGGCTGGGGATGCCTCTTGCTTCAGTTTAAGGAAACAGAAAGGAGATTCTGGAGGTTTGTGTGCGCTATGGGTATATACCAAGAATAAGCTTGCTAGGAGTTTTGTTATTTGTGCCTTCTCATTAGAAGTGCTTTGCAAGGCTTACTGCTCAAGTGCGATCACATCAACACCAGCTGGAATCTTAGAATTCACTCAGAACCAAGGACTTAGTCTTCTGCTAAGCTTGCTAAGGCTTCATGGGTTTATAAATACCCTAAGCTATGGAAAGCAGTTCTGTATCTAGCTCTTTATGGCATGATTTCTAGAGACTGAAATCATGCTTTGTGGGGACACTTCCCCCATTCTGCATTCTATAAGAAGAGGAAATATTTATTAATGCGTTGGAGCGTTGTGTATACTCATCTGTTCTCAGTCATGCTTTGCTTGTTTATTGGAAATATAAATCTTTTTAGTTTATGGGATTCATTACTGACTGTCCGAGTGTGTTTTCAAGTATGTATGAGTCATTCAGTGTAAATGTTACCTGTCTATCACTATGGTTCATTATTGCATGAGATTTTCATTTTATATAGGTTGATATTTAGGTGCTAGATATTCACAAATGAATAAATTATGATAACAGTAAAATTGTATAGTATTTATTAGTGACTTATGACTTAGTATGGTTTTTTCAAACTTTTATGCATTTTGTCTTTGGGAAATATACACTCAACTTCTCCACTGGAAGCTTGTTTACAATGTGAGACACCAAATGGCATTTACTTACTTTTTCTTTTCTTGCTTATACTTTTATTTCATTTTTCTCTTCAGGTTGTAGAATCAGCAAAAACAAAACAAACAAAACAAATGACAACAAAAATCCCGACAGTATTTGTGAATATTAAAAGCAGTGGACTACAAACTGAGCTTGTAACATTCACATTTATTTAGCACACACTAAAATGTAGATAAACCATGCTGTTGATGTCTTAATGTATTTAACATTTCTTCTTAAACTTTGAGCAGCTTAACAGATCAAAGTCTCTGTTCTTTTGTTTTATTTTCTCTTGGTGGGATTGTTATTTTTTATTCATTTATTTTCTTACTTATCTAAATATAGTCATGGGCTGTAACCATATGACATTAACCAATTGTGTTGAGATCTAAATAGAAAAGCTGAGGCAACATAAATCTCCCTTAAAATTAAGCCTAAAATTATTCTATATAATAATAGTCTATACAATAATAAGCCTAATCTTATTCTACATAGGGTATTTCTAACATATCATTTTATTCTGGCATTCAACTTTTTCTTTGGGTAGGGGGAAACTGTAACTCACCATGTAGACAAGGTTGGCCTTGAACTCACAAAATTAAGCCTTACCCTGTCTCCCAAGTGTGGGAATTAAAAGAATATACCATTAGATTCAGCTAGAATTTGGATATTTGAGCAAATAAAAAAATAAGATAGCTTGTGAGTCTGCTTTTCCAATCTCCAAAAAAGCTCTGAAACTTAAATTTAAGAAATTGCACATTTCACACGAGTCACCTGCAATATAGGAATAATTTCAAAATACAAACACTTTATCATTTACCATCATAAGACTAATGCTTACCCAATAAAGTGAATTCAAAAACAATTCATCGAATTTAAATATTCTTAAACCTTTTATAAAGTGATGGAGGAGGGTCATCTTTCTATCTGTTGTTTCATTGGTTAAATAAAGAAACCGCCTTGGCCCTTTAATAGGACATAAAATTAGGTAGGTGGAGTAAACAGAACAGAATGCTGGGAGAAAGAAGCTGAGTCAAGGAGTCGCCATGATTCTCCTACCGGACACAGACACAGGTTAAGATCTTCCCTGGTAAGACACCTCATGGTGTTACTGGGATATTAGAAATGGGTTAGATCGATATGTAAGAGCTAGCTAATAAGAGCCTGGAACTAATGGGCCAGGCAGTGTTTTAAAGAATACAGTTTCTGTGTAATTATTTCGGGTAAAGCTAGCCGGGTGGCAGGAAGCACCCCGCCGCTCCTAATACAACAGTAAAGATACTAATGGACTTAAAATATCATGTTACCTCGAGAAATAATGTGGAATAAGCACAATGCAATGGCTTGAAATGCCCTAGCTATAGATAGAGGACATGGGGTAGACACAGACAGTGAGCAACCTAAACAGTTAAGAAGTCAATCCAGATACAGCGTCTGAAACTTTAGAAAGCAATCACGACTGCACGAAGGTGGTGATGGCCAGATGACAGAATAGCAACAGCACAGGCAGCGTGAACTCACTCAGGGTGACAAGTCGCAGCTTTGCTCTCTCTGAGGGTGCCAGGCAGGAAATACAGCACTGGGAACATGGAGACTTGCCTGGCTCTTGGGCTTGGCTTGCCAAACGCACCATCTGAACTGGAGATGGACTGATTTCCGTGCAACACGACTCTGAGTCCTTGCACCCACTCGGGCTTGCCTGGCTTCCTCCGTGTTGCGCTCTGTGACCTTCAGTGTAAATGAGCTTCCAGCTATATTTCTGATGGGGAAGGCACATTTGCTTATAGAAAGTGAGTAATATGCATTGTGTTTTTCAGATGTACTGACTTTGGAAAATCAAATTAACTATTATAACTACCATTGTTTCTTCCCTTTAGAGAAATAGACATTTGCATTATGGTTTGCCAAACAAACTCTTCTTTGACCATTGATATTTGAACATTTTTCACATCCGTTGTTAAATAACAGTTCTTAAAAGCTTATATTCACAGCGCTCATAGAAATACAAAGTGAAGTCAGGACTGGGATGATAGCTCAGTCAGTGAACTGTTTGCCTTGTAAGTACAAAGACAGTTCTATCCCTGAATCCATGTTAAAAAGTGAAACAGTTCAATGTGGTAGAGGAAGTTTGTGGACGCCTGCCTGGGGAGTCAGTGACAAGCTTGATGCCATGGGCCAGCCTAGCCTACTTGGTGAAGTTCACGTCAGAGAGAGGCCTTGTCTCAGAAAGATAGTGGGGGACACTTGAGGTTGTCCTTCCCCCACTTCCTGACGCTTGTGCACTCTCCACATACATGTGCTCATGAACGCACACACACCTAGAGGAATGCATGCCAAATTTATAAAACCAATAATTTAATGAGGGAGCAGGTTAGCTGTTATGACCCCTCAAAGGAGAATCCATTCACCTAAAAGGACAAACAAGGAATGTTAAAATGGCATTATAAAAAGATGAAAAGTCGATTGCATTTGCAACGGATGCAATTTGTGTCTACATAGAGAAGAAGCATTTGTGGTGTTACTATTTCCTATAGTGTGTATAGTGTGAAATTGCTGATGTCAAAGGACTCAGGCATCCACAGAATCAAGAGACTAGAAGGGAATGCTGGGGACATGACTAATTTTCCACGGACTACGATAATCTTTCATTCTGTTCTCTGGGGAAGAAGTCATCAAACAGCAAACATTGCACAGCGCAGTGGCGTGTTTTCCTGATGCTCAACACAGAAGAGCACACAGGACAGATTAAATTCCAAAAGAGCTTAAATTCATTTTGTTCTTTCTCCTTTTTAAACAATTTATCATATCTTCTATAATTTTGTTATGATTTTTTTTCTTTTTTCAGAACCTAGTCATTAAAAATTATAGCTCCCAGATTTTGTTAATTTTTTCATTGTTTCTTACAGTTTTCAAATAATTGGGCTACAGAAACACTATTTGCAAAAAAAAAATTAATGATTTCAGACTAATCATATGAGACACTTTGTTAACAAGTGATAAAGGTAGTGTTAGCTTTGCTAACTTACCTGTAAAAATGACTTAGAGGAAATTTTACTTTAGTAGAAGTACATAATTAATTCTTTGCCACCTGAAATCATTTATGAAATATATCTGGGGCAGACTAATTTATTTTATGTACATCATACCTTAAAATTATTGCATTTACTTATTTCATGTGTGGGTGTTGGCATGTGTGTAGAAGTCAGACGACAACTTTCATTTCTTTCTTTCCATCATGTAAGTCCTAGGGATAAAACACAGATCGTCAGGTCTGCTGGCAAATGCCTTTTATCCACTGAGCTAACTCACTCACTAGCCTTATGTACTCCACGATTTATGGACCATTGTTTTAGAGGGAGTCCATGACTTCAGAATTCAAATGAAACCAAAGAAGCTTGTCTGATACAAAAAAAAAAAAAAAAAAAAAAAAAACATCATCAGTACATTATTTGTATGTTTGTACTCAAGGAAAAGAAATAATTAATTCAGAATTAAAGTATTGCTTTCAACAAAGGACACTTTTCTCCCCTCTGAATATACTGCACTTCTGTGGTCAGATTAACAGCATTTGGAGAATATAAAGTTTTTGCTCTGCCAGCAGATCGAAGGATCTGTTGATTCAAGACTAGTAGCTGTTCTCCATAAGATTCCTGCCCCTTGTTCCCACCACTCCTAGTCCCTGGGTATTTGCTGCCCTTATGGCATCCTTTAGAAAAAGGATGAATGGCATTCCTTTGACATGCAGCCCCAAGAGTGTGCTACACTGAGACGTAGCTTAATATCCTGCAGAAAATTTTTGAACAACATTAGCAGGGAGACACACATCAGCTCTTGGTTTTGAAAAATGTTCAGGATTTTAACTTCATGACCCCAACGCAAAGAATTATAGGCAGACTGATGGGCAAGCTTCAGACATGTGACACTCTTGCCAACATTGGGACCATCTATTTATAGCTCCAGCACAGGGAGAGCCAAAGAGAATTTAACAGTAATACTTGCTCAGTGTTCATGATGCTATGTCAACAGTGTGAAGTTCTTCCCAAACTCTGTTGAGCCTTGTTCCATGTCTACTTTATACTACTTGCAACAAATGAAGATCAATCACATGTTCAAGGCATTAGCATAGAAAGCCAATTGATGATATTGCTTCATATCTTGAACCACGATAGGGAAAATAACAAGACTGACTTATTAATCATATCCTTTCTTTTAGGAATGGATTTTAATATTTGGCACAAGAAACTAAAAAACAAAAACACTTTTTTAAAAATTAATAAACATTGTTTTCCTTGGCTACTTTATACTTTCTATTTTAATTGAGGGCCTTCAGCCTTTGATTTCTCCTTAGTAAATTAAAAATCATCTTTCATTTGTTTTGTCTTTAAACATGGGAGATTGCATGCTCTGTTTTGGGAATTTTTAGAATGTGGTTTTTCCTCTTTGTTTCATAAGACATAGTAAAATTATTTCTGCATACACACACATGCACAGAATTTTAAACCAAATAAACTCAATATTTTCATAGCTTCTTTAAGCAGTTCTGCAAGGCCCAATCTCATGGTTGACAAGGATTCAAAAATTAAATTAAATCCTAACAATACACTTTGGTTTACATGTAAATTGCATATTTTAAGATTGTTTAACTTTTTTTGTGCTAGATTCCCCCTCAATAACCCACGCAAGAGTCTTTCCTGCTCACCTTTCTGAAAGAGTTGGGGCCTAGATGTGGCCGGCTTGTGAAGCCCCAGACATGATCTAAACCAACGCCTTCACCCGCTCCATGCTCTCTGAAGAGGGTGGTACAAGTGGAGGCGGAAACGCCCACAGACTTGTATTTGGAATGTTTTGTGTGGAACTGGTTATCCTTTTAAAAGCTGTGGTCATTAGGCTGTGGGGCTGTGGTGTGGAAGCTGGACAGTGAAGGGGGCTTTGACGGCTAGTCCCATTGGTGGCTGCAGCTTGCTCTCTTTGCTTCCTAGTTTACCTCCACATGAACCTCCATTGTTGCTGGCTACGACTATGGTAGACCCAGTAGCTCTGCCGCTTCTCTACGACCATGATTTCTCTTTAAGTTTCTTCTATGAAGTATGATTTTTACAGTCAGGAAGAGGAACTAACACAGAAGGGAAGACGAGGGCATTGAACCAGCCAGGATACAAGTTCTAATTTCTCACACCCTGAACAAACACATTTCATTGTGGAAATCACTCTCATTTGATACGAATTTACATTCAACACACAAACTGTTTTAAAGTGTTGCTGGCACACACACACACACACAAAATCAGGCCATTATTTTTTAATGAAAATCATTTCCAAAAATTATGCTTCTTTTGCTTCAATTATGTTTTAACTTTATTGTAGTTTTAGAGTCACAGAATTATTACAAAGACCTAAGAGTACCTTGTTTCTCCTGCTCAGAGTCCAGGTACTACTATTAACACATCACATTATTATGTGATACAGTATGGGACATGTTTTTAAATTTATT
>NC_022031.1:15604028-15613820 GCF_000317375.1 Microtus ochrogaster | reverse complement strand
CACAAAAATAAATCTGCTTTGTTCCAAGATCTCATGAAGGAAGATACATTTCATATCATGACTCACTGTATTTCGCTTTATTGGTTAGAACCATAAAGACACTGACAAAGTGCATTTATGAAAAGAAAATGCAGAGATATAAATCCTATTTGTATTGTTTTTTTATTGGAGGTATGTATGACCAGGTAACCAGCTGACTGCCTTGACTGCTTGCCTTGCCGTAGTCTTTGTCAGTTTACTCTACTGTGAACTTGGGCCTTTTTCTCTCCCTTTCTGTGTCACCTGTTAAATTAAAGTCACCCCACACAACTCAGAGTGGGAACAATTTTCATGTTTAAGAGCTGAGTGTGTACATGACTTATCCCAAGTCTTCCTATATGTGTATTTGTGACAGATTTTATTGATTTTTATATTTTAGTAGAAAAATTTTTTACTAAAATATGCAAAATATTTTGGATTTAAACTTTTATTCCTGTGTTTTAGGGATGAATTTTCCCTCCTTGACACCTTACTTTCTAAATGATCTTCCTCTCTTTTCTTACCTTCTCCTACATAATTTCTTACTTGATGAGTCTTTATTTTGAGGCAGATACTTGTCATAGGTTCTTGGAATGTCCAGTTCAAGAAGCTTCTGTGTCTTTAAGGAGTCATGTTATTATTACTAGGACAGGAAAATATGAATGAATACTTACTATATAGTAATTGTTATAATGATTCATTAACACCGTAAAAAAATGAGGGGTAACTTGTCTTGAAGGGTCAGGGAAAACTCCCAGTTTATATTGTGATTAAGCCCTGAAAGAGGGTTGTCATCTAGGAGAGAGTGATAAGGAAGCTCAGTATAAAATATCTTGTTAGATTAAAAGGAATGACAACATTGAAGAACTACCAAACGATTATAGCTGGAGACAGAGGTGGGAAGGAGACTGTAGGAATCAGAAACCAGCTTGAATTAGATTTTCTCCATGAAGTAATGCTATAGCCACACACAAAAGAAAAATTGTAAGCGAGGAAATGATAAAACCATACAACTTCTTTCAAATCTCACCCAGAAAAGACTGGTGAAGCTATCTAGAAAGTGTAGAAAGTTGGTCCTTGAAATTTCATATTACTGCATCAGAATGAGAATGATGGGTTATGTGTAGTCACTGCCAGAAGGGAAAGAGCAGAGTAAAGAAATATCTGAGACATATTTCAACTGAAACACAGAATTGAAGCTGAGTGGGATTGTCTGTGTCTGTAGTCCTGGCTACTGGGGAAACTTACATAGTGGAATCCCTTCAACTAGGAGTTTGAGACCAAACAAGTAAGACAGTAGCAAGAGAGAGAAGGTAGTGAGCAAATACTGAAAGTGTAATCATCAAGGGAAACAAGTATCAACCATCCTAATCGCCATTCTTGTTAAAGAAATTAAAGTATTAATGTTATTAAAGGCTTCTTGTATCCAATTTTACCTTGTGCATTTTGTGATGATATTTCTAAGGATGAGGGTCAAGATTTATATAAAACATTAATTTAGAAGGGTCATTGATGTGGTGTCTCCTGTGTAATTACTAGTCTCTAAATCTTACTAAAGAAAAATTTAAATTAAAATGACTTTAGAGTCAAGAGATTTGTATATATGACATGAAATGGATTTAGGCTTAGAATATGGGAAGTAAGTCTTAGGGCTTTTGAACATGCAGATTGTGCAAACTGAGGTGTTCAACTGCATTGGTGATGTGGTAGCAGCCTCGACTTTAATTGAAATCATCTTTTCTCTGGCAGGATGAGTCTTTAAAGCAATTGCAGGTTGTGCATCAGCCATGGCTCTTGCCAAGCGACACAGAAAGTGAAGGCATTGAAGCAGAGCAGGACAAACGTGAGTAGATGCCATGTTCTGTGACAAATGACTTTTACCAACTCCACAATAACATTAACTCAGTGTTAATCTTGCTGTGGGTGAGAAGTTGATAAACTAACTTTTGAAACATGCATTGTTTTTCTTGATATCAACAGAGCATGGTGAAGCTAAAATCTCTTATGAATACTATAGGATAGTGTTAGTGACAATTTGGGAATATTTGAAATTTCAAGATACCTTATGGTTGGGTAACTGTCATATGAGATATTATACCTATCAGTTAAATTATGAATAAAATAGTCTTGGAATAAGTAGCTTGGAGTCTAAATGGAGCTTTCTAAATATGAAGCAATTACTAGAAACCTGGAACATGCATAGAAAAAAAAACATGCACACACAAGTCAGCCCACTCCTCTCCCTGTCCTGTCCATTCATATTTAAATATACATGAGCACATATATTGCTTTGTTCAGTAATGAATCACTGAATTCCTTTGAAGCCTTTATAAAATTTATATTAAAAAAGAAACACAAACAACCATTGCATGTATTATACAGACATGCTACATGTATGATTTGAGTGAGTTTATCTATCAAATCTAACAAAGGTGCCTGAATTTGGCAAAGCCAACAATCTTATAGAATGGCATTTGGTAATTGCCTCTGTGTGACTCTGGTAAACTAACTAAAACATGAATACAAGAAAAGGACCTGAAACAGTGTGTTGTAAGCAATCCCATATTCAGACTTACCTCCTTTCTCCAAAACCTTATGATGAGTTTTTAGAATGGACTTACATACCCAAGCAATATAAAGGAGATAAAAATCCTCAGAACTTTTTTCAGCCTCAGACATTTAATACATATTGTATTTTTGCATGCAGTCTTTCAAAACTCCTGAATTTTCCCCTCTTTCAATAAGGTGCAAACTAGTAGTTTTTTTCATCCAATTTAGACACTTAGCAAGTCTCCACAAATACCAGAAGTATGAATCAATATGAGTCATTGAGTGAACGAACAATGGGGGGTTTTGGTGTTTTTAAGATTTCTATTAAGGAAAATTGAGATTAAAAATTAACAATAATATTATTATATTACCTATAGTTATACTACAATTTTGACATTGGATACATAGCTTTATTCATGAATTTTGCTGAGTTATCTATCAATCCTTCTAAGAAGACCATTTATAAACTCTTGAATTCAGACCTAGGACCAAAAATCCTTGATCTCAACAATGCTGTACAAAGAGCTGACCCTTGACAATGGTAAATTGTTTGAAATAAAATCAGGGATTAAAATAATTGGGTGGTAATAAGAGCCATCTGGAGATGGAACGTTAGCATGCATTGTAGCTGGACTCAGAGCACAGACATGCAAATATTTGTCGAGTGGCTTCCAATAGCCAGGTGCTAGGACATGTGCAAGTTGGAGCCACTGAAACTCTGGCATCTTCTCGACTTGCTCTCCACGTGTGTGGTTTGTGGGACAGCTGGCAACACACAGATAGATCGTCTATGCCTGTTTTCTCAGCAAAAAGAAATAGATGGTATAAATCTGTGTGAGCCGGGAAGCCTACATGGAGTTCATAGCTTTACTTACTGGGAATTTGTAAGTATGGAAGGAAGGGAACAAGCCCATCTTTCCAGCTGCAACACGTGTGTTTCTTGACTCACCTTTTTATAAATGATCCAGGGAATGTTATGAAATCACTTAATTTCTCCTGAGACAAAACCATCATGGAAGAAAGTTTCCAGAAAAATCTCAGGATCATTGCAGAAGTGAAGATTTCTACTTGCATTGCTTTAAAAGAAGACTTAGCCCAAATATTTTTAATATGTACCTGTAAGAAAAGATACTTTGAACAACTGAAGGCAATTTTCCGTTTTAAGGTTTTATTCTAAACAAGCAGAGCTCTTGCTTAGGGAGATTTCCTCTTTGTTCTTTTATTAAGAAATTCTAAGCTACAGAATAAACAAACTCATGTCTAGGGTGCACATATATGTTTGGATATCTCAGATTATAATTCAAAGCCTCTAAATAAATTAATTACAAATGTCTGAATCTTCAGGAGTTATTCATGATCCAAAATCAGCTCTGTACATTGTATATGACTCATATTTCTGCATTTTAAATATATCCTTGGGTGATTATTGCTTATCCTAAAAAAATGACAACTATTGCAAAGAGAAGTTCAAGAAAATAGAGGATGCTGCTCTCAATATTGATTTCATATTGGTCCTCCGCTCTCTAGGTTTTTAATTTTCATGATCTAGAGGTCAAGTTTGTATATAAAATATGAGATATGGGAAGAAACAAGAGTAGAACTGGGAGGAGTGGACACAGAGAGAAACGAGGAGCAGATCCTCCATACTGAAGTTTAATGTTTATAAAGTCATAGTTGAAATGCCAGACAGCATTCTTTTCAATTTTAGATTTTTCACTGATATTTTTAAAACTGAAATTGCATAGCTATCTTAATTCCCACTCCCTCTCCTCCTCCTGCCCCACCCTTCCTTCCCATCCTCCCATCCACTCCTCAGAAAGGAAAGGCTTCCCATGGATAGTCAATAAGGAAACAGACAAGCATTCCTTAATTATATCTTGTATTTTTTTTAAAGAAATATTTGTGCACGGGGACATTAAATGGTCATGGTGTACTATAGTTCTTTGAACAAGGTTCACTTGCAATGTATAATGCCATAATTTTCATCTTTAGCATCATAAACTAACCAAAAGCTAAAAGTAAAAAAAGAAACAAACAAAATGCCCAAACACAAAATTGCCACAAAACAAAGAAGCTGAGTCAGTGAGTCGCCATGATTGTCCCACTCCAGACAGACGCAGGTTGGGATCTTTCCTAGTAAGCCAGCTCGTGGGCTACAAAGATTAATAGAAATGGGTTAGATTAATATGTGAGAGCTAGCCAATGGGAGGCTGGAACTAATGGGGCCGGGCAGTGTTTAAAAGAAAAAAAAAATGAAGAAGTTCCAGCCAGGCATGTAAGTGACAGCTATGATGCCAGCTCCCTAGAGGCTGCCAGAGAATGATCCTGAGCCTGTGACCAGTCTGGGCTACACAACCAGACCCTGTCTCAGAAGACAAACAAGGGTTGGGATGGTATTTAAAGGGTAGCTATGCTGTGGTGCATTGAGATGTCAGAGGCAGCTTAAGACTCTAGGAGCTCTGAGTGGAAGAGAAATCTATTGCGAGAGGGCAGTGAACGCTGCCCATAGCTCAGTGTTGTTGGGGCACCATCTGCTTTATATGACCTAACATTATGGGTTATTCAAAGCCTTTGGTTCACTTGCAGGACTGTGAATAATTTTGATGATTATTTTCGGCCGATTGCTGTGGGAGCTGATTTTTGGTGATGCACATGCCACCATTCAGAAATACTCTGTTCACAGTATTCCTTTTTGCTTCATTCCAGTTTTCACTCTCACCATGGCATATAGAGTTAGACAATATCTGCCCAAGTCTTAGTTTCAAAGGAAAGCATTACAAAGCAAAATAGATTCTTAATAAAAATACAGAAAAATACCTTTGTGGAACTTTACTTATTGCTATATTTGCAACTTTAAGTCATTGATGTGGTGACAGATTATCAAGAGGGACAAAGCAACTGTATACTTTTAAATGAACACACCAAGCACACAGATTATACTGCGTTAAATGGTGGAAATATTGCCCATTGTTTGGCTGGAGGAAACGCTTCTGATATTCTTCTAAAATATATACATAATAAAGTCACTGCATAGTTCTACAGAAACTGGCTCTGCTTGATTCGATTAAGAATGCCCTTTGAAGAATGCCCATTTATAATTTGTGGACTATGCTTCTGTAAGGACAGATGTTCTTGTTTTTAAGAGATGTCTATCAAATCTAATCTCCTCAGTCTTACCTTTTTCAAACAAATTATGGGAAATTTGGAGCCCCTAAATACTGTTTCCTCATTCATGTCCCTTTATTATTCAAAGAGAAAAGACCAGATCCAAGATCGTCTGGCCAGTCCTGGTACTGGAATACCCCTATTCTATTGATGTGAGATTCCTCTCTGTATGTTGTAAATATGTTTTATTACCATTGATTAATAAAGAAGCTGCTTTGGCCTATGTCAGGACAGAACAGAGTTAGGTAGTAAAACCTAAACTGAATTCTGGAGAGAAAGAAGGCAAAGTAAGGGAGACGCCATGTAGCTGCTGAAGGACAAAAATGCTGGAACTTACTGGTAGGCCACAGCCTCGTAGTGATACACAGATTAATAGAAATGGATTAATTTATGACATAAGAGCTAGCTAGGAATGCGCCAAAGCTATTGGCTGAACAGTGTTGTAATTAACATTGTTTCTGTGTGATTATTTGGGTCCGGTCAGCTGGTAAATGAACATTTAGCTGTCTCCATTTACATCTTATACTTCATTTATGACCTCCCTTCAAATCATTGCCAAGGGGTGATTGTGACTCTTTAGATCGGAAGTGTATGGGGGAAAAAAATAGAGTCACAGATTTGCTTATGTGTCTAGGCATTTCACACTGAAGGAAAACTCCTTAGCACTACCTAAGTTGTTTCTTTCTAGACAGTTTCCCAATCTTTGGCTTTGAGTTGTGTGTATAAGATAAGGCTGTTAGAGTTCCACAGGTGATTACATTACCATGTCCAAGACAAAGCTCCCATGGGTGGCTCTAAAATATGGAAGGGTAGAAAAGGTGTTGTCTTATTCAGGGTTTCTTTGGTGGCAATGAAACACCATGAGCAAAATCAAGTTGGGTGGGAAAGGGTTTGTTTGGCTTACAATTCAGTGTTGCTGTTCATCAATGAAGGAAGTCAGAAAAAGAACTCAAACAGGGCAAGATCCTGGAGGCAGGAACTGATGCAGAGGCCATGAAAGAGTGCTGCTTACTGGCTTATTTCTCATGGCTTGTTCAGCCTGCTCTCTTAGAGAACTGAGTCAACCGCCCAGGTATCTCACCACCCACCATGGACTGGGCCCTTCCCCATTGATCATTACATGAGAAAATGTCTTACAGCTGGATCTCAAGGAGGCATTGCTTCAGCTGAGGCTTCTTGCTCTGATGATTTTAGCTGTGTTAAGTTGACACACAAAATCACCCAACATAGGTGTATACAAGAGCAAGGGAAGGTCTAAGAACTCAGAAGAAAAATATCTCCATTGCAAATTAGGTCAGACAGGTTTCAGAGTTTCAAGACACTGGGAACTCTTGGAATTACCATAATATTAGGGCTGTGGCACTACAAATTAGGGCTCTATATTATATTATACATGTCACAGGACTTAAAAGAGGTAAGACTTTGGTGCTTTGTAATAATTTAAAGGTCTCGTGAGTTATCTTCATACTTTAAACATTTGTAAACAAAAAGACATACACACTGAAAAGAAGCTAAGAACTTCACAATAAAAGTAATTAAACAAAAAAAACAAAGGTAACTAGGAGGATTAGATCTCACAAGGCAAATAGCCAAAACTTTACAGCAAACAGTAGTAGGCTATTTATGAATAATAAATAAATTTTGGCAGTAATTTAATCTCACCTCTTTGTTTTAAATTTTCTATTCTCTATAGAAAATAATAGAGATGACTTGTAGGTAAGACAATTTCTTCAAACCACAATTTCAAAGCCACCTGGATAACAAATGTAGTAAGACTCAAAACCCTACACAAAACTTAAATACACAACAAAAACTCTAAAACAAAACATAACAACATAGGCCGTAACTTGCTTAGGGTTTCTTTCTTTTTTAACTTTTTATTAATTCTTTGTGAATTTCACAGCATGCTCCAATCCCACTCATCTACCTATCTTTCCAGCAGGCACACCGAGATGGCCACCTCCTGTAATCTTTTTCAAGTTTTGGATTTAGGGTAATCTTCAGAGTACTGCAGAATTTTTGTGTGTCCTGTTGCATTTAAATAGGCATCTACAAAATCGCAAAACTATGCAAATGTCACACTGTTTGAGTTTGCAGTAGTTATCTTTTTACAAGTCTCACAGGTGAAAGTTTTACTAGGACACTTTTATCTAACGGATATCCAGCAGAATTTTGCCATTTGTCCCATGTGTTCAGGCTACTAAGGGTCGATGGAGGAAAGACCCAGTCTACAACGTGCGTGAAAATACCACCGTTCATATTCCCTCATCATCAGATGCAAATGGACCTCAGACTCTCCTGCCTTTGTTGCAACCTGTGTGCGTTCTCATTAAAAATAAATCTGAATATTAAAAAATAAAGCTTTATCTACATAGGTTGCAGTATCTGAAGCCCATCAGACCATAAATCCTCTATGTTCAGCATACTAGACAGGTAACTATAGCAACCATTTCAAGATTGATCTTTAATCAGCAGAAAAATAAGCTAATGTAGTTACAGCTAATTATCTGTTGAAAGCAAGTGATTCCACTGTCAAATTGCAAGTCTCTGCCATAAAAGCTAATGTTGTTGTTATGAAAATTTCTCCGTTTGCAGAGGACAGATGCCTGTGAGTCACTCACATAGTTTCCAGGGTCTGTGGTGAGGCACTCATATTATGAAAGGTTAAACTGATTCCCAAGACCCTAGAAAAAAATTAAAGGTAACTTTTCATAATATACGGAACTTAGTTTCAGTCTTAAGTATAGCAGATCAATGTGTCACATTGTTCAGTAATATATAACTTTGCAAATTTTAAGCTACATGCTTCTCTTATTCAGACCTCTAGGTCATAGACAGCAGTTGTTAGATTCATCAGAAAGGATGTGTTTAAACCAGGAGACTCAAATGTTATTTTGAAAATTCTTTGGGTTAGAGTCTTTTATGGAGTTGAATTTCCTAAACTAAAAATAGGAACTACATGGTCCAATGTTTTGTTTTTGTTTTTCATAAGAAATCAAAGTTATAAATTAATAACACATGTTTTTAATCCTTTTACCAAACACTTTTTAGTTTGTCTTGGAATATTCTTATCTTTGTGCTAGGTGTGGCCTGAAACTACAAAATGGTGACACTAAAGTAAAAATTAAATGTAGTTCATTCCCCAGCACTGATGAGAATGCTTTTGGGATGGGCCTTCCTGTCTGATGGGGCACATCTTCACAGATGTGAGCGGTGGACTGGCTGCTTGGAAGAAGAACTCATCCCTGGAGCTGTGGATTTTACCCTTGCACTTTCTGTGGCTGAAAAGTCTTGGGCATATTCACAGCAGCTAAACTATTTCAGAATACTCTCAGGCTCCTTTGGCTCTGCTCACTGGCTACATGTTCACAAATCTGACAATCTTAGACATGTTTTTCTCAAATTAGAATGTTAGTTAAGATCTTCCAGCATAAATCCCGTGAGCCTGACAGCCCAGATTCCCAACTTGGAACAGTCGCTTCTCTGGATCGTCACAGTGGGCATGTGTATGCTGAGAGTCACCCATGTGCTAAGCCTTATGACCTGGAGGTGCAGAGGGAGGTTATGGAATTTACTGTCTCTACTTTTCATCACTGTGCAAATTCACAGATACATATCTGCAACATTTGTTTCACCACCACTTCTTAGAAGACAAGCAAAAAGGATGCCAGAAACCACACTTATTGATAATGATCTCGCGTGATCTGAACAGGGAAAGTTTCAATATTGCATTGTGTAGTTTGATGAAGAGATTTTTACAAACAAACTTTTCAAGATTTATATTTTTATTACATTTAAAACAAATTTAGTTTCTTGAGTTCTTTATATATGCATATCACCTTAGAACCTTCATCTGGCAATAGATGGAAATAGAGACAAAGACCCACACTGGAGCACCGGACTGAGCTCCCAAGGTCCAAATGAGGAGCAGAAGGAGGGAGAACATAAGCAAGAAAGTCAGGACCGCGAGGGGTGCACCCACTCACTGTCACAGTGGGGCTGATCTATTGGGAGCTCACCAAGGCCAGCTGGACTGGGACTGAATAAACATGGGATAAA
>NC_022031.1:15598600-15600373 GCF_000317375.1 Microtus ochrogaster | reverse complement strand
GGAAACAATCATTCTCAGTGAGATAACCCAGACCCACAAAAACAAATGCCACATGTTCTCTCTCATATATTGACGTTGGCTTTGGATTTTTAGATAACTGTTTAAATTGGAAAGTACCCATAGAATTCAGGGAACTAATAAGGGCCCATGCATGCAGATTTCAAAGACTGGGAGATACAATGCATTTATAAAAGTATAAAAGGGGAAAAGGGAGTATTGGGGTAAAATGGGGGGTTAAATGGGGTGGAAGGTAGGAGGGTAGCATAGAAGAGGAAGTATGTGTAAAGAAAATAATGCTAAAGCCTTTTGAAAAAATTGACATAGAAACTTATTATTATAGAAGCTTCCTAAAATATATACATATATAAAAGGAGTTGAAATGGAATTACACTATAGCAGGGGACAGTGCCCATCACTGATACCACAGACTATCAAATACAATACCCAGTACTAGATTTAAGCTATGTCTTTTTTACTTGTGGTTATTGGGGCCCATAGAACATTATAATCATTATCCACTAAAGATACTGTTTTTGGTTACTTTCTAGAGCAGTAATTCTTAAACTTCTTAATGTTGTGACCCTTTAATACAGTTATTCATGTTGTTGTGACCTTCCAACCATAAAATTATTTTTGTTGCTATTTCATAACTGTAATTTTGCTACTGTTATGAATCACAATGTAAATATTTTTATAGATAGAGGTTTTTCTTTTCTTTCTTTCTTCCTTCTTTTTTTTTGGTTTTTCAAAACAGGTTTTCTCTGTAGCACTGGGGCCTTTCCTGGAACTAGCTCTTGTAGATCAGGTTGACCTCTAATTCACAGATTCACCTGCCTCTGCCTACCAAACACTAGGATGAAAAGCATGCACCACCACTGCCCTGCTTAGATAGAGGTTTTTCCAAGGGGTCATGACCCATAGATTGAGAACCACTGCTCCAGAGATTCATGGTCAAGCCCTATTGCTGAAGATATTACATACGTGAATCATAGTCATTAAGAAATCAAACTTATTCCATATTTGCTCATTTTCATAGTTCTGGGAGGTACTGTGCACAGGACCAGGGAGGAAGAGTTTTACTCATACAATGATGACTCCCTGGCAAGATATAGTCATGGTGCAATAGTGGCACAAATGTTATAGGTATAACCAACAATTTTCTGATTGGATTTAAAGACCACTCCACAATATAACTAATGCCCTGTATCATTCATTAACTGGGCCCAAACCCCATGATTGACTAGGTCAGAAGCCCTAGAAGAATACCTATGACTGTTCTGCTAAAGGGACATGGCAATAAATGTCCCTTAATAATCATATCTTTATATTTGTTGATAAGTCTATATCCTAACCCTTATCAGAGAAGCTTCTCTTTACAGTAGATGGTGATTAATGCAGAGGCCTACAACTGGCCAACATGAAGAGAATAGGAGAAGCAGAAAGCTCAGCTCTAAGTGGGACATACATTTCATTGCTTCTCTCCCAACACTCAGGAATCACCACAGAAGAGGGACTGGAAAAACCTTTATTCCTTTATTTTCTATTTTTTTTCTTTTATTAAAGTTTATATGTGTATGTATAACCTAAATGAATATATGTACATCAAATACATGCAGTGCATGAGGAAGTGAGAAGCATCAGGTCCCCTAGAACTGGAGTTACAGGTTATGAGC
Source organism: Microtus ochrogaster (assembly GCF_000317375.1). Lineage (NCBI taxonomy): Eukaryota > Metazoa > Chordata > Mammalia > Rodentia > Cricetidae > Microtus > Microtus ochrogaster. Next base: position 15,598,700 of record NC_022031.1, on the reverse strand, counting down.
CACAGTGAAGGTCCTGGGAGACAATTCAGGTCTTCTGCAAGAGCAGCCAGTACACCTAATTCTGATCAATCTCTCCAGGCCTCCCCTTGAATTTTCTTAA
>NC_022031.1:15595218-15598500 GCF_000317375.1 Microtus ochrogaster | reverse complement strand
CATGAACTGGCTTTGTGGGAGCCTAGCCTGTTTGGATGCTCACCCTACTGGACCTGGATGGAGGGGGAAGGACCTTGGACTTCCCACAGGGCAGGGAATCAGGACTGCTCTTCAGACCTGAGAGGGAGGGGGAATTTAGTGAGGGGAGGGCAAGAGGAGTGGAAGGAGGGGAAGGTAAATGGGAGGCAGGAGGAGGCAGAAATTTTTTCAACAAAAAATAAATAAATAAATTTAGCGTTTTAATATCACTGATTCCATTGAATGATTTTTCAGTTTTAACCTGGTAATGCACTACTGGCTCAATATTATCATTTATATGTAATAGGATTTGTCTTGCTATCAATCTGTGTAGGATTTTTATATCTAGTTGATAATCTCATTACTTATTTTCAAAATGTCCACTTCCCCCCTTAAGTCAATGAGATATGTTTATTAAAGGGCTAACCCAGTGTTCCTGCTACCCACCCTGGGTGATGGTTCCCTCATTTGACCCCTTGGCACAAAATTTGTGCTGTAACTAGGAAAAAATAAACTATCAGAGAACAAATACAGTCCTGTTATAATATACAGAAAATCAAGAAATGCTTTGTACATGACACTAATAGTCTCATATTCAGCTGACAGAGTGTAATTTATCAATAAGTGTGGTTAATGGCTATTTTTGTCATTCTTTTTAGTACTGTAGTATATATTTTTTTATTTTTCAGCATCTGTATTACATTTCAAAATTCAGAAAAACAGCAATAGTATGTTCTTGACTTTCTAAATAGCTTAAAATATTTTTGCCCTTTGCTTTTGAACACAGTTGACTTATTCAACTGTATTATGATTTTTAAAAGTTTTATGTATATATGGATATGTATGTGTTTATCTGTGAATGTAGGTACCGACAGAGGACAACAAAGAGCGTTAGACACAGGCAGCTGTGAGCCAACTGATTGGGGTGCTGGGTACCAAACTCATGCTCCAAGCAAGAGTAATACCCACTCTTTGCTGGCTGAGCTGTTTATCTAGCCCCTGGTAAGTCACTTCTATGTGGATTTTTGTTCAGCGTTTCATGAGAAGTTCAGCATCACTGAGAGCATTGGTACCAAATTCAGAGCATCTGCAGTGGTGCTAAGTCCAGTTTCCTACACAACGGAAGTCTGACTGAAGCCTGCTGCATCGGACATCAATTGTCCCTAGCTGTGTTGTCATTTAAAATCAGTTGTTGAGATTTCACAAGAATCAAATTCTCCCCGACCAACTTTTATAATTGTTTCATACATAAACGTTGTAGCCACATGTGGGGGTGACGTCTGTCGGGGTCCAGCCTCGACAGGTTCGTACATTGCAGGATAAAGGCGTGTGAATTAGAAATGTTAGGCAAGAGGAACAGAGATATGAAAGAAATACAGAGAGCTAGGATAGTACTGGGAGGGCAATTCAGTGAATACTGAGTCTACCCGTGTTTATTTTCTGTGTGCTTGTATGCCCCAATCCAAAAAGGGGGTAAGAAGGCAAAAGACTGCTTTAGCATGACACAAAGGACAAACAGAACGATATCTTTAATACCCGAGGTATCGAGTCACTATTTCCTGAGTTAAGCATTCTGATGATTTGGGCAGCATATGCAGTGATAATACCTTAGACCAAGTATCCTGTTGACAGCCACTCTCTAGGTAAAACCTCCGGTCTTAAAAATGAAGTAGCAGGAATAGGCTTGAATTCTCTGACCTTTGGTCAAGATGGAATGGATCTACCTCTATGGGCCATCTTAATGTCCAAAACAACAAGTAACCACACCATAGGTCAGGATATCTTGTTGGTAGGCACTCCTTAAGTCAGGCTTCTTGTCAATAACTTTGAAAGAGCTGGAGTAAGCTTAACATCTCAGTCAAGGTGGAGTTGACCCACCTTTATGGGCCCCCACACATATATTTACCTTTTCTCCCCAAAGAAAAAAAATATCCTTGAGGACTGATATCACATAGCACTTGTTACTAACTTTTCCCAGAAACTTGGCTAGCAATATAATACCTAAAAACTATAAGCTATGAGAAATGGCTTAGTGGTTAAGAGCATCAACTGCTCTTCCAAAGGTCCTGAGTTCAATACCCAGTAACCACATGGTGGCTCACAACCATCTGTAATTAGGTCTGGTGCCCTCTTCTGGTCTGCAGACACACACACACACACACACACACACACACGGAATATTGTATACATAATAAATAAATAAATATTTTTTTAAAAAGTTATAAGCTATGCTTTTATGAATCAAATTGGATGTATAAAATTAAAATTTTTTTGAAGTACCATAATACATCCATATATTAAAATTAAGTAGGCCCTCTGTTATTTTAACATAATTTCAAGGAAAACAATGAGATTGAACTGGGGCGAGTCGTCTAAACAAACTTGATCAGGGTCTTTCAGGTGAAAGACAAACCAAATTAACGTAAGCATCAAGGGCCCAGTGGAGGGAATGTCTCGCTTTCCTTCATTCATGCCTGAGACTCATTGTTAGCAAACTTGCATTTCAGTAGAAGGACAGAGAACTCCATTGATATAATGACCATGAGTCTGAGCTTTCTTGTTGAAAGTCTGAAGCCTTCAATTACAAAATGTACATCTTGAAAGAAAATAGAATACTTCTGACTGCAGAAGCTGGCCCCGCTGATTTTCAGCTCTTCTTCATTGTAGACCGGTGGGTTTAAAGTGGAGTGTTCCCTTGATATCTAAGTCTATTTTTATATTGTGTCCATTTTGTGTGGCTGCCTTAAATCATTTGAAATGTGTTGAGACTACGTGGGTGATCCGGGAAGTGACTCGTTGGAGGTAAATGTTTAGAAGCAGCACATTCCTGAGCCACAATGAGGATGACCTATTTTGACACTGAGTATAGTTTTCTTTGTGTCCACTGTGTGGGGTTGGCTGCTTTTGATGGGCTGATATTCCGTGTCATTGCTGACTATTTGGACAAGGGGTCCTGTATTCATCATCACGAGGTATGTATTCAAACCTCCTATGCTGGACATGGATTTGTTCTCTTTTTATTTAGGTTAATTATTGACTTTCTTTCTAAATTTCAATGTTATTTGGGTAACACAAATTTAGACGTACACTTTCTTGGTGAATCAGAATTTTTAAGAAAGTGAAACTACTTGTCTTTTGCAATAAGTGCACATTAACTTTCCATATCATCTGATACTGTTATGTCAACAATATTTTGGTGGGTATTGATATAACTTTTAAGGAATTTTGCCTTCGTGTGTAAGAGATAAGTATATATATATATAT
>NC_022031.1:15566323-15595118 GCF_000317375.1 Microtus ochrogaster | reverse complement strand
TATGCCTGCAGGCCAGAAGAGGGCACCAGACCTCATTACAGATGGTTGTGAGCCACCATGTGGTTGCTGGGAATTGAACTCAGAACCTTTGGAAGAGCAGGCAATGCTCTTAACCACTGAGCCATCTCTCCAGCCCCCAGTATCATTCTTTGTAATAGCTAGAACTTGCATGCTCCTCAACTGGAGAATGGATAAAGAAAATGTAGCACATTTACACAATGGAGTATTATTCATCTGTTAAAAAAAATAACATCAGGAAATTTGAAGGCAAATGGGTGGAAATAGGGAAAAAAATCATCCTGAATGAGGTAACCCAGACCCAGAAAGACAAACATAGTATGTATTAACTTCTAAGTGGATGTTAGCTGTAAAGTAATGGATAACCACGCTACACTCCACAGACACAGAGATGTTAGGTAACAAGAAGAACCCAAAAGTGAATGCATGGATTTTCCCGGGAAGGGGAGATAGAAGAGATCTCCTGAGTAGACTGGGGGGACAGTGAGGATGGGGATTTGAGGGATCAGTCTCTGGAGCAGATAGAGGGGAGAGTACTAAAGAGATGTCTTGATATGGGGAACATCTTGAATTAGGTAGAAATCTGGTACAAGAGGAAGTTCCAGGAATCTATAAGGATAGCCCCAGATAAGAAGACTCCTAGCAATAGTGGGTAGGTAGCTGAACTGGCCATCTCCTGTAATCAGATTGGTAGCTACCCCAATAGTCATCAGAGAGCCTTCATTCAGTAACTAATGAAAACGGATGAAGATATCCACAGTTGAATACCGAGAAGTACTTGGAGGGTCCTGTTGAAGAGAGGAAGGGAAGATTGTATGAGCTGGGGGAATCAAGGTCATTACAAGGGAATCCACAGGCATAACCTGGACTCAAGGAGCTCATGGAGTCTAGACCAACAGCTAGGGAGACTGCATGGAATGGAATGCATATATGTTACAGTTGTATAGCTTGGATACTTGTGGGATTCCTAGCTGTGGGATCAGGACCTCTCCCTAACGCTTTGACTGGCCCTTGGAGACCTATTCCTCATACTGGCTTGCCTTTTCCAACCTTATCACAAGGACAGAGCTTAGTCCTAACTCAATTTGATATGCCTTGTTTTGTTGACACCATGGGAACAATTTCTGCCTCTTTCTGAACAGAAACAGAGAAGTTTGGAGGGGAAAGGCAGAGGGAAGGTAGAGGAAAGGCATAGAAGGAGAAAATACAGTCAGAATGTAAACTAAATGAACAAATTTAATTTTAAAAAATGCTGAAAGTAAAACTTCCATATAACCCACCTGATACCATTCTAGCCATATTGCACACCCATGCTCATAGTTACTCTGTTCACCACAGTCAAGAAATGGAACAAGCCTAGATGTCCGTCTGATAGAAATAATGGAAATGTGGTACAAATACACAATGCCATTTTATACAATCCTAAGTAAAGATGATTTTTGTAAAAAATAGATGAATTGAAAAATATGATGATTAAAATATCTCCAGCTCAGAAAGACAATGATCTGTGTTCTTGCTCATCTGTAGATACTAACTGTTTAAAGTATAGTGACCTCAGAGGTAGAATGCAAGGTTTAAGCCCAGAACCCTATAGATGAAACATAATAAATCTTTGTTTTTGAAAGAGTTAGCAAGCATTCTGATAGAGGCTTAATTTAATAGTAAATTAGAAAAGCTGTCACATAGCCTAGTATAAAATAGACCCACAGAGTATATTTGAAGAATATATTTAACACTACAACATGCCATTTCACCTTAAAATCTTTGACATTTTAAGGCTTTCAAGAAAATCACATACACCTTTTAAAGGGGGGAGATGCGAGAAAATGACAGTTATTAAACTATAGTTGTTATTTGCCATATTAAAATCTCTTTTAATCATTCTAGAAACTTAATGTGTGTGGTGGTTTGAATGAACACGACATCCATTGGCTTATATGTTTGATTATTTAGTCCCCAGTTGGAGGAACAGGAGGTGTGGCCTTGTTGAAGGAGGTGTGTACTTGGGGTTGGTTTTGAGATTTCAAAAGTCCACAGGACTTTCCCTCCTCACCCCATCCTCCCACTCCTCCTCCTACCCTGTCACCTCTTACTCCTCAATCAGCTGCAAGGTCTCAGCTAGTGTTCCAGTGTCTGCCTGCCTGCCGCCATGCTCCCACCAGAAGGGTTACAGACTCTACTAACCCTGGAACCTAAACCCCCATATTAAATGTTTCTATTTAAAAGTTGACTTGGTCTTGGCGTTTTGTCACAGGAATAAAAAGTAACCAAGACAATATGTATTATTACTCTGGTTTTGTAGATAAAATTTTTAAAAGTATTTTCTTCACAAGAACACACAATGAACAATTTGTATCCTAGGCTGATCTAAGGTCTTGAGCTCACTGGAGAATTTCTCTACCTCTATACCAGCTGTACCTTTCTCATCATTATAACAAAAAACCTGACAAGTATCAATTTTAAAAAGGAGGGCTTTATTTCTGTTCATAGTTTGGGAGGGGACAGTTTGTTATGTAAGGGAAGGCACTATGGAATTTACTGTGACAAGCATAGGACTGGGACTCCTCATGTTACCATAGTCCAGGAAGCAGAGACAACACAGGAAGTGGACTGAGAGCATAACACCTCAAGGGCCATGTCTAATGACGTACTTCCTCCCATTGGACTCTGCCTCCCTAAGATTCCACAGTCTCTGAAAGCAATGTCACCCATCAGCTAGGGAATAGAATGTTCAACCATAAAGGACATTTCACATTCAAATCATAGCACAAGATAAAAAACTATAGGGTGAAAGAAATATGCATATACACAGCATAAAGAGAGTAATAATTTCCACTGTGTATTAGGTAGCATGTGGAAAGCCAAGAAAAGGAAAGCAAGAGTGAAAGAAAAGGAGACACTAATACATTTGGGCAAGAAATCTGGTTTTAATAGAAATTTCAACTTGATTTCATTATATTTACATTGTGTTCCAAATTATTATCTATGAGCAAAGTCATCCAGAAAATTAAGGGAGGCATATATGATAAACATAAAAATTAGATATTTGACAGAATAAAATAAATATTGCTTAGTAATTACATCAGGCATGTCTTCTGTCTCTTAGCAAGCTATTAAAAGTAGAACAACTGTTCAAAACATGCTGCCAAATTCCTTCAAAATGACTTGTGAAATGTTGACTAAATATCTCAGAACTGTATATCATCTTTAGTATAATTAAACATTGTTCAGACTGAAGACGTGGTTTTTCTTTGCGTTCAGAGACGTAAATTAAAGGTGACATTCTCTTTTATAGTAGAACACAGAAAATCATCCCTTGTTAGCAATTAAAAAGATCTCTTTAAGTTTTGCCATTTATAGATAACTCATTCATTGCTTTTATCTATTTAAAAGGCCCACTAGGAAAAATGTAGTCTTTATACTCCTATTTTACACTACAAGTATTCATTAAATATTTACGTTATAGATACCAGTGCATTGACAATTAACATGTCTATTAAGTAAATTTAATGAGAAATTGGATGGTTACTTCTCAGAACCTTTAATATCTCCAGTTCTAGTAAGCACTCACATCATGATTCTATCTAAACCCTACCATGTGGAATATTTCTGAAAATATGCCACATTCTCCAGCATTGCCCATTATCAATTTCTGAAATGACTCCCATTTCAAGCCAAATGTCTTTGATAACTCCAAATCAAATGAGTATGAAAACTATAAAAATAAATTCTAAATACCCATTTCTGAGTGATACTCCAGAGATGTTCTGTGTATTGCCCTCCTTTGTGAATGATGGGAAATGTTAACTTCCTTATGATCACACCTGTGAGAAGAACCCAAGTCTGGTGAAGATACAACCCATGCTTTATAAGTTCACTAATAAGTTATGTGAAATTACAGAATGCCAATGTCTTCTGCACTCTAGCTGAAGCAGCACTTACCAATGGATGTGTAATAAAATTACTTCTAATTTGGTTGTAAATACATCTGGTGAGTGGGGGGGGACACACATATGTGTGGATATGTGTGCATAGATAGGTCTGTGTATGGAAACCCAAGGTCAGTATCTGTTTCTCAGTCACTCTCCACCTTTATATTGAGGCAGGGCCTCTTCCTCCAATCCAGAGTTCATGTGCTCAGCTAAGTTAAAAAGCCAGCTTGCCCCAGGAACCTCCTGTCCTTATGTCACATACACTGGGATAGGATTGTAGCTGGGCCATTATGTCCATGTGACACTTACATGGGTGCTGAGGATTCAAACTTTGGCCCTCATAATACCACATCAATACCCATTGACCTATTACCATAGCCCTTAATATCATTCTTTACAACGAATGCCCCATGAAAAAAAAAAAAAGGACTTTTGAATAGTTTTGATGAATGTCAAACTTTTCACTGTGGCACTTCTAAGGATTTTAATACACAGTTGGGTTGGGCATTTGATCTTTCAAAAAGCAGATATGGTATAGTGCCGTCCATAATTCTTAGAGCAATGAACAAAATGGTTGATGGATCATCTATATTAAACCTAGGACAAGCATTCCTAGAGATGACTAGGATTTTTGTATTTTTTTTTCATTTTCTTTCTCTTTAAAATATGTGCATTTTTCCTTTTATGACCTGCTTTTCCTTCATTTTCCCTCCCCACACATACTTTTTTGAAATAAAATAATCATGTCCAATCATCCCAGCCAGCAGGTACTGCTTTATTCTTCCTTCAGATTCACTCACTCTCTCTCCCCTTCTGCCTCCTGACTCCATTCAGTGATATTCCACTGAGCATGCAATATTGTGTACTTTTGGTTATAAACGTGGTGTATATGTCTTTTTACACTATCATGTGTAAACCTCCAGCTTCGGGACAATGACTTTTTCTACATTTTGTAGCATAATAATATGGTACACATAGTTATTCAGTGGACCATCTGTCTAGCTAAAACTGAGCCTCAGGGTTGTGACTGCAGTATAGATAAGGGTCGTGAATATAACTTAGGGAGGCATTTTTCTCTATTCTTTATTTAAGAATGAATGAAACTTTAAAATTGAAAGGAATGGAATTATGGAATGATAAGCTACTCACTGCCAAGCGGCTACCAAACACCTATCATTCTGCACATACTGCAGATGGAAGTTTGATATCTATTGTGGTTAATTTTGCCTCGAGAAACAGGCTAAGGCAAGAGAAAACAGCATTTCTGGTCTAGATCAAGTACATTACCTCTTTGCTCTCAATTGTACAGGTTCTGCTGATCTTCTTTGTGTCCCATGCTCTTCTTGTCCTACCCTGAGCTACTCTGGTATGTTTGCTCAGGGCACTTAATGTCAACAGTAGGTAATTGTGGGTATTCTCTGCAACTGTTTGTAGCTCAGATGGTTTAAAATACATATTTCCCATGATTTCATGAGAAAAATGTCTGTGTCAAGGACCTGATATTGTCTTTCTTCCCTTCTCTTTCCTTCCCTACCCTTCCATCCCACTCCCCCTACCCTCTCCTGCCCTCACCTTTCTTTCCTTTCCCTTCCCTTGCTCTCCCTTGTCTTCCCTCCCATTCTCTCCATCCTCTGTTCGTGGATGAATCAATAACTTACAGAATCTAGATCTAGAATACAGATATTTACAGGCTGGAAACATGTTTCCCAACTATGCTAGACTCTATGATGCCACTGAGTTCCAACATCTCATAACTGCATCTATGAAGCTATTCATCAAACCAGACTTTTAAAGGAGATAACAAAATTCACAACTGTTTCCTTTCCACATGTCAGAGAGAACCAAATGAAAACTGCGAAGAACTTTGGAATATTCTACCCCTCTCCTCACCCATGGATGACCCCCTCTCTCAATACCCCTTACAAGTGGCCATCTAGAGTTACTGTGGATCCTAGAAAAGGGAGCTCTCTGTGTCCCATGGTTGTTCATTTGGTTTTGTTCTGCCCTAGCCACTCGCTGACTTATGAATTCCATATTAGGAAATAACTTGAAGAAAGTCTTTTCAATGAATTTTATTTAGCTATCATAATAGTATATTCATCTCCATATGTTTTAAATAAAACATGAAAATTTTATACTATAAAACATGGCAATATTCTTATTGTAGATGTGGAAAACATATAAAAATAGAAGCCATATAATTTCCAGCAATAGAAGTTAATTTTAAATTTATACACCTTATATACTGGAGAACTGTGATTTGTTAGTACGCGTTTATTACTGAACATATTCACACACACACACATATATATTCTGATGTGGAAGTTTTTTCCCCAATATTTGTATTTTAAAAAGATAAATTCATAGGAAAGAATATTAAATGTAAACTAATTTTTGTTATGTATATAATAAGATACATATGCAATAAATTCACATTTATCAACTATAATCTATGTGGTTATAAACAAAAATGTCATCAATGATTGTATTTTGTAGTACAATAATTATTTTGTTTCTATATTTCCATAATGAACAGATATAATACAAATTATAAAAATCATTAAGACCTTTTGTTTGAAAATGCCGACAAAAAGAGTCCTGTCTTTCCTTGCTCTAAGATCTGAGTCCTTCCAGATTTCTTCTCTATGTTTCTGTCTGTTTACATCTGTCTTCCACAGAATGACTACCGTTTGGTCTTCAACTACCATGGTCCTGTTGTTTTTCAAATGTTCTTAGCATGGCATATTGCTCTTCAGTCCAAGAGCTCCTAGAAACACTGTCATTCTGGTCATTCATATGTAATAAATGGATTTGGAAATATACCAGAAAACAGCATAACACTGTTGTGGGAGGCAAATAGTGTAGTTTACCAATAAGCAACTTACGGAGAAAAAAGCATGAACAGGATATAAAATTGACAATAAACTTACCAAAATTCTGACTGACAATTAATCGTTAGGATCAGTGCATGAACTAAACAAGTCTAATCAGGACCCAGAGAGAATTATGTTTAAGGGTGGTAGGAATTAATACAATAAATGAGTTAGCTTGGGTTTATTGTAGTAAATAATTAATTCTTGATAAAGAAGATATGCAAAAAACAAGAGTCCCCTCTTCGTTTTTCCCATCCTTCCTTCTTTTGTTCCTTCTCTCTCATTACATAAATATTTATTGATCATTTTTTGTAGGCAAAAATATCCTTTCAAGCCTTGAGCAGTGTGGAGATTGATAATTTTCTTCAAAAATATTTATAGTTTAGTTGGTGAGTTTCTGTGGCAAACGTTTGTACAGTAAAAGACAGCACTAAATCCCACTGTCCCCTTTTGATAGTCAGCTCTATTGATGCCTTGTTGAATGTATTTTCTTTTATTTTTTTCCCTCTACAGGTCTGTCTCTGAAACAAGCAAAGGATGTTCCAAGTGGTCCTTAAGGAGACTGAAGCTGACTAAATCCTTACATATAGTCCTAATTTGATTTACTATATGAAATCTCTAAAGAAATGTTATTTTTCTAATAAAAACATATATATATATATATATATATATATATATGTGCACCTTTGTAATGAGGGTATATATCTGTCTATAGTCAGAGAATGGTAATTCAGGCAATACGGTCTAGTGGTCATAGAATCTGATACCTTTTTGATTTGATCAATGTCTTGTGTTTATGTTACCTTATATGTAGCTTTAAAATTAATGTTTGATATATTGAATATTGCCTAAAACAAATGCTTAAAATTTTATGAATATTAACTTAGCTAGGGTTTTCTACTTCTATTTTTATAATAACATCTTATCTTTTGAGTTAATAACCATTAAACTTGTCCAAATGTGCCAAGGTACAGCTTTAGTCCCAGTCAACCATTAATTGTGTGACATTAGCCCCCAAGATGTAAACTCTACACCAGAAAAACATGTTTTTCTCACCACTGCCCCGACAGGGTTATATTCCCGTTCCTATTAAAACATGACTGTTACTTTAGCAGAACAGAACAACGAAAAATGAAATGCATGCCCTCAGAGCACTTGCAAGGAAAATCATGAATCATTTATGTAATTATTGAGTCACCGTAAGATTATTCAGTTTAAATCTCTTGTCTGCTTACTTTTGGAATGTGCTATGTGGTAATTCTAACTAGTCAGATCTCAGCCAATCTATTGACTATGTCTGCTATCATTTATCTTATTTGTCTTAATGCAAATTTTTGGTGGAATTTAATGGATTAAGGCTAAATTATAAAACTCTGTATAGCTATAAAAGAAACAATTGTTAAGGACTAGAAAATAGCCAAGGAATAAACAAGCAATTTCTGACTCCTGAATTAAATCATGTTCATAAATAACAAAATTATAAGTGATATAATAAATTTTCTTACATCATTGTTTTCTTGTATGATGAAACCATTTTCAGTAATAACTATTTTCATAGATGGAAATAAATTAAATGTCCATTATTAGTTGTTCATGGATGTGACAAAATTATTGAATACTTAAATACTTAAGCTTAAAGGGGAAAGGTTTATTTTGACCCTTTTGGAGGTTTCAGAGCATGATCTTCTGACTCCTTTGCCATCGACCAGTGATGAACACATGGTCATGGCAGAGGGAGTATGAGCTTACTTGTTTCAGGAAGGCTCAAAAGCATAGACAGTGAGAAGCATCCGTGAGATATATCTTCTAGTGACTCCACTTCCTCCATCCAAGCACTACAGTTTCCATTACATTCTGATAACCCATTCACCTGCAGATTCATCAACAGATCAGCATATTGAGATTCGTCCAATACCTTAAGACCCAATCGCTTCTCTAGAACCTCACCTCTGAAAATATTATTGGGAACCCTACAGTCTTGGAGAGGGGACACTTTTTAACCAAATTGTAACAGCTTAGAAAACTGAGTTTTTAAGCAGAAAGCAAGATGGCAGGAGATTAAGTTTACAGGATCAGGGTATTTCTTATTTAAATATCTGCATCATAAAATGAAACTTCAAGAAGATTCTACTGAGGATTTAAAATACTTTCCCTGTTAGACATTTTCTCTCTTTAAAATGTGTCACTGATAATGTGTTTATCTGAGCAACATTCTCTTCCACCAATGATCTCCTAGTCCCACATGAATCACATGCCCTAGGATGCCAGAATGGATAGCACTGAACACACCATTGAAGATGTGCCAAGTTGGACACTAAAGAAAAGGTAAGGACTGGTTCTAATCAAGAACAAATTGCTGCAAATGAAATAGTCTAGTGTGAGCTAAACCCAGCTCCAGTTTGGACAACAGTTGGGGAGTGTTTTCAAGGCAAAATGGGTGAATATAAATGGGGAGGGTTGGAAGTTTTAGTAGAGTCAGGGACGTGGAAATTTACCAAAAAGGGGGGGCATGAAAAAGGGTGATTGTTCCAGAAGAAACTCACCTGACTTTGCTCAGAGGTGTTTCCAAAGTTACATGTCTAATCTGGATCCTTGACATGAATGATATTTTCTAAGTATGCAGAGCAGGTAAAAGGAGAAGACCTAGAAGACAGTGTCTCTGCCTCTGAATTTACCTAGAGCCCCAGAAGCCATAAATATAATGGTAGAAGATACAGGAAGTGGGCAGGTTAATGTGGTAAGGAGTTAGGTTATCAGGCAGTTAGAGAAGTTCAAATAAAATCATAAAGTTCTATTCTAGTTTCTTTAATTGCCATGTATGGCAAAACATCTAAATGCAGTTGAGATATCCAAGTAAGTCACCAGAGAAAACTAAAGTTATATGCAAAGCTTTTCTGTATTTACTGTATATAGAACTATGTAGCAGAGGTGAGGGGAGAAAGTAATTGATGTGTGCCTCCTGGGACTATAGCTTGGGCCTGTGACTATAGCTAGGTATACAGTAGTAGGTAAAGCAGGGGAGAAGTGCATTGTGTGTATGTGCTGAGAGTTGTCTATGGGACCTTAGATCTGCGCTGCTCAGCAGGTATTGGTACCGAAGTGCAGAGGTGGAGAGAGAGAGAGAGAGAGAGAGAGAGAGAGAGAGAGAGAGAGAGAGAGAGAATACACATACATGAGCTTTTCAGAACAATGAAATGGCACCTTGTGCCTTAGTCCTTGACTTGAATGATGTTTTATTAGCACGCAGAGCAGGTAAAAGAAGATCTGATAAGGTAACAGGAAGTTGCATAGAAAGAGATAAAACAGAGTGGCTTATGAATGCCATGGAACTGGACAATCATGACTTGTATACTGTTTTTGTAATAGTTTTTCTCTAGTCTAGTGTCACTTGACACAATCTAAACTGCATCATTCCTGGAGCACACGTCATTAAGCCATAGATGTTTCTGTTGCAGTCAGGAAAATGTTCATTTATGTAGAGCTTCCAGGAATGAGGGAGGCAGGACTGTAACTCATGTTCCCAGAAAGCTCACAGGAGACAAGAAGGAGAAATACCCAATGAACTGATATTTGCTCTTCCTTTCTTCTTTAGAAAATGTGATGCATCTTCTACAGAATGCTGGGATATCAGTCCTTTGTCCATCTCCAATATTCTTTGAACGCATCCTATTTGTTCAGTATCATGCTAGACGCTGAAACCACACACAGTCCTGGGTGGCTATGGTGGGTATAACTCTAGCAAACAATTTAGTAGAACACGTGTTAAGACAAAAATCAACAGAATCCTAATGAGCTATGCATGAGGACACATAAATGAATCTTAGGTTTGGTTCATTTGTAACCTAAAACACAAAGAGCATTATTTATCTGAGAGACAGAGAAGTTGAGTTGACTTTAGACAATAATAAAAGAGAAAACCAAGACCATTTTAAGAGGTCAGCATGTGTCAAGATCTAGAGACTAGAACAAGCATGAACAGCCAGCCAAATGAAATGGACATTTGAGTGCGGCTGGGGGAAGGCGGTACAGCTTCGCCAAGTGGTACGGATGAGACATTAATAGCAGTCAAATCATAGGGAAAGTTGTAAGATACACCTCGAGTGGGTAAGGAAAACAGGAAAGTTTGAGCAAGCAAATAGTATGATTTGCCTTTTAAGGATGATAAATTTGGTAACACTGGGGAAATTTGTCATAAAGGAGAAAGACTGTGTGCAGGAGGAATGGCTAGGACATTCATAGAATCAATACTAGAGAGCAAGCTGCAGAGAAAGGGGAGGAATCTAGGCAGCTAATTGATTAAAGATGGGGAAGAAGGGTCATAGATATCATTCAGATTTCTGGCCAGGACACCTGGTGTTGAACTATGTTTAAACAATGTGCAGATGTTCAGATGTTCGGTTCAGCTCGGGATGTAGCCAAGACGTTGAGTGTCATCATTGTGCAGATGATCAAACACAGCATAATAGAAGTCGAGGCAATAAATGATGTCACCTGATGAGAGTCTGTGCAGTGGAAAGAGGACAGACATCCTAGGAAAACCCTGGGACCTCAGAGATTGAAAAAGTGATTTCAAGAGTAAATATTTTGTGGACGCTTCACAGAGTGGGTGGCCCACACACTGTGTCTAGGAAGCAGAAGGTCAAAATCCTTGAACCTCAAGGTCTCTGGTTCCCGTAAGCACAGCTGGATTTCAAGGGAGAGACAAATGTGGTCTCATTTGTCGGGCAAGCTTTAGTAGTCTACTTTAACGAGGCTGTAGAAGTTTCCTGTGGGTAGATGGAATAGAAACAACTCTATTGGAAGAGAAGAAAGCATGTAAGAAGCTTATCATTTCTCTTATTTACTTCCTAAATAAGGCATTTCAAATCTGAGGTCTTTTCAGTCAGTACATGAAGACATCTACATTGAGAGTACCTTTATTATTATTATGATTTCATAGCAATGAAGGAACAATGGGCATATTTAGGATCTTAAGAATTAGTCCTACTGGCTTATTGCTGTTTAGTCTTTCTTTACGTATTTATTTTTTTCTCTCTCTCTGACTCTCCCTCTCTCTCTCTCTATGTGTGCATGTATGAACTCTGGTTTGTGGTTTGGACTGTGGGCAACATGCACAAGAGTATGCACGGCTAGGTCAGAGGGCAGCATTGAGTACCAGTCTCCACCTTTCACATTGTTTGAGACAGAATCTCTGACCCACTGATTCATATGCCAGGCTTGCTGATTAGCATGCTTCCAGGGCTTCTGTCTCCACTTCCTATCTACCTGTACAAACCCTGGGATACATACTACCATATCCAGTTTTATGTGGGGTCTGCAGAATCAGCTCTGGTCCTCAGTTTTACATGTAAGTATTTTACCCATTGAGCCCCAACCCATCTGTATAGTTTCAATTTGCTGTGTTTTAGACATCTTCTAGGTTTTCAAGTTAATCAAGCAAAAACTTCTGTTGTGTATACAGAATACCACAATCAGTAGGTGTGGAGCTCAGAGAAGCCCCCACCATATGTTTTTATCTGGACATGGAGTTTTTGCTCTCCTGCAGACCCCAGCTTCCACAAACCAGTGCCTGCTGGCTTTGAACTCGAGCATCATTGTTCTGTAAGCTTTATGTGGTGGTTCTTGTGCCTCCTGTCTTTGAAGTGTACAGGCCCCCACCTCTAGAAAGCCAATATATAAGCATCCCCGAATTGGCTGGAACTGAGATTTCACCATTTATGGTGTGTATGAAGAAACCTAAGCCCTCCCTGCAAACCTGTAGGAAGAACTGAACCATTGTTTCAACAAGACAGAAACCACACATCAGTCTTTAAAGTATTGTTTAGCAAATGGAAAGAGGAGTACAAAGCCTCTTACGTGAAATGACCAGCATATGATTTACAAATGGTGGTTTGGAAAGGGTTTCCAGCTAACTGAGGAGTGTGTAGATCTAGCGCACAGCTGCTCAGCTTTGCGTGAAGACTTTCACTAAGAGTGGGCATTTGATGAGCTGTTGCCCCCAAACTTGTATCACTATGTAGATTCCCAGTGAAAGGGTGGCTATGGTGGTTGTAGAAACTTCATGTTAAGACCTTGAAATTTTAAGAAAAATCATACTGAGTTTGAGCAGGAAACTCTCCTTATAACATAATCAGGATCACGTTTCAGTGACTTCAGCTGGGTAATAGAAGTTTGCTTTCTCACGAGAGAAACAGGTATATGTGCATCTTGGATAATATAAAAGACAAGGTTTTGGTAGTGTTTATATACTCACGGCTTGTCTTGCTGATAAAATACTGTTTTATGGATCTGTAATGACTACTCTCCTCTACCATTCTTTATTCTCTGCTTCCTGGACTCTGGGAAGGGCTCTTAGCACCCCTGTGGTCAGATTTCATGACTAGTTCTGGTTAACGAGTCACCAGGGGGATATGACATATATGACTTCCGAGCCAAGACGTTTGGAAGCAGTTTGGGGCATACACCCTTCTTTCTAGTGGGCGATGGTTCTCCAAGGTGCTATGGCAGCTTATAAAGATGACTAGGCTCATAGCTGGGTGGAGTGGGGTCTCAAAAGATCAGGAAATGTGCATACACAGAACCAGAAACCTAGGGGAGGATTTTCTTAAGTATGCATTCTTTTTCCGCTGGGGAATCAAGAAGAGAAATTAACATGCCCTTCCATCCTGAAAATTCCACAATGAGGCTCCATTGTGCCCTGGGTTCTGGGAATTAAAACAAAGGATGAGAGCTGATAGCGATGCTAGTGAATAGATACTGTTGTTGGTAGGGAAAGTGTGGGGGGTGGTAATGAGTCACAGAGAAAAAAAAATGCTTCGTGACGTTAAGAAAGCTGTACTAATGTCCATAAAGCAAGAACTCTATCTCTGCACCCAACCAGGGTCTCTTTGATTGTAAATTTCTTTTAGCCTGGAGCATTTTATTTTTAAGATGTTTAAATGGAGGTTTAACTGCACATTCAATCATAATAAAAGTAAAGCAATGTGTTCACTATCATTCAGATGCTGAATATGCACTAACTTATTGGTGCTCTCACAGAGACTCTTTCTGCTTTCGCTGTCCTCATTTGAGAAGGATGGGGATAGTCTTTAGTCTCTATGTAACTGCCCAATTCGAGAAGCAGCAGAGCCAATGCTTAATCCCAGTTGCCTGGTATGAGAAGCCAAGGTCATAATGAGTGGACACTAATCCTTCTTCCTTCGTGTTTGTTAGTGTATGCGCTCGGCTGTCCAAGAAATCTAGGTGTGGCCTTCATTTTCTACCCCTGCTGTGAGATTTTGACATAGTTCTTTCTCCATTTTGGTTATTCAGTGGTTAGTCAGTGCCGGAAAGAACTCAGAGGAAGTATTTGTGTTTGTTCCATGATTTTTGAAGAGATTTCATCATCCTCTTCCTTTCCTTTGATTTAGAGGTTTCCATGGATTTTGAATCTATGTACAACTGAAGGCAGGTCAAAGGTGCACAGTGTTCAAAGGCAGATGAGATAAAAGGTGAAGCTGGTACCTCTCTTGAGACCATCAGGCTAAATTTCTCTCAGTGTGATGAAAGTGAAGGGGTTCCCAAGGGCAGCAACAGCCAGGCAGCTTTGAGCTTTGATAGGTCAAAGAAAGTTGTGCTGAACTTGGAACAGCTCCCAACTCAGAACCTCATTCCTGGGCAATCTTGGCTGCCTCCATCCAGTCACACCTCATATCATCTTCTTGATCACTGTAGTAGAATGCTCGTAAGATTTTCTTTCCATACTAGAAGGACCTTTGCCTGGGAAAAGCTGGGAATGGTTTCCTGCAGCAGCATCAAAGCCCCCCTGCTCTGAACCAAGCATCTTCAGAGAAAAGAACAGCTCCTTGATTTCTGTTTTTGCTCATTTCACCAGAACAGTTAATCATCTGTAAGCCAATGATGTACTGCACACGCTCTGATCACAGATGCATGGGAAACATCCCAACTTTGCTTTCACTACACGTTGAAGGTCTTCATGTGCCGAGTCGACCAGTGCCCAATGCAGGTTCATGGCCTCTTGCCAGCCCTCCTCATATGAGCTAACATTAAAACAAAATAGTAAATCCATGGCACCAGCTCCGCTTATGTTGGAATCTTGCCGAGTGGCATGGGAAATGATGAGAAGGAACCTAGTAAGTTGGAATTGGTCTGAAAGCCACCCCAGCAAGTACCATGAAAATCGAGCCGGATCCTAGAGGAGGTTTGAGGTCATTAGTCAAATTTCCTTCCTGCTTTCTTTTTCGTCTTTGCTTTGTTTGCACGATCCTTTAGCTGGATGGTTCTCATAGACTCGGAAGGAAATCAACACCACAGAAGAAAGAGAACCTGGCTTGTAATGCTCCTGAGTCAAATCCAAGACACTGGAAATCTCCGCAGAAGAACAGTTTTGTGAGATGGCCAACCTGATAGCCAGACCAAAGAGGATGGCTGTGACATGTGGCCCTCTCCAAAATGACCTTTTGCAAAGTTTCTGTTTATCATGTCATTTACTGGTCAGTGTCCTTGACTTTTGTATTCTGCCTCTTCTAAACCAGTAAGTAAATATCCTTTCCCAAACCCAAAGGACATGTCATTACAGAGTGCTTAGTAATACAGTAACACCCTCTCCTCCAGTACATGTCAGTAAAACATAATCTGTAATCTGGATTCAGTGTTTGTTAAAAGCCCTAGGGTAGTCTATAAGATTAAATCTAAGTCAGATTTTGTGAGTATTTCAGAATAAAATGTTCTGCCTTGTGATATATACCTACACTTGGTCATAAATGATCTCTCTATGACTGGTTCTAAGCTACCAACATCCATTACACACCAGACAGCAGGGAAGTGGTGTATATAAAATAGACCCTTATAAGCCCTGTGAGATCATTCTATAATATCTCTTGCTTGTATCTGATTTTATATAAATAATACACAGAGAAATGTGTCTCATGCTCAACTTTTAAGGGACAAATTGGGATAAGAACTAGGAATGAAAGGGAGGGGTCATGACTCTAGACAATTTTTATTTTAATTATTGTGGGCTCATGTGCAAATTCTATCATTTCTGGTTTAATACTTGCAACTTCTAGATATTTAAAAAGTGAACACGATATAAGGTTCTTTCTCTCCTTGGGGCATTATTTCAAACTTAGTTACAAGTTTCTAATTTAGGGCACTAGAAGGTGAATATGTGAACTTAAAAGTAAAGCTAACTTCTAGTATGTTATCAGATTTCAAGGTCAGGGGGATTTGTGTCTCTTATATTGCAAGATAACTTAGGGTCAAACTGGGTTCTGCTACCACAGGGTTAGGATTATGTCCGAGTTTTACTTAGCATCAGTGTAAGATAACTTTATTAAGTTTGACTTAATAATTCAGTGCTAAATCCTTCATGACTCTAAATGGACCTGACTGGGGTGCCAAAGGAATAAAGAAAAGTCATACTTACACAGACACATGGACATACAGACATAGCCAGAATTGGATGGATGAGGGTCTCTGGTGGAGAAACACCAATACTTCGAAAATGTCAGAACAATTATTATATAGAGCTGAACAGAGAGGTGGCTTATTGCATATAGCTGACCAGGTCAGAGAGGATGGCTTACAGATAGCCAAGGAGGTAGGGTTTATGGTGCAGCTGAATCAAGGAGGCAGGTTTAGCTCATCTCAGTGGAATCAGTATCTATAGGGGAACCATCTTCCATCTATACATATCTGGGGGCAGGAGACTGTAATAGACATTCTCTGTATACACTATGAACATCCACACATAGATCAGAAGGGAAGGTTTGCTATTCCTTTGAGCCTCACTATGGGGAAAGGCATTGCCATTTTCCTACTGGTCTGAGGCTGTGCTCCTTGACATGGCCAGTTCAGGTCAGCAAGACACTCCAATACACTATATTCAGTCCTGTTAAGCACAAGCTACCAGCGCTTCTCCTTACTCTCTGGGGTTATTTATAGTAGAATAAAAACTTGTGCAACCCATTTCTCATTCACAGTGTTCATTGTTTTTCCCAACATGAAGTAATATTCCATATCTTACTCTATGCTTTGCATACTAATGTTTCAACCGTTAATGTAGATCTTATTTTCATTGTATAAGTGTACCTGAACAGAAAAATTTAAATTGCCAAACGTCACACAAATACTTAGGACTGGCCTAGATTCAAGAGTCGGTTCTCTGTAAAGTTAAGACCTTCGCTATCCTAGGAGTGTTGTATCATCCTGTACATTTATTCATATCCTTTAGGTCAAGTTATGGGCCAGGAATAAAGATATTATTCCATGAGGTGAATTTGACAGTTTTGTCCAGAAAGATCAGACCCAGAGGAATGGAGCTTGGAGTTCAGCCATGAAGACTGTGAGCCTGTAGAGTATGTGACTCTATATGAAAACTCGAAGTATTGACATTACATCAAGTGATGACTTCAGACATACAAAGGACAGCAATCACAAGCTTCTGATCCTTTCTTGTTCCCTTAGCTGAGATGAGAGGGCAGTCTATCTGAGGTAGAGCTTAACTTTGTGGGTATATTTTTTTGAGAGGCAGCAAGAAAAGTTGTCCTATTGCAAATAGCAAGAATAGAAAAAAGATCTTAGAGGAGGCAAGTTCAGAGCTGAGACAATGCTGTCCTTGCTGGATCGTTTGGGAAGCCCCATTGCTTGTCTGAGCTTTCACATTTAAAATAGGATATGCACTGCCCATAAAAGACACGATCAGTTATTACATAAGCAGGTGCTTTATGATTAGTAATATCTATAAAACAAAAAAATAGAGATGGATTCATTGTATTAGTGGTAGGCTGCACCATGCTTTTTGCTGGGGGAGTGGGGTATCAACCAGCTCTCAAATCATGACACAGTGCTTTTTTATTAGTTATCAATGCTCGGACTTAGCTTAAGTTCATTTCTTGTTAGCTCTTATAACTTAACCTGTTTCTCTTCATTTACGGTTTGACTCAGGCCTTTTTTACCTTTCTTCTGTATGTCTTACTTTCACTACTTCTCCTGGCTGACTGGCTCTTGGCGTGTCTCTCTCTTTCTTCCTAGTGCTCTCATTTCCTCTTGAGCCAAGATTTCTCCTCCTACTTATTCTCTCTGCCTGCCAGCCCTGCCTATCCATCTCTTGCCTACCTTAGCTATTCAGCTTTTTATTAGACAAATCAGGTGCATTTGGCAGGCAAGGTGAAACAAATACAACACATCTTTACAAATTAATTAAAAGAATTACAAAATAATTAAACAAATGCAGCATAAACAAATATAACCCATCTTTACATAGTCAAAATAGTATGCCAGATTCTGACACTGAAGACCATACAATTTACTTATAGTTGAAGGGTACAAATCATTTAAGTGTCAAACCACGCAAACAGTAAATAAGAAAAATAATGGAAATACCAGGCAATAGCATACAACTTTATTAAATGAATACCTCTGGCAATTCTTCTAATAACTGAGATCAAAACAAAAATAATGAAGTGTAAAAAAAAAATAATGAAGTGTGCTTCCTCCTGCTTTTTCTAGGATTGTCAGAGGTCCAGGTCTTATTCTGAGGTTCTTCATCCATTTGGAATTCAGTTTTATATAGGGTAAGCACTATGGGTCCAGACTCATTCTTCTTCATGCAGACCCCCAGTTTTCCCGACATGTTGTCTTTTCTCCATAGATTCTCGTTCCCATAGACTGTCTCTTTAATCACTTAACTGTTCCTTTGCTCCACAGAAGCTTTTAGTTTCATGAGGTCTTACAGTTGACTGTTGGCCTTGTTTCCAGAGTGCCTTAAGTCCGATTCTGCATGTGAGATAAAACACCCAATAGCTTTCCTTTTGAGTCTGTCTCCATTCTCTTAATCTAACAATCCTCAGTTGCATCCATTTTCCTGAAAACAACATTATTCCATTCATCTTTATTAATAATGCTTCATTATGTGAATACAGTACATGTTCTTTATCCATTAATCCACTTGATGTACTAGATTGAGTCCACAGGCTATATAATGTGAATAATAGTAATTATAGATGTGTTAATTAAAGAAGAATAATTTGAGCACGTTAAAGAAATGAATAATTAAGTCCAAGGCAAATGAAAACAAGTAGAAAGTGTTCTTGACTAGATTGAATTTCATCCAAATTCATTGGTGAATTCCTACCCCCTCCTATCGTGTTCTTACTTTGAAGACGAGGCCAATAGAAAAAGGAAATACTAAGGGTGGGGGCATTTGTACATTTGCTTCTTGTACAAGAGAAAGTGACATCAAATCCTTCCTTTGTATGAGAAGATAGCCTTGTGCAAGTGGAAAGAGAGCCTTGCCAGAATCAAAGGTTGCTAGGACATTGTTGAACTGTGGGAACTTCACAGTCCCTGGAACTGTGGGGAAATGTGTTGACTGATCAGGATAACTGGCTTGTGGTATTTTACAATGACTGCACTAGCCAACTAAGACAAAAACAGTTATATAAATAAAATAGAGGAGAGGTAGCTGGAGAGATGGGTCATTGGTTAAGAGCACGGGTGGCTGTTCAAAAGGACCTAGATTTAGCGACTCACAGTTGTGTGTAGCTCTTGTTCCAGGGGACCTGATACCAAGCTCTGGCCTCTGTGAACACCAAGCAAGTATATGGTACACAGCCATATATGTAGACAAAACACTCTTACACATAAAATATTTTTTATTAAAATTAAAGGGAGGAAGAGCTGTGCTGCATCCTTAGGAAGGTTTTATTTGGGGGCTGGGCATGCAACTCAGCAACAGCCTGTCTGTAAGCATATGGGAAGCCCAGTTTGATTTTGCTCATGTGCTCCAACTCCAGGGGAAAAAACCAAAAAGTTCTGTTTCAGAGCACTATAAACAAAACCCCACTAGCCATTATGGGCAGTAAATCGACAACCTTGGAGCCAAATGCCTGGCACTAAGTCAAGATTCGATGGAAAATTGCTTTGATTGTTCGTTGATTTTACGTGTTCTCCTGTAGCACGTTATTCCTGCTGCCTTAAATTTCTGATCATGGGACAATAGAGTCAGCAATCAACAAGCACACCAGCCACGTTTCTGTGTAACAGAGAAAGGTGTGTTTTAAAGAGCAAAAAAGGAGGGAGAAGGCCTGTATCTTTTCTTTACTCATTGGGAACTAGAGTCCCTTTCATCTTCCTTATGAATCTGGCACTAATGGCGACAAAGGTCCGTTTCCACCCCGAAACTCAGCAGGTGGAGCTGATACCTCAGCTGTCTCCCTCATTGGTTTTTCTAGCACTCTTGCATGTTGTTTCGGGTTTATCTGCATTTTTCAAGGTTCTATCTATTAATTGGCTAAGTTTCATAAATATGTGTGAAACCTAGCAAATGTCAGTCTTGTTCTGGGTTAAATACAAAGGAATATAACATAAAGACTTTCAGCGTACATGAGCTACATTTCAAAGAAAAAAGAAAATCAGAAAATAGACATAATAAAAAAGAGAAGGAATACCATACAAGTGGAGTCATACATTATATTATAATGTATATATATTTCATGTTATATACCATATAAATACCACATGTATCTAATATATACATTAAACCATCTCCACAAGATTTACAGGGGGGGATTAGAGCCAGTTAAGAAAAGTTAGGTACTTCTATGGGAGAACAGACTTTAAATCTGATGGCAAGGTATGCCTTAACAGAACAGTGATAGGTAAGCTAACCTTTGCATCCACCTGATGTTGTAGATAGACACAAACTTTCTGAGAGTATGAGGTTTTAAATGATACATAAAAGGCAAACATGTAATGATGAAAGCCCAGACCACATAACAACAATGTGGACCAGGGAGAGATTGTGAAAGTAGCTGGCAGCAGCATGATTAACTGACTCTTTTCCTTTGCCCTTCATTTTTCAGAAGGTGGCCGAGGTTTCTGACATTGATGGATGAGACACATGTTAATTGGAAGGGCTTGTAATGACGGTGATTTACTAGGGATATCTACCAGCCTTGCTGAAACCAACCCAAAAGAACAACAAATATACATATATCAGAGAAAACTTCTATTTGCAATGAAAATGGAAAACCATCACGTCCCTAAACCACAGTCTATGGAGAGCATCTGCCAAAATACTGTCAGAGTGAGATGAACTGAGCAAGGTCGCTTAAAGCCAAAACAAATGAGCATCTCCACATCTTGAGTGAAGTACAAAATTCTCACAAATAAGTGGGAGCCCAAAGGGAGTGTGGGTGGGATGAAGTAATAAACATCCTTGCGGACTGTGGGCTTCTGGTAAATCTGAGCGCCTAAATGGGAAAAAAAGCCATTTGGATGAAACCTAACAAGAAACAGAAAATATTAGCTCTTGACCAAGCCTGGGGACAGCGGAAGAGCTTAATTTAAGCTCTGTGAATGGATCTGGATGACCTTTTCACCTCAGGAGAAATATGTTCACAAGCACCAGACATAAGTAAGACAGAGGTCAAGTATTTGCTATCACAAACACATCTCACTTAAAAGGCGCGCAATCTCAGGTTAATTTTCATGTTCATCTATCTATTCAGTTACTGAACAAATAGAGACAGAACTCAGGCTGTTCAAAACGAGTAACGGGGCATCCACTTCTGGTGAATGTGGTTCTGTGGGGAACAGATTTACCCTTCTTCCTGGAGAGGAATGAACAGTGTATCCGCCATGATGATTTCCAACTGTTCAATGCCAGGCATAGAAAGAAACATCAGTGAAATTTCAGAAAACAAAGTGAAGTCCGGTGACTTCCCTGGTTTGTTCCCCAGTCTCAGCAGCACAGGGAGCTTTGGCAGGTTGTTTCCTCATCTCTCTGGGTTGAAGGGTGGAACTGGAAGTCTAGAAAGTTTCCAGTGAGAGAAACAGAGGCGAGAGCAAGGGAAAGAACGGGGAGTCTCAGTGTTTGTCTCAAATCACCACCCGAGTGTTGATTTGCACACGTGCATAGAGAAACTATTAAGACCAAAACCAGAATGGCCCCAAGGAGTTGAAGGATATTATTTGGATTTCCCGGGTGGCTGGAACATTTCCTGCTCCCACCAAAGTTCCAATCTGACAATTGACGGCATTCAAAAAGGCAATGGGAAAAAAAAAAATGAACATAGATCAACTATTCCTACAGTCTTCTTTACTGAGTTTTAAAACCCAATGAGTTTAAAAACTCATTGAATTATTTCTTAATAACTTAGCTGTATCTCAGAATCAAGCTTAAGAGGTAACTGTCGGGGAAACACCTGGGTGGTAGAGCACGTTCCCAGCTCACACAAGGTTCTGGATTCATTCTCCTCCATTGAAAAAAAGTCTAGTTCTCAGTAGGGAAAATTCACAGTGCTTATCTTACAATAATCTAACTAAAAAAATGAAAAACAATACAATCTCAACAAAGCAGGAACATGTGATTTACAAGGAAAAGGAAATTTAAACAATAAAAATGGATATAAAAATTGCAGAGTTAGCAGACAACGACATGAAAGTATTCATTACTGTTGTGTATATCCCAGAAACCAGAGGAAAGATGAAGAGATCCTAAATATAGTAGGATAAAACGATATAAAAACTGATCAAAACCAAAGTTTTGGATGAAGAAAGTGGCAATTCCTAAATAAAAAATATGTACTGGATATTAACCAGAGATGGGAATCACAGATGAGTAAAGGTAAAGAGAGCAATCAGGATATTTTAGAAGTATAATAAAAACAAAATTAATACAGACAAAAGGAAAAGGAGTAAAAACAGTTAAAGAAGACCCTTAAGGTGTAGTTACAAGTTAAACACATGTGAAGTTTCGGTGCCCATGGGAGAAGAGAAAGAAAGTGATGAACAGAGACAATTTCAAGGGAACAAAGGGAATGACGGGAAATTCGAAAATTATATGAAAACTATAAATCAATAGATCTAATTGGTCAGTGAACCTCAACACCAAGAAGGCATGAAGAAAACTGTCCCAAGGTATTTCATAGCACAATGCTGAAAACCAGAGCAAACACAGAGGGAGAGGCCCATACATGGAGGAGCAAAGACAAAACAAAACCTTGAAGAGCTCTGTAAGCCACAGGACTACAGAGAATCACAGCTTCCTAAGAACAAAAGTTCCAACAAACCTGTCAATCTATAATTAGATAACCATCAAAACCAGTTCAGGAAATGAAGGCAATGTAGACAATTTCAGACATAACGATATGAAACCACTCAATGCCAGCAAATTTGCACTGAAACAGTGTATGAGTAGTTTTTTAAGCAGAAAATGGATAAATTCCATATAGAAACTGAAATTTACATAAAGGAAAAAGTAGAACAGAAGGGTACTATTGAAAATATACATATATGTATTTATTTTCATTTTATCTGTATGGGTTTTTGGCCTACATGTAAGTCTGTGCACTGCATGAGTGCTTGATTACTGTAGGATCAGCAGTGAAGATCCCTGAAAGATTTTTTAAACAACCTGAGTTTGAGTCCCAGCACCCATAGTGCAGCCAAACCCATATGCAGCCCTGGCTCCTCGGGTCCTGCAGGAAAGCTCACCACTTGCACTGCTTGGGTGTGCACAGCCAGAGACCTCCATGGTCTTCTTGGCCTCTCCATGAACATTCACAGCAGTTGGCTGCCCTATCGAAGCATGCCCTGCAGCCTTCTTCTCAGGAAGCACAGCAGTCTGGGAAATTCCAGCTTACCTCGGTTAGCTTCAGCTCCAGTGCCACAGTTGCCGATGCGCCAGGCACTGCTGCTGCCTACAGCATCCTCAGCCCACAACCTCCAGCAAACAATCATGGAGGGAATTTGAGCATTGTTTCTCTGTACACTACTTCATGCTGTTTGGAGTCGCTGTATCTTTGGGGGGTATTCAGAGTGACATTTCAGAGGGTCTTGGTGAATCAAATCACATTAGCCTGGAGTGAATCCACAGGTTCTCATCCTCTGTGGAGACAAAAGCAGAACCTCTTTTCCAAAGCAACAAATCCTTAAATACATATTTTAAAGTCAAGATACATTTCTTAGCAGTTCCAAGAATCAAATGTCTTTCTCCATTCAAAAACACAAAAGACAACACAATAACATCCCTCTGTACACATTCCATCTTTTGTGGCTTGTAATCTGACTGTCTATACTCTGTCTCTTTAAAAACTTACTCAAACACACATAACACGTATACCCATCTTTAATGCACCCTCACCATTCCAGAGGGCAATCTCCCTGAGGGCCTCCACTTATAAAACTCCACCAGTTCTGTTCCTGTGCTCTACTTGCTATGCATCAGAGGAACTAGGCTTAAAATTTAAAAACATACAGACAGACAGACAGACAGACAGACAGACAGACAGATGGGGTCACAAAAACATCCTTGAGACAAGAGTGCCAAGAATGCCCCTTTTCTATACAATTATGGGTGATTTTTCAGTAATCCCTTAGTTCCCAATCTCACTGGGGCCTCCAATTGTAAAACATCATGCCTGCACTATGCTCTATGGGACTATGCCTGTAATATGCGTGCCACTACAAAATGGTATGTGAGCCTCAGGAACAGGGCCTGGAGACTTAAAAACATACAAACACAGAGACAGAGACATGGGTCACTCTTGATAGAAGAGGGCCAAGTTTATTGTCCTCAGGGGAAGCTTATATAAAGCTCTGGCCATGGCCCAGCTCTGGGGATCTTTTAGCTGCAGACCCACACTCCTTTATCTACATACTTGCTCTGACACACACACACACACACACACACACACACACACACACACACACACACACGAGAAGGAAACAGGGGAAAGCAGACCACTGCCCTTTCCAAAGAGTCTTCTGTGGTTAAGCTACCCTTTATCATGTTTTATATGCACAGTTGGCTTCTTCATCTGCAGATTCTAGCTGTGTGTTTTCAATCAGTGCCAATGAGAATTGTTTGGGAAACAGTTGCACCTATCACAGTGAGACATTACCTCCTTATTGGTAGTCCCTAAGCAGTTCTATATGGACCTGACATATAATGATGAATACTCTGGAGACATTTAAATTACATAGGGAGAATGCATGCTTATTATATGCAAATTAGGCTGCATTTTTATTTATTTTATTTTTTTAAATATATATTTTTTTATTTATTATGTATACAATATTCTGTCTACATGTACGCCTGCAGGCCAGAAGAGGGCACCAGACCTCGTTACAGATGGTTTTGAGCCACCATGTGGTTGCTGAGAATTGAACTCAGGACCTTTGGAAGAACAGGCAGTGTTTTTAGCCGCTGAGCCATCTCTCCAGCCCAGGTTGCATTTTTATAAGAAACCAGAGACCCTTTAATAATGGCACTCCAGAGTCAGGGAGAGATCCTACCATCAATCCCCCTGTTGACAAATGGATGGGTATATTTATCTTCTAATACTTAAACCAAATCTACTAGATGAGCATGTTCTTACACCCATTTTGTGGATGAGAAGAAAAGAGATAGAGTCACTGAAGAAAATCCCACAGCTGCTTTAACAAAGATGTAAACATACTTCTCTCCCTCACATAAATTTCATAATCCAAATGAGCAAGACAAAGACAGTTCACAGTTGGGAAAGACTGAAGAGAGAGCTTCCCAGACTTGGCATCCATCTTTACTTTATGGGGAATATGTTATGGGTTTTGGGGACTTTTTGGCTTTTCTTTGCCATGCTCAGAGTTCATTCATGAGTTTTGGCAGTAACTATTTCCCAGCGCTGCATCTGTTAGCATGCCAATGAGGCACTTGTGACTAGACTGAGGTGTTTTGGAGGCCAGAGGCCTTATGCTCACCTTTATGTCTGAGACATCCTTAAGAAGGTTTGCTATGTCTTCTTCATTGATAAAAATTATTTTCTAAGAAAACAAGAGCTTTGAAGGCTATTCATCTTCATGTGTAGCCTCTGAAACAATTACCTTCTCTGATGAACCAAATGTAGCTGTGCTATGTTTCAGCTAGAATCGATGCTCGGGCTACTCTATAATAATTAATAGAACACAATGTCTGAGGCCCCAAACCTGCTGAACCTTCAATTCCCTTTATTGCCCTAGTAGTGTTATTGCTTTTAGAACAGCTCTGTCTCTGTGTCATGCCCCCCCTGCACCCCCGCCGGCTCCCTGACTGAAAGAGTACTCTCACATGATTTAGCTCTTTCTCTCTTCCCAGAACTTCAAGTGCTGAAAGCTAAAATGGTCTTGTCTGGGATGTGAATATATATGACTCGTGAGAAATCAACTGAGCTGGGAATATCCACTCAGGCCGTAACTTTAAATCCACTGTGGGCTAAGAAAAGCAAGGCTCCTTGGGAGAGTGAAGTTGGCGTACTCTGAGCTTGTTCTTACCCCCGTTTCTGACTGTTATCCCAGAGAGCTTACTCTCTTCGTATGTATTATGTTGTCACGCGGAATGTGCGACACCACAGTTGAGTGCATCTCTCTGTCCGTAGGGAATTCTTTATTTCTCTGACTTTCTTGGCTTTTCCGAGAAGTCAGATGTATATACAATCCAGAGCAGAATTCCTTGGGAAATCTCTCCCTGACCAGACTTGTGGGAAAGTTCAAGACCAGATGCTATTAAAGAAATGATAATTCTCCTCATATGCCCTTTAAATAAGGCCAGATGCCTGGAATCCCCACGGAATAAGATTATGTCTGGGACTCTAAAAATTTGCTCATTTGAAAATCAGGTGTGCATGTTGGGGTGTGTACAAGAACATGGGTGTTCATGTTTTAGGACATCAGGAAGCACAATTCTTTGAGAGAGGATCTCATCTCTTAGGTGTGACCCACTGCCACCCAATGAAACTGTATACTTCCAGCCCTCTCTGTCTGTGGGTTCTACATGCTCAGATTCAACCAACAGCACATTAATAAGCTTCAATAAAGAAAAGTTGCATCTGTACTGTCGTACTTTTATTATGGTCCTCATTCCCTAAATAGTACATTATTATAACTACTGGACTGGGGTTTACATTGTATTGGGTATTGTAAGTAACCCTTGAGAGTTTTAAAACATGTTGGAGGAGATGCTTAGACCACATGCAGATGATATGTCACTTTGTATAAGAGACTTGCACATTCATAGAGCCTAGCATCCACAGGGAGTTCTACAGATGTTGAAGGATACAGTTAAATGACCCAAGTCCAGATGAGACTTCTCTGCTTCAAACACTGGATTCAGATGGAGATACAGGCCATGTGAATTTCTTAACAAATGACTACAAATTCAGAGGTTCCCACAGTTTTCTCAAGTTTGATAATTTGCTAGAGTGGCTGTGAGGAAAAGTCTGTATGCATCCATTATACTTTTATTATCAAGTGTATAAAGGAAAACACTGGGATTCATGCCTGTACTCCAGTACTTAGGAGGTAAGGCAGCAAGATCCCATGAGTTTGAAGCCAGCCTAGTCTACAATGTGAGACCCTGTCTCAGAAAACATTTGTTTAAATTCTAAAAATGGGACCACCCACAAACTAAAAACAAAACAGAACAAAAAACTATCAAGAAACAAAGGGAGTAAGTAAGGAGTCAAAGCCAGTCACAGAAGATGAAATAGAAGGTAAATCTGGCAGAGCCAACCACAGAAGATGACACAGAAGGTAAATCTGACTGACCCAATCACAGAAGATAACACAGAAGGCAAATCTGGCAGAGCTGACATGCAGGGGTTCTCTGCCATCTGCATGTGGGATTACGGTGAGCATCTTTCCAATGCATCAAGGTTTCATCAGCCAGCAAATCCCACTGAATTGGTTACCAGACTTTAGGCAGGCTAAATAATTGGCCATGCGATTCACTCTCTAATCGTGTTGGCATTTCCAGTGGGGGTCCTATATCTTATGTCAATCTCCTGACACAATATAATATAAAGTTCATATGTGAGAATAGAGAGTGTCAATGGATGCCAAAGACCTCCTTGTACTTGGGAAATACCAAGAACAAGTTTTCTATTGCATTATGGCACACTACGACTTTATCCCTATTTTGTCAAATAGAAATTAATTTTCATATCTTAATGGTATAAGATGGTTTCTTCTACCGTCTAACAATGCTTAGAAAGATTTGTTACAGAATAATTATTCACTCTGCTCCAACAGCACCCTAAACCATTGAATATTTTCTGTGTGTGTGTGTGTGTGGTGTGTTTGTGTTGTGTGTATGTGTGGTGGGTGTTGTGTTGTGGTGTGTGTGTTGTGTGCATGTGTGTGTGGTGTGTGTGTTGGTTGTTCATGTTCTGTGTATGTGTGTGGTGTGTTTGTATGTGGTGTGGTGTGTGTATGTGTGGTGGGTGTTGTGGTGTGGTATTTGTGTGGTGTGTATGTGTGGTGGGTGTTGTGGTGTGTTGTGTGTATGTGTGTGCTGTGTATGTGTGGTAGGTATTGTGGTGTGGTATGTGTGTTGTGTGTATGTGTGTGTGGTGTATATGTGTGTGGTGTGTATGTGTGGTGGGTGTTGCGTTGTGGTGTGTGTGTTGTGTGCATGTGTGTGTGGTGTGTATGTATGGTGGGTTTTATGGTATGGTGTATGCTCTATGTTTCTCTGTAGTATGTGAGTAGGTAAATACCCCATAGTATACATGTGGGACTGGGAGGAAGACTTTGAACAATTGATCCTCTCCTTTCTTCTTACTTGCATATGGGGGCTTGAACTTGGGTCATCAGGTTTGCATAGCACGTGTCTGTGCCCACTGTGTCAGTCACTAGTGCATGCCTGGCTTCTTCTATGCACATAGATCTTCATACTATCAGAGCAGGCACCGAAAGAAGTGAGCAATCTCCCTGTTTCCAGTGTTCCTCCCTAACAGCTTCCAAGTTAATTCTTTTAAACTTTACCATCATTCATTCCAATCTCATAAGACTTTTTAAAAATTTCAATGATTTTGCCACTCTTCTACAAAATCCTTGCTTCTAAAGAACACATTCTTTTTTTTTCAGAATGAGGTTAAATATTTATTTAGGGGCTTATGAAGGGGGAAGGGAGAAGGGGGGAAGAGAGAGAGAGAGAGAGAGAGAGAGAGA
>NC_022031.1:15558131-15566209 GCF_000317375.1 Microtus ochrogaster | reverse complement strand
CTCTCCGTGAGGAAGATGGAAAAGAGGAGGAACACATTCTTTTTTATTTCCTTTGTCTTCATACGGGCACTTAGTTTTCTTGTTTTGTTTTTGTCTGACAGTCATCCTGCTCTGTCAATGAGCTGCCCCTTAACTGCTGTAGAAACAAGAGACTTAGCAAAGAAAGGTACCGCATTGTCCTTATGAGAGTGACTTTAGAATCACACAGGTTTTGATTCAAAGAGAAAGACTAGATTTTCCGAGATAGTTTAGCTTTTGCAAGTAACACACTTTCTCTGAAGCCTGATTATCTGTTTTATTACATGGATATTGTACCTTAGTGAACATTTTAGACAGCAAACGACGTGCAGTATTGATCAGCTAATCTGGTCCATACTAAAAGGGCAACAGCTGACAGAGCTTTTTACAGACATATGAGGCATTACTGCATCCTCGTGTGATCATCAAAGAATAGCTGCACACACCTTCGTGGTGTTTTTCAATTATTTGTTTACCGCTGGAGGCAGCTGAGAGACATGGCAAGCACCATATGTCTGAGGCTGGTGCCTGGACAACACACTGTCCTGTTTCACAAAGAAGTCTTGCTTTTATAGACGGGAGTACACACTAAAACAATGATTAATACACTGTGTTTATGAGCAAGTAAATACATAAACTAGGAGTGTGCCCATTATCATTATCGGGTATCATGCCTGGCATAGCTATGTGTGTGCTTTTCTCTGCTGGCTGGAAGCAGGATGGGCTTGTTTTCACAGTATCACTGCCAGCAGGTAACCAACATAGAACTACCAGGATGATGTTGAACCTCACTAGTTTACTGGAATTTTCCAGTTCTCTTGTGATCTAGGGGACCACCATTGTGGTCATAGGCCTGTTAACCAACTGAAAAAGGTTATTAAACCATACTTCCTTTTCCTTTTTTTCCATGCCTTCCTGTAGGCTTTCTGGGCATCTTACTAAGTCTAGTTGAAAGATATTTTCCTCTCTGAAGTGCTGTGTTTACAGCGGATCTGAATTTTTCCATTCAATTTGT
Organism: Microtus ochrogaster; assembly: GCF_000317375.1. Taxonomy (NCBI): domain Eukaryota; kingdom Metazoa; phylum Chordata; class Mammalia; order Rodentia; family Cricetidae; genus Microtus; species Microtus ochrogaster. The sequence goes on along the minus strand of NC_022031.1, from coordinate 15,565,176 downwards.
AAAGCATGTTTCAGTTTTCAGGGGTGTTCTTCTGACAGTGTTCTCAGGCTGTGTTGCTCTTAAATTCCTCCCAGCTCTAGGTCCTACGGTCTCAAGTGCCAGATCTGTGCAGACACACAGGTTTTCCCATGTTGCACAGAAGTTTTCACACTTACTAAATAAATGGTCACCATTGGATTGAGCTATCTAAAGCCAAACCTCTGTAACATCCTATGAAATAATATCAACATAAATGTTGAAACAAAAAAAACAACTCTAGAAATATCATTTTCTCCAGCTAATAACGGCTTTTCTTTTCTTACACTACAGCTAAGACGTATTCTTCTATAAAAGCTTTCTTTGGGTTGCACATCTACAAATAGGAGTTATTTTGTCTACTTACTTCCTCTAGTGTTTAGTTTTCACAGTTGTGACACAAGTACGGCATGCAGCCTTAGAGATGAGGAATAGATCCTGAGAGGTGACTGCTCCCAGCTTGCTCCAGAAGTGGGTGATAAAACCAGACCTCATGAGCACATCTAACTGACCCTAAAATCTGTCCCACTCCCACCACTCATCAGAGTGCCTCTTGGCGAAGTTCCTACATACTTCTGTACAACATATGTAAGGAAACAGCCTTTGGGCGAAGGGCTCCACTAACCCTTTAAAAATAACCCAGCCAGGAGAGTGAGTGACACCATAACACAGCCATGTGGTGCAGCTTCCCAGGGCTCAGGGTGACATTGTGCCGACATGCAGTGATTAAATACCCGATTCCTGTAAGAAAGGCTGAATTCACTAGGGGAACACAGGACTAATGTCTGGGGCATAGCTTGGCAGAGGGCCAATGCACATTTAGCCTAACACAATGCACATATTGAGAACCATCTCTGCCTTGGAAGCAATGAAGTCGCTTTAACACATACAGAGGAGACTGTCATCGGAGAGTAGGTAAACATTATCATTATTGATGGTATTTCAAGCAAGGTGGCTAAGACTTGGAATTGGAAGAGCACTAGGCCTATATCGTTGGTTATAATCATACAGGCAATAGCAAATATTCTGGAATATCTAACATTCTTATTGAGCATTGCTAAAAAGAAAACAGTGTGCTATGTTATGCCTAGCTCACAGTAAAGCAAGGAGGAAATCTTACAGTAATACACCTAAGAAGGAATAATATAGTACTAAATTAAAGATATGGTTATGATTGGCATTTTTAAAAACAGCAGAAGACAACCCCTGTCTCTTAGCTCTGTGTACATTAAGGGACAAAGTCTGGTAATTTAATGTGTGAGTATGTTTGAAAGTCCATCCTAAGCTGCCCATACATGACGTTTAAGAAACTGACTTGAACTCCCCCTGCACTGGCTACTCTCCCAACAGGCACTGGTACTGACCCTAACACCACAAATAAAGTTCAGATCAAATGGGGTGACCCTCATTCCAACATGACAAACATCAGGGGACTATTTTCTTGGGAAGGGTCTTACATGAGATGCTAAGAGGGTCTCAGGTAAAAGAAAAACCCATCGGAAAGTGTTTCTTTTCCTTATCATGAAATGTAGTTTGTTTAGCTGAGCAGCAGCGCAGGCTGGGGCTCTTGGCTGCTTGTCAGGCAGTCTTGGAACTGTGTTTGGAAATGTGTACTCTAATAATCTTAGTGAAGGAACAGAAGTGTGTTTCCCAAGCATTGTGCAGGTGAGGCAAGGGAAAGCTGCTTCCTTTATTCACTGAGTGGATAGCACCTTTGTCTTGCAATACTTTCATTACAACATGAATAATATTTCTGCAATAAGAAAGTTTAAGTTCATGCACTGACAATATTCTATAAGAACTGTTGAGCTAGTCTGCTCTTTGCCTTTCAATTTAGTCTTTTCTATGGTGTAAACACCTATATTCTCTCTGACTTCCGTCTCAAAATCTTAAGTTAACTTTTTATTAGAAGAAAAGTCTGATTTTAAATTTTTTAAAGAAATAAAAATAGTATTGGGTTTCAAAATATAAGAGTATAATATATAGGAAGTTGTACCATTTGAACTGGGAGAAACATTTGCTATATCTTCTGAAAATTATATGCAAAACAAACACAATGCAAAACACAGAGACACAACACAGGCATAATTACAGTAATTTTAAATAAAATTAGTTTTTTACATTGCAGCCAAGTCAATATATGTGGAGCTAAAAACTATAAAGGCTGCATTTTTATGTCATAAAGCTAAATTTTATAAAAACCAGGAAAAAAGCATAAAGAATTAGTATTGGTGAGAAAGAAAGATGAAGCAATAGGATCTTTGCTATGTCCTCACAGTGGAGAATCAGTTGACGTGGCTTACATACATGGATGACTAAATATATCATATTAAACCATAATTGTACAAGCGGCTGGAACATTTTATAAAAGCAGAAAGAAAACTTTCTAAATTGTAACTAGGTCATTACAAACATTGCCAAGCCTAGGGAAGGAACATGTTTAAAACAAAATGATCAAGAACAGTGAAAAATGCAAGAATGAGAGCATTTCCGGAAATGAAGAGGAGACAAACAACCACTACACCAGGTCAGTGGATTCACAGTTAAAATTATGAACCGCTAGCAGGAAGGCTTTCTAAGAGCCATTAACAGTCAACCATCTACCTCTCACTAAGATCTAAGCACTAATAACAAAATCAGATTACATAAAGCGCGTGTATGCACGTGTGCACTTGTTCTGAACTGCAAGGGCAGAAACAGGCATATAATCTTCTTGCCTAAGTGGCTTCTTCACACTTATCTATTCCTTGCTTTGTGAGAAGACTGACCCTTGCAATGCCCTTTTGGTCTCCTTATATTTAGTAGATGGTTTTCTTAAGGCCCATTTGCCAGGGTCAAGTTTTTCAATATGTAAATTTTATGTAAATACTTTATCTTATATTCTAACTCAATTTTCCTTTACAACAATTCTATCCTTTAGATTGCCTTGTCCTGTCATAATTGCAATAGCTTGTGTTTCTTCATTCCCTCTGTCTTTTGTCTTTAAACCATAAAGATAACAGCATGCTTAGGGGAGGTGTTTGCTGGAAATAACTAAGATAACTGTGAGTGTGGACTTAGCTTTGTGACAAAACAGAGACTGGAATTTGGCCATTGAAAATCCCCCTTAAACCCTCTACTACTCTCTGGGGACATCTCACAAATCACAAAAAAAAAATTGTTTTGTTGTGTTTATTGCTCTGTAGACTTGGAGACTTTTAGGCAGAGAAGAAATCTGCATGATTTTCTGCAAGCTTTGAACTTACATATACAGCCCTTTGCTTCTTTCTCCATTAATCCTTTCAAACAAAATGTGGAATCAGTAGTAGGTTCTTGGTAAATGAATATCTGTGTAGGCTGCAGTCAGCCACAGAAGTGCAGAGCTTCAGGTCCTTCTGTGACTGCTCTCTCTCTCTCTCTCTCTCTCTCTCTCTCTCTCTCTCTCTTCCCTCATTTTTCCCTCCCTCCATCCCCTCCCTCTTTCCAAAATCCATAGATCCATAGCAACCAAGCTTGATTACCTACACTAGGCCTTCACAAGACTAGGCCTGTCAAAAGCCAGTTATGGATGGGGGAGCCTCATATGTCCCCCACTCCTCCTTACTGAACTCTTGAATAATAATATGGAAAATGGAGACATAATCTTTAGATGCATACACACTGGCAAGCCCACCTGGCTCTCTTGTATAGTTCCAACACCCATGGGTACACCGATGGCTCTCGTCTACCTCAATGTATCACATGCATAAAAATTAGGGAACAAGGGAAAGGGACCTGTAGGACAAGGAAGGTAAGGATTTGATGGGAGAGAGAGAAAAAAAGAGGGAGAGAGAAGATAAGGTAGGTGAATATAATGAGAACAGATCATATATTCCATATATATATAATTTTCAAAGCAAAAGTTTAATTAATAAAATACAGAAACCATATGAGAGGCTCATCCTCAAGATAGTCAAAATGTCTTGGCCCCATAAAAATCACACCTTATAAAATGTCCAAATGTCAGTCCCCTTAGTTACTGTAAGGATTATGTCAAATAGATTCTCATCCATCATGTAGAGCTTCATTTACAGAGGGGAAAATGAAGCTTTCAGAGGTGTTTGCCCTAGGTCACTGTCAAAATAAGCAGAGGCAGTAAAACACACACTCCAGGCTTCTAACTTAAATTTCAAGTTCGGTTCTTTGACTTCAAAGGCAAAGCCACATATGTGTTTAACTTCCTCCTGGGCATACTACACACGCTGCACAAAGTCTCCCACAATTCCTTTTCTCAGCCAAGTGCTGGAGAAGCTCATCAACCAGAGAAAAAGGTGAAGATCTCCCCTAGCATGTGCCATCTGTTGTCAGAGCCCCGAGCCTGGAGCTACTGCCGCTCAGGAGAGGAGCTGCAGTGACGCCCAGCATTAAACCCATTACAGTTCTATATGGAAGAACGGGGATGTGGAGTAATGAATGCATAAATTCTGAGGGTTTTAATCAATAATGTTGTGCCTAGACTTGGTGGAACAAACCAACACATTTGTGACTTTCTATTTTGTTTTTCCAGGACAGAGAGCTTATCACAGCTCACAGCTTCTAGTCAAAGGATCCCTTGCGATTAATCTTATTCCTCATGGTGCCTCGTTCTTCTCCTTCCCAGACTCAAGCACAATTTCTTTTCCTCCCTGGTTAGAAGCCATGATCCGTACTTTCCACTCTCCTGCTGGAAAGCTAAATGCTGTTGTGGAACCTGGAATCTCCCATTGCCAGTAATCAACAATTGTATTACAGAGTTTGTAGATAATATCCAAGGAGGACATTTTTTCATAGTAGAATGCTTTGAGGTCTCTGAGACAATGCCAAATTTGAAGTGTCAGGTTTTAACACTTTGGGCATAACCCGAGAAACTCTCTGTAATGCTAAAATACAGCTCTCATAGAGACTAGGGAGGTGGGAAAGATCTGAGAGGATTCTATGATTTTCCCCTGTGTCTTTCAGCCCAAGCTTAATACCTTCTTTTACCCTTGAGTGTGACTTGGACACAGTTGCTTACATCTAATACACAGAGTGCAACAATGATGATGGCCCCATTCCTGATATTAAACCACAAAATCCTAACATGATCTTTGGCTTGATCTTGGGGTTCTTCATGATAGAGAGGCAGTGCTAAGAAACTGGGGGCTGTTTCTGGCCACTAGCCAACAATAAATTGAAATCCCAACTCTCACAGCCTCCAAATCCCAGAATCTGAAGAACAACCACATGAGAAAGGCTGGGAGTTGATCCTGGCACTGTACCTTGACATCAACCACAGGGCTAGCCCCACCCAGCTTTAGCTGCAAATGTGAGGGAAAAGTATACAGATGAAACACCTAAGCACACCTGGATCACTTACCCAACAGATCATGAGGTATAATACATAAATATGGTCACTACAACTGTTCATAGGTTCCTTGATTTTTGTCCTTTGGGATTTAGCCTTACTGTGTGGCAAAGGCTGACTTCAAATTGATGATCTTCCTGTTTAGCCTCCTGAGTAGTCCAATTATAGGCATAAAAAAACTATGCCTCGAAGCTGGGGGGTTATCTCAAACATTGCAGTAAACAACTAATCTAACAAGTGACAGAAAATATTTGGAGAAGAGAGGTTTCTCTGGAAAGGTTAAACCAAGAGTGCGGAAGTGTTAGCCATCTTCTCTCATGTGGTTAGAAACAGCCCTTCTTGGACATAGTGAGACCAGAATTTAAACTCCAGGATATCACTAGAGATGTGATCAGCATCTTTTGAAACCCTAGGATTTTGGGGTCAGAATTCGGTGTGAAAAAAAAAATAGATCATTTGTCTAGGGAAGGAAGATACATTTGGAGAAAATCATGAATTATGTATTCATAATAAGTTGAAAATATTTGTAAACTGTTCCTACATTACAAAATGGAGACAATGAGACTAGAAACTCTCTAAGCCCCTCCACATTCACTCATCTATGGATAGATCTTATATGCTTTTAGTGTGACCACAACAGAAAAGAAAAGTTATTTTACATCTAATATGTAAAGTCCCTAGGGGCCACTTATTACTTTCAGGAATTCCCAGACTTCAATAGATACACACATCAAGACATGTTACTCAAATAGACACACTATGAAGTGCTCAAAAATCAAAGAATAAACTCTTTTCCTCAGCACTGTAACAAAACACCTAACAGAACAACTTGAGAGAAGTCTTATATAGACTCAGGGTTTAAAAGGGTGGGTCTATGGTTTCTTGGATCATGCATATTATTGTGTTTCTTTGAATTTTTTTGACTGTGGAGGAGCTACGTACAGAGAGGCGTTTCATTGTATGGGCTGCTAAGCTAAACCAACATATATGTTTTAAAGGCATCTTGATACTAAAATTTGGGTCTAAGGATTTGTTGCTTTGGAAAAGAGGTTCTGCTTTTGTTTCCAGAGAAGATGAGAACCTATGGATTAATTCCAGAATAATGTGGTTTGATGGACCAAGACCCTCTAAAAAGTAGCAGTGAACACCCCCAAAAATTACTTTGCCCAACAGCTGACTGAGATGAACCTAGCACAAAGGATATACCATGAAAGACCTGATTAACAGTGCCCCCAATCAGCATGAATAAGTCTAAAGATCTATGCCTATATTCCCAAATATTGTTTATATTTAAAGGGGGATATGATCTACAGATGGATATTTTGCTTTGGTATGTATCTTAGTTTATTTATAAGAATTTAAGCTCACTTCTGTTACCCATATATTTCTGCTCTTGATTAAGGTATTGTGTGTGCAGCTCATTTAGAAATGTAATGTATACTTAAGAAATATAGGTTAATAGGGAGTCATCTATAATACTAAAGTTCATAGTCATGTTAGTTGAGGTTTCTATATATTTTAGATAGATTTTTTTTCCAAATCTTTCAGAGACCTTCAGAATAGGGCATTTAAAATGTTTAAGAATTAAGATCAGAGACCCACATTGGAGCACCGGACTGAAATCTCAAGGTCCAAATCAGGAGCAGAAGGAGAGAGAGCACAAACAAAAAACTCAGGACCGCGAGGGGT
>NC_022031.1:15549387-15557547 GCF_000317375.1 Microtus ochrogaster | reverse complement strand
TCTTGCCTGGACTGTTTGATGAACTGGACATGCAGGACCCACAGAAAAATGACTGATGAACTTGCCTAAAGGTAAGATGATCTTTCAAGTTTCCTGCTTCATGAAAGAGTCTGCCAGACATCCTGCAGCATAGAGAAGTGACTAACAAACTGCCAATATAGGCAGAACTGTCTTTGAAATTTCTGCTTCATGGAAAAGTCTGCTGGATATTATGGGCGTGTAGGCTGAAGATGGATGCTCCAGTGATACAGAAGAACTTTGTGTGACTGTCCAGACAGCAAGATGTCTGCCAATTCTAGAGTTTTGGAAGTTGCTTGCAGTGCACTTTCTCTTTACTTTGGTAATATGATATCCTTCTGGAGTCTTTGATGGAGTTGAAGAATAGATAGTTGTTATTACAGTTTTCCTTAGTTATGATAAAAGATAAAGAATATAAAGATATGGTAACTATAATTCTTGCTTGAAACCTGTTTTGTTATATGTAATTTTACTATGTTAAATTTAAAACCTTCCTTTTTATTTTAACAGAAAAGGGGAGGTGATGTAGGATTCCCCTCTGTATGATGTGAATACCATTGGTTAATAAAGAAACTGGCTTGGGCCTGTTCAGGGAATAGAGGTACGCAGGGAAAATTAAACTGAATGCTAGGAGAAAGAAAGGTAGAGTCTAGAGAGAAGCTATGTAACCCTGTCAGAGATAGATGCTGGAACTATAGCCGGTAAGCAACTGCCACATGGCAATATACAGATTAATAGAAATGGGTTAAATTAAGATATAAGAGCTAGCCAACAAGAAGCTAGAGCTAATGGGCTAAGCAGTGATTTAATAAATACAGTTTCTATGTGATTATTTCAGACCTAAGTGGCTGAGAACCAACAAACGGCCTCCTTACAACACAAATAAAGACATCTTGGTACCAGGATAGTAGGATATTGCTGTGACAGATCTGACCATGGTGCTTTGGGAAGGATTCTAGAAGGACGTTAGAACTCTGGGTTATAAAAGCCATTGGAAATTGAGAGCTCTGTAGGTTATCCTGTAGGAGCTCAGAAGAGTGCTGAGAGCAATGCAGATGATGGAGACCTGACCTGTGAAATGTCAGAGGGAGGAAAAAAAACTCTGCTGGGCCATTTATGTGAAGACTCTGCGGTGTCTGGTCAACTGGGGCTGTGATAGCAAGAGACCAGAAACACTAAAGCAAAACCTTGTTTTACTGGGACAATGGATGCTGGTCAGCTGTGGCTGAAGAATTAGCTGTGTTTACACAGAGGTCAGCATCACTGTGGTGAAATATTTTGCAAGTGTTTCCTCAGAGCCAGCACATGGAAGCTCTGTTCAGAAGCAGTAAAAGTCATACTTGTGCTGGAAGCCAAACTGGGCATGTGTAAGAGTCTCTCAGGTGGTACTGGTTTCGAAGGCATGGAAGGGTAATGGAAAGCAGCTGAGAATTGGCACTGTGAGAGACCGGAAGAGGCTATTAGTGTAATACAAATGAAGTACTACATTAGTGAAGTATTCCTCCCAGTGGAGTACCAACGGAAGCCTCAGGATTGAATGCCACAAAGAAAAGTTGAGGCTTTGCATCATGAAGAGAACCCAGGAGAGACTATTGGTGTAAGTGCTGCCCAGTTGCAGAAGACAGCAGCCAGTACTGCTAACAGCAGCAGGGATGGACTGGAGCCAGCTGGAGCCTAAAAGACAAGCTGTGTGCTATAGTTGGTGAAGTTGGAGAAGGAGCTCAAGCCCTGTGAAGGAGCCCAGAAGATAATGAGTGACTCCCCGATACATGACATTGAATTATTTATATAGATGGGATTTGGCTTTGTTCAGATTGTGACTGTGCCCTGGTTCTTCCCTCTTGCAGTAAGAAAGTATCTAGCTTATTTTTATTTTTATGGAAGCTCACAGTTGAGTGCCTTTCAATTTTCAAGAAACATTTTGGATTTTAAAAGAGACTTTGAGCTTTAACAGAAACTAAACTTTTAAATTGTTTAGAATGGTAAAGACTGTAGGACATTTAAATTTGTAGCATGATTTATATTTGTGGTATTTATTAATCTTAGATCTTGAAGATGAACAGCAAAAACAACAAAACAGAAAGGATTGTGTCTTAACATAAATTGTATGTCAAGCTGACAAGGGATCAATTGTGCTTGCTAATTTATGACAACTTAATACAGGCTAGACACGAACCCAGTTGAGAAAATTCCTTTATAAGGGTTATAGGCAAGCATATAGTGTGTTTTCTTAATTAGCAATTGATAGTGGGTGGAGCTTCCCCGGCTGGTGGTCCTGGTGTGGTGGTTTGAATGAAAATGGTCCCCACAGACTGAGAGGGAGTTTTATTTTTGGAGGTGGGACCTTGTTTGAATAGGTATGGCCTTGCTGAAGGAAGTGCATCACTAGGGGTTTGAGATTTTAGAAGCTTAAACCAGGCTCAGAGGCTCACTCTCTGTTCCTGCTGCCTGGGGATCAGAATGTAGAACTCTCTGCTCCTTCTCCACCACCATACCTGCCTGCGTGCTGCCATAAATCCAACCATGATGATAATGGACTAACCCTCTGAACGAGTAGGCCCTAATTAAATGTTTTCCTTTATAAGAACTACTGTGGTCATGGTGTCTCTTCACAGCAATAGACACCCTAATACCCAGATTCCATAAGAAAGCAGACTGAGTAAGTCAGGGAAAACAAGCCAGTAAGTAACATTCCTCCATGGTCTCTGTATCACCTCCTGCCTCCAGGTTCCTGCCTGTTTGAGTTCCTGTCCTGTCTTCCCCAAAGAACAGAAATATGGAAGTGTAAGCCAAATAAACACTTTCCTCCAGAAGTTGCTTTGGTCATGGTGCTTCATCACAGAACTAGTAACCCAAACTAAGACAAGAACCTTCATAGTGCCAGATGTTGCTGTGGTTGGGTGTCATCATCATCAATAGCAGTGGACTCTGTGTGCAACAATACTGAACAACCAGGCAAGATGAGTATCTTGATTTATAGGGAGTGAAAAGAAAAAAAGACAGGGTGACACAAAGTTAATATGACTAAAATGCATCATCTCTGTGTATCAAATGTCCTTTAAAAAGTCATTATTATTCATAATTAATATATGAATAAAATATTAAAATAAACACAAAATACATGTGAAAATAATGTCTAACAAAAGTCAGATTCTCCTTGCAATTACACTCAAAGAATTTCTTTAAAATAATAATGATAATAAAGGATCATCATGACCTTGAAAGAGTCAACGATGCTTAGATAGAACAGAAGTAGGACTCACAAACCAATAAATCACAATTTATACAATTAAGCCAACTTAGTCTTTGAGGAACACAGCTAAGATATGGCAGAGTTAGGTAGCAGGCACTGTTCACAATACATATTTCTGACAAAAGACTGATATGACACTTAATACACACCAGCTCTTACAACAGACTGAAGAAGAGTAGCCACCCAGCGAGACAAGGTGCCGAAGATTTGGAGAAACATTACCCAGATGACACAGGAGTGGCAGACACATGACCAGCTCTGCAATGTCCAAATAATGCTACAAAAAGTGTCAATTCAAACCCACTAGATTCTCCATGATTTAAAAGACTAAGAACTATGTGAGGGTGAAGATTGTTTTTAGATGAGATGTGGCATCTTGGGTTTTCATTTCCTAGCTGCAATTTTTACATCTGAAGTCATTTTGTTGGTTTGGGTAAAGGTTTTCTTCCCCCTTCACTCCTTCCTTTCTCCTCCCCTTTGTCTTTTCTTCCTTCCCCCATCCCCTCTCCATCCCTGCCAGCCTTTCTTCTCTCTTTTTATGATCACCTACCCTCCTTCTTTGCATGAAGGTATTTGCAATATTCAGGAGTGACTCTGTTTTTTTTTTCTCTTTTTTTCTGTGGGAGACTGAGGTAATCAGTGTCTCTTCACAATAATCACTCTCCGTGTATGCACACATCTATGACAAGGGTCGGGACTTGCTACCTGTGCCTGTAACAAGGAGCTAGTTAGACTCTAGTTAAGCCCTGGCTTGCTCCTTGCTCCTTGCTCCTCTTGCTTCAGTGAGGTGCAATGGTACCATCAACTACCTATGGTCCCTGCCTGGGTTAGGTTTGACTGTTTTCAATCTCTGTTTTGTATTGTGTGTCTCCATGAGCTGGGCCTCTCTACTCTAGATCAGTTATAGCCCAGTCTGCACATATTTACATCAGTCAAAACTCCTTATTTTCTGGCAAGAATGTAAAATTATTAAACCACTTTAGATCTCTCTCTTTTTTTGCAGATTTTCCAACAGCAAAATCTGTTCTTAGTCAAAGAACCAGCTTTCCATTTTCTGATTATTTAACCAAGAAAAATAAAATCATATCCACACAAACTCTTATTTACTTGTATAAGAATGACTCCAGTGTACATCAATGGGTGACTCAGCAAAAGTAAATATCAAAATATGAATACATGGAAAATGTGGTATAATAATTAAAGAACAAATATATACCAACTACACAGTCACTTTAACACACTGAAAATTCAAACTAAAAATCACAAAATAAACACAGAACCACAGGAAGCAAAGGCATAGGTATCAAGAGGTCATGGGGGCCTTCAGGAAGATGGCCTTTTGTGTTTTAATTGATAAGTTTGCCTGTGTCAAAATATAGTGCATCATATATTTTAAATAAATGTCATTTGTAACATATAAATTATACATCAATGAACAAGAGTTTTTTACAAAGTGATGTAGAGGGTGAGTAAGAAGGGCAAACCTTGGCTGCACTTTCTTCCTTACCATTGAAGAGAAGGTAGTGGTTGAGTAAAATTGAAAAGAGGGGAGAGTTTGCTTAACCAGCTGCAGTGGACGTGGGTTTGGAGCCATGTGAATTTTTACTCAGCTTCTAGGTTCAGCGCAGAAGCTTTCCTTTATCTCTCAAATATCTTTCTGTGCAACGTTCTTCCACAGCCCCATTCTCACAGTGAGCCAAAGTAAAATGTGGTCATTTATTTGACTTCTGTTCACTTACTCATTGCTACATAAAAGCGTTCCAAATCTTCTACAGTGTTCCAGATCTGTGATTACCTCTGTATGTGTGCATGCACAGGCGATTGTAGGTGTGGGTGGGTGTGGGTGGGACACATGTGTTGGGAGCACATTATAGATATTTTAGTATCATATTTCCTTCCTTCCTTCCCTCCCTCCTTCCCTCCCTCCCTCCCTCGCTCCTTCCTTCCTTCCTTCCTTTTGATTTCATTACCACTTTCCCTTTCATTTAAGGGATCTCCTGGTTTCATGAAAATTCTTTCTGTTTTGAAACGTATTTCTGTGTGAATGGTAATTAGACCGGGCTAGTCAATCTCCCAATAACAGCATTAGGAGAAATAGAGCAATAGGGCTAGGTAATGTTTCATTACTGTTTCTAATTCATGCTCACTTCATAAAGCAAATTCTGGAGATCTGGCCTCTTAAGTTATGCAGCCTCAATAGGTCTACTCACTAGGCAATCTTGAACAAGTTCAAGAACTTATTCTTCAACTTCTGGGACTAATGGGGTGACTGTGTCAATTTGGATAGCTTGTTGGGCATCCCTTATAGAGAACAGAAGCTCCAATGTAAGCTAAGGAAGCCCAGGAGTCCCAGTTGTACAATGCAATTCTAAGTATTGCTTTTCCAGCCTGGGACTATGTACCTTTTACTCAGTCAGTGGTTATGCGTATTCTGAATGTGATTCTAGCACTGAGTTAGATGGCGCTTCAGATTATGAAAGGTGTGATTCTGGCAACGAACAACCTTGTGTGATAGGAATAATGCACAGAAAGATAAGCATATGAAGCCACAAGCAAGTGGAAAGCTCTTCAAAGTGTTGACTGAGTATTGAGAGGGTACAGTGTTCCAAATGCTGAGAAAGGTTGCAAGGGAATCTTCCTAGGTGAGAAACGAAAGTAAGTCATTTGGCCACAGGAAGCAGGGGAGGCTTATTCAACCCAATGGCTTTAGACGGAGGACTGTGCCCAGATTGACAGTGTATAAAATCTTTAAGTTACATATGCACTGTGCTAAGTGATCAACTATGCTGCCCAAACTGATGGGCCTTTATAGTTCAAGAAAATAATATTTAGAATTCCCTCTACATGCAGATATAATGTGAAGTACACCTGTCAAGAAATGTTGTTGTGGGAACTCCTTCAGCCAATAGCCTGTAAGATACTGGCCCACTTCGGGCATGGTCTCATATAGTATAAGTGCAGACAAAAAGCAAGCATAGCCCCTTTTCTGCTGGATTTGGTTCCAGTTCTCAGCACATGCAGAGGACTGAAGATTACTACCCTTTCTGTGAGTTTTTCCCCAAATAAATAAACCTTTGTTATACTCCATTCTGTGCTATTGTAGAACTTTTTGAAACAACAACAAAATGTGGTACTCAATAAGCTGTCCAGAGAACCATTATTACAGACTATTACTATAGAACATTATATCTTACAATACACCTGACAATGGAAATTTTCAGGATTTGTATGATAGTGTTTTTTAAATGCTCTAACCATTATATTGTCTCTACATTGTATCTTGGAAGATTCTAGATTTTGAATGTGTGATATGGTTTTTCTTTTGTAGAAACACAGCATTATCTGTAGGCCTTCTATGTGAGAACTCTCTAGAAGGTAGCCTTTCCTTTGCAGAGCTTAGACTTTGCTCTCGGTCCCGCCTTCCTCACCTGTCCTTTCCAGAGTTTTCAAAAACTACCCACCATGTTTGTTTATATCCTCCTGCCCTTCATGCAGCATGCCCTCCATATCATAAGCTATTTCCTTACACACAAAACTGTTCTACTTCCATCCTCTTAAAAAACAAAACAAAACAAACAACCCTCCTTTGAAGCTCATACCATTTGGTGTCCTTCTTTCCTCCCTTTCTCTCTTCTTTCTCATTTGCCAATGTCTTCCCCTCCACCCAAGTGCTTGGGTCACAATGTGTGACTATCTATCCACCGAGCTCCATCCTGGTGCAATTCTCCTTATCACATCAGCAACACCTCCACGGCTACAGCTGCCCTTACGACCTCAGACAAGGTTTCCTTTGCTTTTTTATCAGCCTCTGTCCTAATCTTTGAAGATAGTAGGAATTCCATCAGAAACTTCCTCATTCTTTCTACAGATTCTTAGCCTTTTTCTTTCTCTTCTAGCTCAGTACCCATGGCCCATCCTTACACAGGACCTTCCTAACACTCTGACATCCTTGAGTTTCTTGCTTTTGTTTAATCATGTCTAATGTAGATGTGAAGTTTTTGCTGAGATAACTTATAACTTCCATCTATTGTGTATAAGAGAAACCACTCGGCAGGAGTGGGGCTGGGAGGGTGGGTTCAGATCATAAATGTGCTGCTCTCCAGCATGTTATTGAGACAAATGATAGGCAATACAATGCTTCAAAATATTCTCTTGGATAACTAAAGATTTTGAATTCTGTAGATCAGGATAAAAATCTTACTTGAATTAAATACATGAATGTTCTGGTCCAGTGGTATTTTTCCTTTAGAGTGAGGACATCATCCATTTGCTGGTTTTCAGTTGTGATTAAAACCAGATGTGGATCCTGCCTGCATCAAGCATGTAAAATCTAACAGTAGACATTTGGTGGAGAAAAAAAAAACATCAAAAAACTTGTGAATAACTGAGGAGAAAATTCATGTCACTGGGAGACAATGAAGCATAGGGACAATCTTTTCAAGAGACTTGTATGGAGAAATGACATTGAGGCCAGAGCTGAAGACCCAGAGTTGTAAAGGTGATTGAGGAAAACTGGCATTTGTCATGAGCTTCAAATGTGTTATTGCATGAAAAGCACAAACTTCTTCCACTTTGAGTTTGATAGAAGAGTGGAAATATCATTTATTTATGAGAATTATTATGCCTAAATTTGTAAAATAATTAAAACAAAAAATAAGTAAGTCATTTTTTATTCACTTCATGGAAAATAAATTACTGTACCCTCTAAAAAGTGACCTGAGTGGACTGGAGTCTTTTGTACTGGCAAGTGTTAATATTTTTCCTTGGCCGAAAAACCTCTCTGCAGATGCAAATAATCCTAATCAGATCAGATCAGACCAAATTAGAAGATGCCCAGGTTTGATGGATGGCAACATTTCCAGGTGGTCCCCTGGAAAACAGAGAAGGGA
>NC_022031.1:15529889-15548959 GCF_000317375.1 Microtus ochrogaster | reverse complement strand
TCGGCGTAAATAAATGCAAGGCAGATATTAAAGAATATATACAGCTTTAATGTTTAAATAAGCTTACAGAACCAAGGTTCCTGCATAGCCGTTTCACAGGAGACAGGAAAAAAAGACAAGCCACCTCCCGTGCGCCCCAATTTATCCCTATGCATTCGCCCGAGGCAAACCCGCCCCCTAAAGGGGCTGGCTTAACCCTACACACACAGCAAAGGGCAGCCTTTCACCCCTTCAGCTTCCTGGGTGTTACACCCTGGGGATTGATCATCTCATCCTGAGAGGACAGGTAGACTAAATCTTCCCACCACAGAAAAATCTTCAGGCCTCTTGTACTCAACAGCTAACGGCAAGCACTGCTTCTAGGCTGATATTCTCCAAGAACTAAGGAGAGATTTGGGATTGCCTACATAGCTTAAAAAACAACAACAACAAAAACTGTCTCATTTCTGCTCATTTATCCCCCTTAGATCTGTCTAATGACATTTGATGGTTTAAGGTACTGGTGGCTCATTCATTTGCTAAGTTTCCTGCTAAAAATATAGACACGTGTGCCTCTTTCTCAGGCTTCATAGTCCAGGATTAAAAGGTTGCAGGTGTATCTTAAAATTCCAGATTTCCCAATTCCCTCTAATTGTCTTCTAAAATATTCCTGATCCAGTTGTCTTGCAGATACTTTCAGGTTCCTAAAAGAGGTCTGCTGCTTTATAAGAAATCTGGTCTGGTAAAAAAAAAAAAAAAAAAACCAGTCTCCAGAGTGTATTTTAACTCTACCCATTTTCAAGCATATTTTACAGGTCACTCCTACTGTCTGGGCCAAGACCAAATTACAAAGGGTCCTCCATACAATGTAATCACCTGCACCACCTTCTGGGTCTTCACCATTGGTACCAATTCTCCTGGCTCAAAAGGACTCCTACCAACTAAAATCTGTTTTTAAAAGGGCATATGTGATCTTGTATCTCACTTATTCACTTAAACCTCACCTGTACAACCAGAGAACTTCTCTGTCCCATTCTTTCTGGCAGTTAATGACCCTTCCCATAACTAGCTCCATTCATAGGGCCAATAATAACAATATATTTTCTCTCCTAGCCACCTATCTTTTTTATCATCCTCAAAGAACAGCTGCCGGAGGTCTCCAGGATGACAGTGAACTGGATGCCTCTCTAGAGACACCTCTTGTTGAGTGTGAGCCCACCAACTCCCAATGCTCCCCTCTCCCATGTCACCCAATGCCCACAGGAAGTAGCCAGACTTGAGCTGGAGCCCCTTTATCCAAGGAGTCTAAAATGTTTTGTTGAGGTGCTTCTCCTCAGCATGCTGGCACCTCTTTATCCATGAGTCTAGAATGTTTGGCTGGGGGCGTCATCCTAGCCCCCAGGCATCCACATATACAAGGAGTCTAAAAAATGTTTAGTTAAAAGCATCACCTCAGTCCCTAACATTCTTATTAAAAAAAAAAAAAAAGCCTGGAATGTTTTGCTGAGGGCTTCACCCCAGCTCCTGACATAAGCCCCCTCTCCTGGAAGTTGCCTGAGTCTAAACTCTACCTCTGAAAAAGTCCACCAAATGGTGACCCATCCCCAGGGAAGGATAAGACCACTCCCACAGGCTATTTAAACTACGCCCTAGAGAATGAACATATGGTCTCCCAGTTTTCCGTGGCCTCCTGGTTTGCCATGGTCTTCCTGATTATCTGTCCCCCTCTCTGTGTTTTCCCTCAGGGCCACCAGGAAGTGTTGCCACCCATGAAACCTAAGCATCTTCTAATTCAGTCTGCTTTGATCTGACTGGGATTGTTTGCATTGGCAGAGAGGTTTGTCAGTCAAGGAAAAATGCTTAACAGCAAGCACTAAGTCTGCATACTATTACCTAAGGCTACCCCATTTTCCTCATGGGCTGAGGCAGCTTTAACTTTGGGGTGAATTCTTAGAATCTGAGCTAAGAGCTGGATGTTAGGATCTAACAGACTCGGTTTAAGTATCAAAAAACACAGGCAGCATTGTAGGTTCTGATCTTGATTAATGGCGGGGAATTAACCTCAGTTTCTAAAAGGTGCTGTGAGGGAAAGCTGCAGAGTCTAGATCACATCAAGTCATAACAGACTCCGCTCTCTGATTCCTAACTTGCTCAGCCAGACTTGTTCGACTATGCTCTGGATGTCGAATGGTGTGCAGCTGGGCCTTACGTAATCACACGCATCGGTATTTTCATGTCGGCCAGAGTGGAGGGAAAGTGACATCTATGGTGAATGTGCTTAGAGTAGCTAAGATGGAAGGGTCATATACCGAGGACCTGAGAATGACTTCTACAACTTGAGGCCAGTGCCTGACTGGCAGCTAGAAACTGCATGGGACCCAGCCTTTCAATCACTGAATAAATTCTACTATCCAGCAGAGACCTTAGAGGAAGCCCTTCCCAGGGCCTCCAAGTAGGAATGCAGCTCAGCTCCATGTTTTGATGTGACCAATACAATAAAGAAATTGCGTTTTTCAAGACTTCTGAAAGAGTCTGAGCAAAATAACTCGGCCACAGATCCCTCAACCTCTCTCAGACCACGTGCTGGTATATCAGGAGCCAATTTCCTCCTAAAATCATTGCAGGAACCATCACCCTGGGAGTCTGCAGAGAACCCCACACCCCTAATTGTGTTAGGAATTGTTCTATTGACAGAGCCTACCCCACACCCAAATTGGCAGTTAATGGAGAGCTATCTGTTAGTGGAACCCACCCCACATTCCAAACTATCTATAGAACTAGGTGTGTCATCTCCTAGTTGTGACTTCCTGGCCTACATGACCTGACCGAACGTAACCTCCTGGCCTACGTGACCAACGAGAACCACGTGACCAATGTGAACCACACAGCAAGAGCCCAGGCCCCTGTGCCCACCCCCCAACTCCTTACCCTATATAAGCTGTACCCCATCTCTAATAAACGGAGGCTTTGACAGGAACCTCAGCTTAGCCTCCTTCTTGTCTCCTAGCCCATTATCTTCCAGATAGTGCCTCTCCAGGACCCTGGAATAACTGACTGCAGGGTGGGTTACAACCCCTAGACTGAGTAGCCCACCCAAAAGCGGTTTACACTGGTATATGTATGAGCCCCTACTCATCTCAGTTGTGGTCCTGTTTCTGGGAAATGCAGTAAGGCAAATGAGCCAATCTATTCTTAACATAGTAGTAGTTGATGTGGTCAACACTCAGTTTTATCAGAAACTGCACATTTATTCATGGTTTGGAAATGCAATATAAACAGATTAAGTTTATTTATTTGGAGGAAATATATTTGTAGATAGTAATTATATTTTCTCACAGTTGGTCATCCATAACTATACATTCTACACTGAAAAAATTTAACAAAATTATGGAATGAAAATGTAGTTACACCTTTCACAATTGTATTTGTGCTAAATGTGGTTTTATTCTTGTCATTTTCTTCTAATTTAATAAGTAACGATTTGCATGGCATTTATATATACAATGTAAATGTATATTCATAGTATATACATAGTCATGTATATACATAGACATGGATATACATAGTCAGGATTGGTTTTCTGGTGGTTATGAGTGAAATAAATACTTTAACCAAAGCAACTTAAAGAAGGGAGGAAGGAAACAATGACTATTTTGGCATCTCCCAGCTCAAAATATAATCCACCATGGTAGGGAAGCCAAGACCGCAGTAACTTGAGGCAGTCATTCACATTGCATCTCTAATAAAGTGGAGAGCAAGGGAGGGATGCATGCTGGTCCTCAGCTCACTCCATCGTTCCTCACCAAGGAACAGTTCTAGACACAGTTAAGATGGTTTTCCAACATCCATTAATACAATCAAGTTATTCCCTCATAGACATCCCCAGAGAAAAACCTTAATGTATGTAGATAATCCCTCACAGGTGTGCCCAGAGACCTCATCTCTCACCTGATTCCAGATCCTGCAAGTTGGCAGCTGCCAGTAACCTTTCACACGTCTAGTGATAATGAAAATTATGAGGAAGGATGCTTGTAGGTTGTACAATGCAAACAAAACCTTTTTTTTTTTTGCATGAAGAACTTGTACGTGGTCGATTTCGGTAGTTGTGGGGGACTCTAGAAATCCTGGTTCAAAAATTATAGAAAAGCAAAAGCCAGGAAATAGCAGGAGTCTAGTAGTTGTACGGTACAATGTAACTCTGGTCAATGTTGAGGATTTAACCTTTCATAAATGCGTGCTAAGTGAGCCGTGGAGGAAGCAGGGCAGACACTCTGCTCTGGAAGAAGTCCTAAGCCAACACTGGAAGACTCAAAAAATGGTTATTTCAGGTCTACACTGTGCTCAGAAAAATACCCTTTTGGATGAAATGCTAGGAATTAGCACCAGTGTAGCAAGGATCTAAGTGTCAGAAGTCTAATAAGAAGGTTCCATGATGGCTGAGTGGGGGAGGTGAGGTACACATGACTGTCCCAGGTAAGAATCAGGACAACCCTGTATTAGTAAGGTTCTCTAGTGGAACCGAATTGATAAGGTGAGTGAGTGTGTGTGTGTGTGTGTGTGTGTGTGTGTGTGTGTGTGTAAAGCATTTATTGAATCAAGCTTGCGTTAAAATAGTAACAACAGTTGTCTCACACCTGAGACCTGGGAGCTCAATCCACGAGCTGTTCATGAGGCTGGGTACCTAGGCAGTCCCAATCTGGTGTTGAAATCCAGGAGTGTTATTGGAGAGCTTCTGGTCCTTAGTCAGTGATGGAAGCCTGGGGATGCTTGTTCTGATGCAAGTAAAGGAATCAGCATCAATATCATTAGCAGCAGCAACAACAGGAGGAGGAGGGGGAGCAAAAGTGTAAATTAATACAGCAGTAAAGGGGAAGGCAGAAGTGGTAAGAGGAAAGTCAAGGAAACAAAAGGTAAACAATCTTCCTCTGCTACACCCTCTTCCCCTGGGCTGTTACCAGAAGCTGATATGAGATGGCTCTTCCCACATCAATTAAGGCAGTCAAGATGGTTCTTTAGCTGGCATTCCCTACTCAGGGAATTCTATGTTGTGACAAGTTGCCGTTAAAACCAGCTATCTTGACAACTAAGAAAACACTAGGTTTCAAAGGGAGTGATTGAAGGAGAATTCTGGAAATCCACTAAGACTTTTCAGGATCCTTAAACAATGCTGTCACAAGAAAGCCTGTGGCAAGAGAAGTCATCAAACTGAAACTTCATCTCAGCTCCTCAGCTAGGGCAAAAGAGGAGGGCTCCTTACTGCTGGGAAAAAATAAACAAAAACAAAACAAACAAACAAAAAAACCAGACAGGCGGTGACAACAATCTCAATAATAGTAGCAGATACAGAAACCTAGATAGAGAGAAATACCACAGTGGTCATAGGCTTCCCTCAGTTTGTTGGCCAGGATGTTCTTAGGATTGCTAAGTCTGTCCCCAAAGAAGGACTATACTGGGCCTCTGTTTAAGCCCAGAATCTAAGTTGTTACAACAGCGATGTTCCATGTAGCTCTGCATTAGAAGCTGGAAACTGTCCTTCTAATGTCATGAACAGCACCGGGCTGGTGGTGACTTATAGGCTCAGCATCCTGTGTCTTCAATGCCAAGACATGTCAGAGTTATTTCTTCGGTGCCTCCCACGGTTTCACCTGCAGATCTCAAGCAGCTTCCCCTTCCAGCCCATACCATAGACTGATTTACCGGCTGTGGTAATTTGAATGTAACTGCCCCACCCCATAATCTCATAGGGAATGGCACTATTAGGAGCTGTGGCTTTGTTAGAGTGGGTATGGCCTTGTTAGAGTAAGTGTGTCATTGTGGGGGCAGGCTTTAATGTTTCCTATGCTCAGGATATAACCCAGTGTCTCAGTCTTCCTGTTTCAGGCAAGATGTAGGACTCACAGCTCCAGCACCCTGTCTGCCTGCATGCCACCCTGCTCCCTGTCAAGATGATAATGTATTTAGCCTCTGAACTATAAGCTGTCACGTCAATTAAATTTATTTATTTAAAAATTATTTTTCATTTTATATACCAATGCCATTTCCCCCTCATTCTCCTGCCGCCTCCCCATCCCCACTCTCCTATCCACACCTCAGATGGGGTAAGGCCTTCTTTGGGGAGTCAACAAAGTCTGGCATACAAAGTTGAGGCAGAACCAGGGCCCCTCCCCCTGTATCAAGGTTGAGCAAGGTATCCCACCATAGGGAATGGGCTCCAAAAAGACGGTTCCTTCATCTGGGATAAGTACTGGTGCCACTGCTAGCCCTGCCCAACAGATCAAATCACATAACTGTCACCCACATTCAGAGGGGCTAATTTAGTCCCATGCAGGTTCTCCAGTTGTCAGTTTATAGTCTCTGAGTCCCACTAGCTCAGGTCAACTGTTTCTGTGGTTTTCCCCATCATGATCTTGATCCTTTCCCTTGCTCATGTGATCCCCCCTCCTTCTCTTCAACTGAACTACAGGAGCTCAGCCCTGCGCTTGGCTGTGGGTCACTGAATCTGCTTTCATCAGTTACTGGATGTAGGTTCTATGATGACAAATCGGGTAGTCACTAATCTGATTGATTAAAGGGGAAGGGCAGTTCAGGTATCCTCTCCACTACAGAAAGGAGTCTTGGAGAATCCTTGTGAACTACCGAGAGTTTCTCTAGCACCAGGTTTCCTTCTAACCACATCATGGCTCCCTCTAGTAAGATATCTGTTTCATTGTTCTCTCCCTCTGTCCCTCCTCCAACTTGGTATTCTTGCTCACCCATGTTTTCATCCACAAGCCCCTCCTTTCTACCCCCTTCCAGTTTACAAAGGAAATTATAACTATTTTCCCTTCCTGGAACCCTCCTTGTATGTCCTTATGGTCCCCCTTTTACCTAGCTTCTCTAGAGTTGTGGATTGTAGCTTGGTTATCTTTTGCTTTACATCTAATATCCACTTATAAGTGAACAGACACCACGTTTGTCCTTTTGGATCTGGGTTACCTCACTCAGGAATTTTTTTCTAGTTCCATTTATTTGCCTGCAAAATTCAAGATGTTGTTGTTTTTACTGCTGAGTAAATGTACTATATTTTCTTTATCTACTCTTTAGTGAATGGGTGTCTAGCCTGTTTCCAGGTTCTGGTTATTACAAATAATGCTGCTATGCACATAGTTGAGCAAATGCACAAAACTCAAGTCCAAGTGGATCAAAGACTTCAACATAAATCCAGCTACAAGAACCTATAGGAGACAAAGTAGGAAGTAGCCTTGAATGCATTGGCAGAGGAGAGCACTTCTTAATATAACACCAATAGCACAGGCACTGAGAGCAACAATCAATAAATGGAATCTCTTGAAACTGAGAAGCTTCTGTAAAGCAAGGACACTGTCAGTAAGACAAAAAGGCAACCTACTGAATAGAAAAAGATCTTCACCAATCCCACATCTGACAGAAGACTGATATCCAAACTATATAAATAACTCAAGAAACTAGACACCAAAATGCCAAATAGTTCAGTTTAATAAATGGGATACATAACTAAACAGAGAACTCCCATCAGAAGAAGCTCAAATGGCTGAAAGACGATTAAGGAATTGCTCAACCTTTTTAGCCATCGAGGAAATGCCGATCAAAATGACTCTGAGATAGCATTTTACACCTGTCAGAATGGCTAAGATCAAAAACACTGATGACAGCTTACCTTGGAGAAGACATGGAGAAAAGGGAACACTCCTCCGTTGCTGCTTGGAGTGCAAGCTTGGACAGCCACTTTGGAAATCAGTATGGTGGTTTCTCAGAAAATTGAGAATCAACCTACCTCAAAGCCCAGCAATACCACTCTTGGGCACATACCCAAAGGATGCACAATTTTTTCTGTATAAGAAACAATATGGTCATGATGTCCATTCATAGCAGTAGAAACCCTAACTAAGACATTGGTATATTTCAATCTTAGTACTCAGGACCAGAGGAAGGCCCCATCCTAGTCTCACAATGCCATATTGTAAGCTCCAACTCTACTAGTGTTTGCTTGACAGGAACCTACAATTGTTTCCATCCATGACCTAAAATTCCAAGACCATAGATACTGAAGCCACAAATCACAGCATCATTTGTGTTCCATGTGGAGAACAAAGGGAAGGTTTTCTTTAATGTGCATATTTCTAGGACATGGTGGTCATTACTACAATCCCATATGTGATTTATGACCCAAGGAAGATTACTTCCCAGGATCAGTGACTGGGAATCACAGGTGGTAGGGTCAAAAGCCTTTTTTACACTTGAGCATGTCCTGTAAAGCATGAAGAAAATGCTACCTAGGTCCCACATTCTAGGAAAATACATAACCCTATATCACATGCAGTAAAACCCAACATCACCAGTGTTCATAATGTTCCACCCTGTGGCTACATAACTGCATTTATTGCCTCACGGGGATGAGAGATTTCACACACTCACTCTGAGAGACCTGGCGAAAAACTTTTAGGTATACTGTGGATTGGAAAACATGAATGCTGGTGTTGATATTACCAACCCTGGTGTCATTTGTGCTTGATCCAAGGGACCAGGGAACTGTCACTATGCACCCTCAAACTCCCTTGTCATTATAAGCCTCTATGTCTTCACTGCTAACTTGTGTGGGATCTGAGAATGTGCATGTTTAGAAACACAGGGCTGCTACAAAGCCATACAATTACCTTACTGACCATCACAGTCTGAATTATTTAAATTCTCATAGGCACTGCTGACATCAATAAAAACTGACTACAAAAGAGATCATACTTTTCAGCCCGTCTATGAGTATAGCCAAAGCACCTACACAATCGGCATCTTGTATCTCATCTAAAAGAAAAAAATTTTGGCCAAAAGGCTACATCAAAAATCTTAACAACAAAAGCTTACTCTTGGCAGATACATAATTTTCACTGCAGAGGCACAAAAGAAACACAAATCTTCTAAAGGAAAAAAAATCAGCAGATATAAACCTCAGCTAAAGAAAATCTGTAAAATAACTGGAAAGGAAACCGAAATAATGATACTAAGAACAGTCGGTGAGATGTACGACAATTAAGATAGAAAATATTTAAAAAGGAGAAAAACAACTCAAGCTATGAATGGAAATTCATCAAAGAGAGAGATAAATAATAAATAAGGACCCAACACATATTCGATCTGAATACTTCTATCACTGAAATGAAATGAAAATAGAATTGCCTATTAGTCAGGGTTTTCTAAAGGCCAGAACTGAGAGCATGAGTTATACACTAGAGTAACTTACAGCTGTAGCATAAGTGGGACATAAATGGATGTCCCCTGAGAGAAAGGGTTCAGTCGTTTCAATCCGTGAGACTTCTCATCTCTGCAGTTCAAATCTGGCGCTGCAGTCCCAGGCAAGCACTAGAGAACTGTCAGTCTTCAGTCTCGTCAAGATTCTGAAGAAATAGGTTCTAACACCAGTGAGGAAATGCCTCAGCAACAGAATAGATGAACTTGCCTGAAAGAGTGAGAGGAAGCAAGCAAAAAACAAAACCTTCCTTCTTCTATGTCCTTTTATGTAGGCTACCATTAGATAGTGTGGCCCATATTTAGGGTGGGTCTTCTCCCCTAAAATGATCCAATCAAGAAAATCCTTCACTGTGTGTCCAGTAGCTTATGTTTCAATTGATTCCAGATGTGGTTAAATTAACAACCAAGATTAGCCATCACAGACCCATAGACCCATTGTCAACTTGTTACGTACGTATTTATGCCATGTTTAATTTCCAAGTGAAAATAATAACCTGATCATAATTCTACATAATACGATATAGTCATCTCACGTACAACCACCAATATGTAATATATTTCAGAATAGGTGGAGATGTCTTTTCCAATACATGTGCCTATGGTGGTTATTCTCATTTGAAGCACAAAAACTGAGTGTTCTCAACAGACAATAACAAGCAACAAACAAACCAACAAACCCCATTGGATATGAAAGTAACTCTTTGGAAATCACCTACAATGGATTAAGATGAGCTTTAACAAGTGCAGTCAGTGACTGTGAACCTGAAAGGATACAATTGAGTCAAATACTTGCATTATGGTAATACCAATGGGGTAAAAGGGGGAAAAACAATGAAACCTCATTTCATGAAATGATACCTTTAAAAAGCCCAGGTCTTCCTACAGATGAATACCGAGGTCTCAGAGGTTTGAAGAGCCTCAGATGTCCTCAACCAAAGGACTTTACCAAGGCACATGGTAGCCAAAGTGTCAAAAGTACATGATAAAGAAGAATTTCTAAAGACAGTAAAGATAACTTGTTGACATATAAGGGGAAGACAATAACAGCAGATCTTTGAGTAGAAGCCCCAGAGCCCAGAAAAAGAAGTGTGATTATTATTCAAATCCTGAAGAAATGTTGTGCCCCCCCCAAAAAAAGAACATTGTATCTGGCAAAAATGTAACAATGTTCCTCAGGAATGAAGTCTTTCCTCCTTTAGTGGAAACTAAGCCTTATGGGACATGCTTAAGAAGTTCTAAACTAAAAACAGGACTACCATGATAAAAATCACAAGTGGACAGGGCTCACTAGAATAACAGATGCACAAAAGTAAATAAATTAATAAAAATAGGAGAGAAGCAAAACTTACAGTGAGAGAAAACCAGCAAACCATGAAAATAAAATACAGTATAGGTGGAAAGGAACAAAGAATATTTAAAACAAGCATGAAATAAGAAAATGACAAGGAGGAAATTTGTACATCTCAATAGTATCCTAAGTGTAAACTGTAACAAAAGACACATTGAAGGAGAAAGTGCAGGCATGACCTGACTGTCCACTGATTCGTCATATTCCTTTTCTAAATAAGAAGCATGGCACACTGTGTTCCAGATGTCAGAACTCTGAATTCTGGAGTAGTGTGAGTAGCTGAGAGCTGCATAGAGACCCTGGGAGTGTGAGCGCTCACCGTCCAATCCAAAGTCATGTGTTAACCAATCACAGTGGATAGCTTCCATCTATTAGTGGTGGCTCACATGCAAGAAAGCAGACACTGTTCCCAAAACTGTTTTTTGAGCGATTTATCTCCACACTCTTTACCAAGGTGCAGCCATTGCTCTTTTGTTGGGAGGCTCTCGTAATGGTGGCAGCACACTTGCTGAATAAACTCTAACAACAATCAAGACCCAGTTATATGCTGCCTCCAAAAACATTTCTTCTCTGGTGAAAATATAAATTGAAAGTGAAGAACTGGGGGAAAAAAACAAACCCCCCCAAAAAAAACCCCAAACAACATACAAATAGAGATCAAAAGTGAAAACAAGCAGCCCACTCAGATCAGATAAAGCAGACTTTGAAATAAAACACTGAGCAGACACAAATAGGTTTACTATATATTCATACAAGGACCAGTTCATCAAGGAAGTATAGTTCTTTCCACTTGAAAATTTTTGATTAGTTTTAGAATAATAAAAATTAGTTCTTCTTTTAAAGTTTTTGTGGA
The DNA here is from genome assembly GCF_000317375.1 of Microtus ochrogaster. Taxonomy (NCBI): domain Eukaryota; kingdom Metazoa; phylum Chordata; class Mammalia; order Rodentia; family Cricetidae; genus Microtus; species Microtus ochrogaster. The sequence continues at coordinate 15,537,518 of NC_022031.1, read as the reverse complement.
ACACAGCAATAAAAACTGGAGTGGCAGCCCTTGTCTGCAGTCTCAACACTGGAGAGGTGGAGATAGGAGAATCATGAGTTCAAGACCAACTTTTGCTACATAGTGAGACCATGAGTCAGAAAGAGGATGGCTGGGAAACAAAAGAAAAAAGGACTCTGTGAGATTCTTTTTAAGATGACAATGTTACCCGATAGCAAGCTAAAGATGTACAAAAGAGAAAACCATAGAAGCAAATTCTTGATTAACACAGGTGCAAACATTGCCAATAAAGTACTAGCAAGACAAGCTCAGCTGCACCCTAAGACATCATACACTGTGATCAAGTGAGATTCATTCCAGGGGTGTAAGGATAGTTTAATACATGCAATCAATATTAATACAACACATCAACATAACTAAGGACAAAACCAAAGGGTCATCACAATAGTCACAGAAAGGACATTAAATAAGATCCATTGTTCTCATAACAAAAACACTCAAAAAATTAACACATAAGGAATATGTTTTACATGCTTCAAACTAATAAAGGCTATATAGTAAACACCCACAGCGAATATCACACTGAAAGGAAAAAAGCCAAACAATGTTTCCTCTGAGAGCTGAACCAGGAAAATTTGAGGCTAGAGAGATGTCCAGACACTGAGAGCACTCATTGTTCTTGCATAGATCACAAATTTTGCTAGCCATCACATCAAGTGCCTCATAAACCACCTGTAATTCTACATTCAAAAGATCTGTATTAGATAGTTATTGTTGCTATGATAAAATACAATGATCACAAGGAACTGAGAGAGAAAAGGGTTTGTTTGGAGTTATAGCTCAACTGTAATGCTGTCCATAATGGCCAGAAAGGCACAGCAGCAGAATCAGGAAGCAGAGAAAGGGATTGCATTTTATCTGCACAGGAAAATACAGAGGCAGCTGTGGGTATGTGTGTAACGCTGTAAACCCTCAAAGACCACTCCTAGAGACATATCTCTCCAGCTTGTCTTCACCTCCCAGAAGTTTTATAACCTCCCTAAATCGAGCCACTAACTGGGGACCAAGTATTTAGAACATGAGCCTACAGAGAACATTATTTTATTTAAACTACTCCAGGATCTAATAGCCTCTTGTTCTCTCCATGAACATCTGAACTTACTTGTGTGGATAAATCTTCCACATATATACACACATACACATGGTTTAAAAACTGAAAAGTAGAGTCTTTTTTAAAAAACACAGATGCTGACTTTATCCACCTGTACAATTCTTTTCCCACAAAAGCTAAACAGTATTCATTTTACTGGGAGTCTCAACATGACCATTACACGAGAGAAATCTGTGAATGATGTCCATATTGTGAAGGAAATTTAGTTCCTCCTTTTTGCAGACAGGATGCTGTCATGCATAGCAAACCTAAATGTCCATATTCCACCAGGAAGCTGATAGGGCTTTTAAGCAAACTCAGAAAAGTTGTAGGATACCAAACAACATGCAAAAATTGCCTTTGTAGACACTGGTGATGGACTGGCTCACAAAGAAAATAAGAAAGCAACCCCACCTACAAGAGCTATAAAAATACTTAGGAATAAGTTTAACCAAGGAAGCGAGAGACTTTTCTAAAGAAAACGGTAAAATATAAAGGAAAGAGAACACAAAAAAAGATCAGATCAATCTGATGTGCATGAAAGGATGGAGCTGCTTAAAAGACTCTCCTGCCCAAAGTGATGTAGAGTCAATAAACACAACACGTACCAAAATAGTAATGACTCTGTCTCAGGTACTTTTCTATTGTGTGATAAACACAATGACTAAGACAGCTTAGGAGAAGGATGGTTTACTTGGGCTTACAGTTCCAGAGGAATACAAGTCCATCGTGGCAGGGAATCATAGCAGCAAGCTGCAGATACAGCAACAAGAACAGCTGAGAGACAACATCTCAAATCACAAAAACAGAAGCAGAGTGAGCACACTGAGAATGGCATGTGTTTGTAAACTCTCAAACTCCTCTTGTAGTGACATATTTCCTCCAACAAGGCCATACCCTCCTAAGCATCCCTGAACAGTGCCACCAGCTGCAGATTAAATAAACGAATGCTTGGTCTGAATCTATGGCAGAAAGTCTCATTCAAACCACTACAACTTTCTTCACATAAATTGAGAGAAATCCATTTTTCATGTGGAAGCTCAAAAGAACTAGAACAGTCAAATCAATCCTAAACAACAGTGAAAGAACAGCAGTATGTTTCATGGCATTTTAGCTCAAAACATGCTTCAAAACTGTAGTGACCCAAAGAACATAGTACTCATATAAAAATAGACATATAGACCAATGGAACAACAACACTGAAATAAAGCAACTGGCTTATAGCTAAGACATTGTTGACAAAGATATCAATTACATGCAGTTGGGGAAGCAAATGTATTCAATAGATGGTTCAAGCAAATTGTGTGTGTGTGTGTGTGTGTGTGTGTGTGTGTGTGTGTGTACGTGTTAGAGTTTCTATTGCTGTGACAAAACACCATGATCTAAAAGCAAGTTATGGAGGAAAGGGTTTATTTGGCTTACACTTGAGCATTGTTCATCATCACTGAAAGAAGTCAGGACAGAAACACAAACAGGGCAGGAGCCAGGAGGGGAACAGCTTACTGGCTTGCTTCCCATGATTTGCCTACTCCACCTTTTTATAAGAAGAATCCAGCAGCCCAGAAATGACACCACCCACCATGGGCTATGCTCTCCCACATCACTCAATGAAAAAAAATGCCTTATACCTGGATCTCATTGAAACAGTTCCACAACTGACGTTCCTTCCTCTGATGACTCTAGCTTGTGACGAGTTGACACTCAAAATCAGTCAGTACATTGTGTGTGTGTGTCTGTGTGTGTGAGTGTGTGTACATATGTACATGTGTGCATGCACACACGCACAGATGACTGAATCTGAAATTGTTTCACTTACCATGCAACAAAATTAACTCATCCCAAGCAAAGGAGGAAATTCAAAACGTGAACTAGAAATTACGATAAAAAATCAGGAAGGAAACACTTCAAGACACTGGTATTAATATTTGTGGAATAGGAACCTAAAGCTTAACTTCACATGTGTGTTGCATGATAGAAATCCCAATAACAGCTGTCGCTGGGGATTAGATATAAAATGTGTTTCTGGATACTGGGAACTGACAACACTCGGGAATGGGGATGAAGTAGGATGAACTGCTGTGGGGTGCCCAGGAGGGAGGAAAGTGGGGTCTTCCACCAGTGTGTGCTTAGTCCCTAGGGGATGGGGAAAGGATGAGGAGAGGCCAGAGCTGGTGGTCTTCTAAATAGCACATGATAAAGACAATAAAGTGATGAGACTGGAGCACTAAACTTGGAGGAACGGAGGGAGAGGTGAAGACCTGCAGTTGCTTTGCTGGTCAGAGTGACCTGTGGATTATTCGGAAGATTTTGCTGAACTTTGGGGCTGTGATAAAGCAGTAGCTTTGGGGGAAGGAAGTCTGCAGAGGAAGATCTCTGTGTAAGACTGGAGATGGGAGGAGGGAGGAAGGATAGGCAGCAGCAGGTGGCTTGCTAGAGACCTAGCGATGAGACTGGGTGACTGGATTTGGAAAAGGGGGTAGAGGCATGAAGATCTGCAGTTTGCCTGCCCCCTGGCTGAAATGTTTTAATAATAACCATATTGAACCAATGTAGCGTTTTTCTATTACGAATTAGACAAACATAATGTCTTAATAAGATACAAATGTAATAATGAAAGTTGTAAATATAGTAATCAAAGAGAAAATTAATAAATAGCCTTATGTAATATTAATCTTAACCTTCCCAATTCACCCTAGTCATTTTTTTTATTTCAAGTGTGACCCAACGAATACAACAAGAAGGCAGCTGAACTTTGACGGTGTAAAGACACAAGAAACAAGCTCAAACGCTTGGCTGGTATGCAGAAGAGGACTCTTTCAAAGTTGCGATGTTTCAGACAACTGGATGCAATCCAGGGAACCTTTTACACTAATCTTTCAGCTCATGGAAAGAGTTTTGCAGTAAACGCGTGTTCAGAAATCATACAGCTGATTGGCAAGCAGGTGAAGTACTTCCATATATACTTTCATCTCCATGGGGAATTAAGATGCAGTTCAAAGTTTGGGGAATTTTATCAACATCCAAAGAATACACAATGTCTTGGTCCACAAATGTCCCTCTACATAAATACTGCTTCTAATATTTTGTCTTCTGAAAGAAAACATCACATAGCTGTTTGTTTTGCTTCCATGACAGAGAGCATAAACATGTTGTAATTTGCCCATTAGAGACATTGCTTTGTCTGGAAGGAATCAGACCGAATATGAACAATCACTTCTGTTTGCAACAGGATACCAAATGCCATGCACCAAATCCCAAGTCTCTCCTATGCAATCCTGCTTCTGGTCAAAGGAGGAAAAGTTGTTAGGCTCCTTTCATATGAAATATAAACCGATTCATTTATCAAACAACATTTTTTGCCAACTCAAACAGAAAAAAGTAACTTTGATTATGCAATTTATCTTATTTATTTTTTCCATATTCAAGGTTACTGTTACACTTCATTTTTTGCTGGCATACAGCTTATTGAGGATCATACTAGGCACTCTCAATGTGTAAAATTCTGCACCATGAACATTTGTCATAAACATTTGTCGAGCAAGGAAGAAATAAAAATACTGTGAAATTTTTCCTTTAGATCATGGGTATTAGTTTGTATAATATATATTGTATTTGGAACATGAATAAATTTAGTATTTAGACATGGGTCCCCTCTCCTAGATATTTCATTGTGTACATGTAAGTAGCCCAACACCTGATAGAACTTGAAACCTAAAATGTTCAGTCTCAAGCTTTTTAAGGCTCTACCTGTAGTGGGTGTAACTGAATGAAGGTTCAGTGTCTTACAAGTCATCTTTCTATGTATATATAACTGGATTTAAATTGAGTCTTTGATGATTTATCTCCACTGCAGTTAAGACTTTGGGAAGCCCTTTTAGTTTGGAAAGCAAAGTGTACCACATAGCAATGTCTTATTTGCTTTCTGTTTTGCAGAGCTGGTGGCATTTGTTGTTCACCACTCTGAATGATGCAGAGGCAGCATTGTGTGAGGATCCTTAGTTGTTATCCCTAGATAGGACATTGTCTTAGGTTCTGTGGCTCAATTTTGATCACTGTAGCAGGCCAGTAATAGTGAATGGCCTATGTTCTTTCTGAAGTGTAAAAAAACATCACCAAGAAAGTGGGATGTGCAGACTCTAAGTGCACGTGGCTATCTGTGCAGTGTGCTTTAAGTATTTGTAATGTCTGTTAAATGTTTTCAATGGAGAGTGGAGAGGTGACTCTAAGATTAAGATTTATCTTCCAGGCTGTATTTCCTGCTTTTCCTTGAGACCTGGATCCAGTCCCCCGCACCAGAGTCAGGAGACCTGCAAATGCTTATAATTTCAGCTCTAGGGGATCCAATGCCCTCTCCTGGCATTGCAGGCAATTACACAATGTGACATGTGTACATGCACACATAGAGACACACACAGACACACACACACACACACACACACACACACACACACACACCACATGGGACCTTAAAATCAAAGTTTCACTTTCAAGCATACAAAGAAGCGAAATTCAATGGAATTCAAATTCATCGTCTACAAATTCTGCAAACCTTAACCTTTAGGGAAAAACATTTATTTTACTAATACTGTTTTTTAACCCCGAAACCATAGTTCACCCCAAAATATCTGGATTAGGTTTAACAGAATGAAAACAAATAAACAAAATAGTATTTCATAATGAGAAGAACATGGCTCTGTGCAAACCAAATTCCTATTAGTGTGGTGTGGTGGGTTTCACTTTCGTATGTATTAAGCTTCATTTCCATAGAAACGCAGCACGTTTAGCAGATCGCCCATTGTACTTTTGCCTTGTAGTGTCTGAGCAAATAGAAATACTTAGACATAAATTTCTATCAGAATCTTCCAAAGATAGTGTTTACAAATGGCTGCTGTTCATGAAACCCAACTCTAGGTTTTTCAAAATGTGGTGTTTTTATTATCTTTGATAGAATTGTGTTTTTCCTTGGAATTCTTGCTATGGCTTAGCCTCTTTCTAGTTCATGGGTCCACTTCTCAGAGTATAGCGCAATGACAACTAGCACCTCTCATTTTCTTTTCTACATCGTATTTTGAAATAATAACCAGGTATATGATGGAATAATTTGTAGTGAAATTTCTCTTGGGGAGATAATGGCACTCTCTGCTGATTTCCTTAATAAGAGAACCTGTTTCCAGGTCTGACATAAGTTCGGATCAGCTATTTGGAAGACCACCTTCTGAATGACCTCATCGGAGAAGCTTCTTTCTCATGAATATTTCAGGGCTTTGTACTTTTCTGTTTTAAAGCTGTGGAACTCAAAGGAAAAGGCTAAAAGAGGTTTGCAATCGCAGAGGCTGTGATACCCAAGCCTCCAGTGCCTTCTGTGGATGGGGAACGCTGCAGTATCTAAATCCCACAATCCTCAGTATAAGAAATAGCTCCCCACTCTACTGTTCAAAACTCAGAGCTTTAGACTGTTGATTTGTTCATAATTAGTAATGTTTTCCATGAAGCTGTTATGATTTGCGGTGACCATGCAGTCATCTCTCCCATTCTGACATTTCTAAATATTTTCTATTATCTCTTAAAACATTGTTCAAATGTACTTTTATCAGTCTTTGAATCTAAATAGATCCCAGTTAACTTTAATCTTCTTTCTGATAGAAAACACATTAAAATGAAAATGACTGACAGCTAACCTGAAGAACATAACTCAAAGTCCAGGTGGATTTGGAGTAGAAACCATCTCTCTAATGGTTCTGTTTCTATTTAGTCTATTATACATCAACTTGAATGTGGTCAGTGAGGCAGTTGCTCTGTCCTTGCGCAACACAAGCCTGTTCTTCATGAGTATTAGGTTTGAAGTGCTGGAAACATAAACCAGTGCTCTCAATGGGCTGCTTTTGCTCAATTGTGACATTACTCTAAGATTTGCCAATGTGGAAAAAAAAGTTCAGTAATCATAGGATAATTGAGACTGTTTGTCTGGTTCCCAGATATCTAGGTTAAATCTCAGGAAGTCTGTGAGACTACATCTGCATCAAGACATTTTCCTCCCTCCACAGTTCTTAATTTCCAGCCAGACCATATTCCAAATCAAGAGAAGTTCAATTATCTACTATATCCAAATGGCTCCGTTAGACCAGGTCCCAGACTGAAAGCTTGCTTTAAGGAACCCTAAAATTCATTTTGAGAGCTGGAGTAAGATTGAATGGTAGCACAGTTCTTACCTGTGCCTCAATTTGGTGTCCTCTGAGCCTTGGAGAAGTGTTCCCAAGGGCCCCTGCGATGAAGGCATGTTTCCTATCTTGTGGTGTTATTGGCATTCCTTGAAACTTTAGGGCATGGAGCTTAGGGCTAGGTCTTCCAGTCATTGGGAGCGTCTCCCGAGGAGAGTATTAGGACCCAAGCCACCTCTTTTGCCTGGAGATCGGATGAATGGGTTTTTTTTAAAAAATATTTATTTATTAAAGATTTCTGTCTTTTCCCCGCCAACGCCTCCCATATCCCTCCCCCTCCCC
>NC_022031.1:15526606-15529326 GCF_000317375.1 Microtus ochrogaster | reverse complement strand
GAGCGGGGGCATTCCCTGACCCCCTTGACTCCCCGGATGAATGGTTTTATCCTGCACCACTATTCTACCATACCATGGGATAATGGCAATAGGACCAACCAATCATGGATCACCTCCAAACTGCGAGCTAAACTGCACTTTCTCTTTTTCTCTTTATGAGCTGATTATGTTAGGCATTTGTGAGTAGTAAAAACTGATCTCAACAGAAGGCCCTGAGCACATGTCATAAGCTTCTAGTCTCTGTGGTAGGAAATCCACCTGCAAATTAAAAGGGGGAAGGAATATTGTGAAAAGGTCTGTGGACCTCTGGATCCATCACGCCAAAATATTGCCTCTAGGCTCTATTTTAGGCACAGGGCACACACGAGTGTGCAGGGGGTGAAATGAGTGTGATCATACCCTTCGTATTCCTTATCATTCATCATCTCAACTCTGTAATATGACCCTGTATGGAGCCAGTAACTGAGTGAAAAAATGGAAAAAAAATGTTAGCGTTCCATAATCTCTGAATGCATGACAACCACAAATGAATTCAGAATCAAATGCATAAAGAATCTGAGATGCTTTTGACAGAACTCATCAGTGTTCCATTGTGCAACTTCACTGTAGCCTTGGTTTCGAACACCACACAGGCACTTAGCCCCAGTTATGCCTTGAGAACAAACAACACAACCCATGTTGTTGGACACATAGAAAAGGTTTTACTGCTTCTGTACTGGCAGGCCCGCAAGGCCCTGGGATCTGTTTGTCTTTGCAGAACATTCAGTGGAGGGCTACACAGTCTCCAGCTTTTACATTGGGTATTAGATAACTACCTTTGAAAAAAACAAAACAAAACAAAAAAACCCCCAAAAAACCCAGACTTTATCTATCAAACTACTTCTTAAGTCCTTGCTTTATCTTTAATAAAGGTAAAAAAATATATGTATGCTAAACAACTTTTAAAAATAATTACTTTGTGATTTATTATTAGTAAACAGTTGATTTATATACTGGTTTTAATACGTACATGCCAAGAGCTATCTAAAAATGTATTTGGTGAGGTCCGGTACAGTGCTCACACTTTTAATTTTAGTACTCAGGGGGCAAGAGGCAGGCAAATCTCTATGAGTTCCAGTCCTGCTTGGTGTATATGCTGAGCTCCAGGCTGGTGAGCTTGTTTTACAAAATCCCCACAACCAGTACTACCAATAACAACAACAGCAAAAAGCAAAACAAACAAACAAAACACACCAAAAACAAAAAAATCAAACTTTTTTTATGGGTAAAGAGGGTTCCCAATTAGAAGTTCAAAAAGCTGGGAAACAATAACTTTCTTTTATGGAGCCTAAAGAACTCTGCCTAAAGTCAAGAGCACTCTTTGATTAATTGCAAGGCTAGGCAGAAACAGTCATCCTTGTTTCAAAATTCCTTTATGATTTTCTCTACCCATTTCTTAAATGAAATATAAGCCAGTTGTACTTCTTAGCTGAGAACACTAAACAAGGAAAAATAAGTATTAACAGAACGTCCAGGGACCTTGGTGCTATAGCATAGAATGTACTGGAATTTTCTGGAAGCTGCCGTGTCAAGTGAAGACGTCTGTGGAATTCCACACAGATGTGTATCCTACCTCCAAACCAAGGATGGGGCATAGCCACTGAGCACGCCTTCAGGCAAGGGCTCTCATTCAAACTTTTCACACACTCAGCTCTGTGCTCTCCTTGGCTTTCCTTTTTTGACATCTATTTATTTACTTCAGAATATCCTAAAGTTGACCTTCGTATGTCTAGTCTCTGGAAAAAAGTCAGAGTCCTTGATTCAATTGTTCCATTTGATTTGTGGACCAAAAATAAAGAAGACCATAAGGACTTCATTAAGATTCCTCCTCTCTCTGTCTCTCCCACCTCTTCTTGCTCCTCTCTCCCCTCCCTCTCCGTCCCCCCAAGCCCCCCCCCCATCCACACACACACAAACACACACACTTACAGGTTAGGAAAATCTTCTTATTTGGCAGAGTTTGGCCGCTGTAAGTTCACCTTCATGCCTGCCCCTCACCCCTATTTGTCTCTCTAATCTCTGCTTTGCTGTGTGCACAGCCAGCCTGGCCAGATGTTGTCAATTACCCTGCAGTACTGCCATATAAGTGAACACTATGCAGCTGTTACCTGTTCATCTTAGAATACATGAAAATTGCAGAACCATGGAAGTAAATAAATTCCAGTGACACATTAGCAAATCTTTCAGAATGATTATTTAAATCTAAAAACATGAAAGAGAACAATGTGACTGAAGTCAGTATTGCTACATAGAAATTTTAAATTGGTGCAGAGGCCAACTCAAGCTATATTAAGAATAAACAAAGAATTAACTAACACAGATGTATAGGTACAGTATTCTTAGAGAAAAATATTTTTTTGGTGTGAAGATAACAGTCCTTTGGGGTGTATGGATACTGGAGGTAAAATACCTCAGTGACCACAGCCTTCTAAAGCAATGCTTTAAGAAAACAATGAAGACTGTAAGGTTTTAAGTTAACCAAGTCTTTTCTAGTTTAAAGTCTGAGGTCCCATTTGGGTCTTGTGCATCACTAAAGTACAGAATACAGATAACAGAGAAGCTCTCCCAGCACCGACAAACCAGTCAAACAGCAGCCCTCTGAGGCCCAGGCCTGTGTTGTGAGAGTTTAGACCCCTTAGTGTTCCAGATGCATCCTGGGAATCTCACTTTGTTAAACCACA
>NC_022031.1:15523350-15526506 GCF_000317375.1 Microtus ochrogaster | reverse complement strand
TATACTGGTTTTAATACGTACATGCCAAGAGCTATCTAAAAATGTATTTGGTGAGGTCCGGTACAGTGCTCACACTTTTAATTTTAGTACTCAGGGGGCAAGAGGCAGGCAAATCTCTATGAGTTCCAGTCCTGCTTGGTGTATATGCTGAGCTCCAGGCTGGTGAGCTTGTTTTACAAAATCCCCACAACCAGTACTACCAATAACAACAACAGCAAAAAGCAAAACAAACAAACAAAACACACCAAAAACAAAAAAATCAAACTTTTTTTATGGGTAAAGAGGGTTCCCAATTAGAAGTTCAAAAAGCTGGGAAACAATAACTTTCTTTTATGGAGCCTAAAGAACTCTGCCTAAAGTCAAGAGCACTCTTTGATTAATTGCAAGGCTAGGCAGAAACAGTCATCCTTGTTTCAAAATTCCTTTATGATTTTCTCTACCCATTTCTTAAATGAAATATAAGCCAGTTGTACTTCTTAGCTGAGAACACTAAACAAGGAAAAATAAGTATTAACAGAACGTCCAGGGACCTTGGTGCTATAGCATAGAATGTACTGGAATTTTCTGGAAGCTGCCGTGTCAAGTGAAGACGTCTGTGGAATTCCACACAGATGTGTATCCTACCTCCAAACCAAGGATGGGGCATAGCCACTGAGCACGCCTTCAGGCAAGGGTTCTCATTCAAACTTTTCACACACTCAGCTCTGTGCTCTCCTTGGCTTTCCTTTTTTGACATCGATTTATTTACTTCAGAATATCCTAAAGTTGACCTTCGTATGTCTATATTCTCTGGAAAAAAGTCAGAGTCCTTGATTCAATTGTTCCATTTGATTTGTGGACCAAAAATAAAGAAGACCATAAGGACTTCATTAAGATTCCTCCTCTCTCTGTCTCTCCCACCTCTTCTTGCTCCTCTCTCCCCTCCCTCTCCGTCCCCCCAAGCCCCCCCCCCATCCACACACACACAAACACACACACTTACAGGTTAGGAAAATCTTCTTATTTGGCAGAGTTTGGCCGCTGTAAGTTCACCTTCATGCCTGCCCCTCACCCCTATTTGTCTCTCTAATCTCTGCTTTGCTGTGTGCACAGCCAGCCTGGCCAGATGTTGTCAATTACCCTGCAGTACTGCCATATAAGTGAACACTATGCAGCTGTTACCTGTTCATCTTAGAATACATGAAAATTGCAGAACCATGGAAGTAAATAAATTCCAGTGACACATTAGCAAATCTTTCAGAATGATTATTTAAATCTAAAAACATGAAAGAGAACAATGTGACTGAAGTCAGTATTGCTACATAGAAATTTTAAATTGGTGCAGAGGCCAACTCAAGCTATATTAAGAATAAACAAAGAATTAACTAACACAGATGTATAGGTACAGTATTCTTAGAGAAAAATATTTTTTTGGTGTGAAGATAACAGTCCTTTGGGGTGTATGGATACTGGAGGTAAAATACCTCAGTGACCACAGCCTTCTAAAGCAATGCTTTAAGAAAACAATGAAGACTGTAAGGTTTTAAGTTAACCAAGTCTTTTCTAGTTTAAAGTCTGAGGTCCCATTTGGGTCTTGTGCATCACTAAAGTACAGAATACAGATAACAGAGAAGCTCTCCCAGCACCGACAAACCAGTCAAACAGCAGCCCTCTGAGGCCCAGGCCTGTGTTGTGAGAGTTTAGACCCCTTAGTGTTCCAGATGCATCCTGGGAATCTCACTTTGTTAAACCACACATTTCTCTTCTTTTCAAACTGCTTTCTGAGCTCAGTATTTCTTAATCTGTTGCCTTGTTTCTCTCTTGGTGATGGAGAATTGAGATTAAACAAATTAGGTAGTAGAAAAAATATGAAAAATAATAAAATATTATCTGTAAAGTTTTGATGAGGCACCCACAACCAGTTCACCCCCTTTCCCCATCTAGTCTTGCTATTCCAAATAATTTGCAATCTTTACAAGTAAAACTATCTAGAAATTGAGAATTCAGAAAAATGCCATGAAAGTTATTGATTTGAGATTTTGACAAGTTTTCAAAGCCAATCAAATTACTAAAAGAAGGTTCCTTTAAATAAAAGCAGACATGTTGCTCTAACAATTGAATTCTGATATGACACATGTAAAAAATTCATTTAGTATCTTACCATGCACCATATACAGATATTAATTCAAAACCTAAGGGAGAGTGCTAAAGCTATGAAAATGTCTAGAATTAGAAAAAAATAACTAATGGATTTAAAAAATATAATTATAGAGGTGAACTATTGCCAAATCAGGCTTTAATACTTTTGTCCAAATTCGTAATTGGAAAAATGAAAAGTCAAGAGAAACGAAACGTCGCTCTTACATCTGAGTAATAACAAGGTAAAGATTGTAACGGCTGGAGATTTCAACAGCCATTTCATTAAGGAACCAAGAGAAGCTGGTTTGCACAGGAACATGGAAATTAAATCTCACAAAGCTACTACTTGACAACCACTCGCATGCCTACTCAAGGCCCTGAAAACCCTGAATGTCGGGGAGCGCACAGGTGGAGAGCACATGCCATCTCTCACTGCCACGAACTTTGGAAGCACTTTGCCAGTTGCACCTACCTGTACTTTGTGGTTCAGTATAATTATGTCTTTCCTCATTGTTTGCCGAAGAGATACGATTAGAAAGAGGTAGACACTAAAACCTATATGCCGGTGTTTCTTCCAGTATTAGTTATAATTACCTAGATCTGGAAGCAATCGTATTATTGATTAGCTAATGAACAAATATACAACGTATGGTTTATTCATATGATGCAATGTTATTAGTAATAAATAATGAAATAATAGATATATGAGAAACATAGATGAGTCTCGAAGAGAATATGTTGAGGGAAAGGAACCACACCTAAAACACACGACATGCACTTACTTGTATGAAAATCTAATTTCCTATAGACAGACAGCAGACCAATAGTCACCAAAGGCTGGTGAGGAAAGTGAATATAGGCTCAAGAGATGTCTTGGGTTGAAGAAAATGTTCCCAATTTGTATGTGGTAGTGGTTGTCCACTTGTATAAACTTAGCAACAACTGCCAACAGTTACCTTCACAGCTTTGACAAATAAATTATAGCTTCATAAGTGTTATTTTTTTAAGTTTGTAAAGGGTAACTTTCTTTTCTTTTTT
>NC_022031.1:15518240-15523040 GCF_000317375.1 Microtus ochrogaster | reverse complement strand
ATGGTGGAAGGAGAGAATCAGCCTCTACAAGTTGTCCTCATGATCTACACACACACACACACACACACACACACACACACACACACACACACACACTCATGAACACCTCCACCACACACACGTACACAAGAAGCAAATAAAAAAATCTAACAACACTGCAACCGTTGGGTTCTGTTGAAAGACAATGGCAAGCCTTCGATTCCTGTCTCTTTTTATTTTTGTGCTTTGGCATTTTACTGACGATGACTCACATTTTGACCTGTACTTCTCACAGGATCAGTCATGGCAAGGGAAACCCTGCTGGAAATCCTAGGCAGTTGGCATAGAATGTCTGGTTCTCGATCGCGTACTTCTCCTATTGTTCACTCTCCATAAGACATTTATTACATCAGTTACTTAAAGCAAGGTTTTCAAGAAATGGAAAGTTGACATGTCTTAGAATGCATCATTCCTCATACCATAACGCTTTGCAAACCCACATAGCCAGACCTAAGAGTTCTCAGCAAGTCAGCTCAGTTTTCTGCCACCTGCCTTTACCTGCACATAATGGGCGCCAGTTGAGTCAATTCCTGATTATGTCACTCTTGATATGTGGAAAGATTCCTTCTTCTGAAAATAAAAATATCTCAAAGAAAGAAAATTCTTTCCTTCACTCATTTTGTTTCTCCTGTTTTAATGTCATTTAATAAAGTCGTTAACTAGGATCTCTTGAGTTCCCACAATATAATGAGCATAATGCTATTATTACTTTTTGTAACTTTTTTTTCATAATTTCATGCAGGTATATAATGTATTTTGGTAAAATCCATCCACCGTTTTCCTCCGCTATTCCCCCATAATTTTTCTCTCTAAATTTCACGTGCCCTTAAAAAACAAAACATTGCATTTGCTTAATGCTGCTTGTATCTCATATGTGAGCGAGTATAGGGTCTTCTGCCAGAGCATGCGTAGCCTCTCAGGCTCCACACACTTTTGAGGCATAAAGTGACAACTTTGGTGATTACTATAAAGGATCAAAAAACATAAATCCCAGTTTTAATTATTTTTATAATTTTTGATTTTTTTTTATGAATAGATGTCTTGCCTGTATGTTTGTCTGCACTGCCTGCCTGCAGTGCCCTGGCAGGCCTGAAGAGTGTATTGCAGATGGTTGTGAGCTATGATGTGGGTGTGAACACATATTATGTGGGTCTCTAGAAGAAGATTCAGCGCTCTTAACCACTGAGCCATCTCTCCAGACCCCAAACCCCAGTTTTAGAAGCAATATACTAAAAATATAGACTGAGCTCAGAAAACAAATGGCTTTTTCCTCTTCCTGTGCCACACTCTCTCTGCTCCTGCCTTAGTCTAGTTGAGGAAATGCCAAAGAAGGTGTGAGGAAAGACAGACAGGTACTGGATAATGCTGGACAGTAAGGTATAAAATTTGCTTTTATTGAAAGAACGTTCCTTTTCACTTAGCTGTCTTCATTTAGTAGTACTAAGATGATTCATTTTCCTACACCAGGCCCCTGTTTTAACAACCCTTTACCAATCTCTCTTTTGCTTGGCTTGGACTGGCCAAGCTTTGTGGCCTCCTGCTCAGGCCAGGGCTCATAGAGCTGAAAAGGCTGTCTGGAAGGGAGACAGAGGCAGCATCTGTGATCCTGTGAAATGTGTATCATGTTCTGCTCATCCGCACACTGATGCTAAGATGATCTGCTCAGAAGGTACACTGGCACCAAGAAAGATTTTGTCAGCCTGGAGTCTACAAAAGAAGCTGGTGATTCTTCTATGAAAAGATTCAGGTTTTGTGATACTGCCGGAGAAAAAGGACAAGGATAGGATGATAAAGACAGAGATATCTTGGGTGGGTGTATTCACAAGTAAAAGCTGTGCTCTCAAGTGGACATGCCTCAATGACTGGAAAATGTGGACCACAGCAGACACTGTTGCTGTTTGTTTTTACTCCTTTTCTCTTTTGGGGGCCTGCCATCTGGTTCCCAAATAAATACACAGAGACTTATTATTACTTATAAATGCCCGGTCTTAGCTTGACTTATTTCTAGTCAGTTTTTCTTGACTCAAATAATACCATTTATCTTTTGCCTCTGGGCTTTTGCCTTTTTCTCTTTGTACATCTTTTCTTTCCTTCTTACGCTGTGGCTGCCTGTATTGCTAGGTGGCTGGCCCCTAGCATCCTCCTCTCCTCCTTTTTTTCATTTTTCTTTTGTGCCTCTCTTAGGTTATTCTCCTTCTGTTTATTCTCCCTGCCTGCAGGCCCCACCTATCCCTCTCTTGCCATTCAGATCTTTATTAGAACAATCAGCTGTTTGGGGCAGGCAAAGTAACACAACTTCAGAGTTAAGCAAATGCAGAGTTAAATAAAATTTGTTTTATTTAAACAAATTAAATAAAAGAATGTAATGCATCTTTGCAACATTAAATGGATATTCCCACAGCATAAATGAATGTAGCACATCTTCAACTAATATTTCACAACACACTGTCTTTATGAAACAGCTGAATATTGTGTGTTCTGATATTATCAATTTTAGTGATTCCATAACTAAGTTTAAAACCATGCAAGAACCTTCATCTGGTGATGGATGGAGAGAGAGACAGAGACCCACACTGGAGCACTGGACTGAGCTCCCAAGGTCCCAATGAGGAGCGGAAGGAGGGAGAAGATGAGCAAGGAAGTCAGGACCAAGAGGGGTGCACCCACCCACGGAGACAGTGAAGATGATCTATTGGGAGCTCACCAAGGCCAGCTGGACTATGACTGAAAAAGCATGGGATAAAACCGGACTCTCTGAACATGGCGAACAATGAGGGCTGATGAGAAGCCAAGGACAATGGCACGGGGTTTTGACCCTACTTCATGTTCTGGCTTTGTGGGAGCCTAGCCAGTTTGGATGTTCACCTTCCTAGACATGGACGGAGGGGGGCGGACCTTGGACTTTCCACAGGGCAGGAACCCTGACTGCTCTATGGACTGGAGAGGGAGGGGGAGAGGAGTTTGGGGGAGGGGGAAAAGGGTGGGAGGAGGGGGAGGGAAATGGGAGGCTGGGGGGAGGCGGATACTTTTTTTTTCCTTTTCTCAATAAAAAAATAAAAAAGTAAAAAAAAATTAAAACAAATCAACTAAGCTAAACTTTTATTTTTATTATATATATGTGTGTGTCTTCTAAACTGGGTAAAAAACATATCTACAGATAAAAAAACATGCAAGATTCTCTTGTAACATAAATGTAGTGCTTAAGAGAAAAAGTCTGAGACTAAGTGATGAGTACCTTTGTGGATAATTAATTGGCTTTTGATTGTGATTTTCAGTTGTAACTTACAAGTTAAGTTCAAACAACATTGTTCAGATAATCATTGAAATTAAATTTTCATCACGTACTTAGAAATCCACATGCATTAAATAAGCAGTGAGCAATACACACACTAACTGTTGAGAATGAATTGACTTCTCGGTGCATATTTCTGATGAGCCTGTGAGTTCATCTCTGTTGTCAACTGAATGAGATCTAGAATAACCTGGAAGACAGGTGTCTGGGCACACCTCTGGGCCTGTGAGGAATTATCTTGATTAGGGTAATTGAAGTGGAAGATGTAACCACTGTGGGAGACACCATTCCCTGGGCTAGGATCCTGGAGTGTATAAAATGAAGAAAATGTACTGAGTACAAGCAACCTATCTTTCTCTTCCCTGACTTCAAAACCATTGTGAAAAATACCTCCAGCTACAATCAAACCTTAGCCTTACTCTCTTGAATTTCCTTTTTCAGTCTTTTGTCACACAGCAGCGGTAACTAAGGCAGCCAAATTTAGATATCTTAAGTAAGCTCTCTGTATCTTTAAATTCTTAAATGTTTCAAAGCAAAACATACAAATACTCTAAAATACTTTTTCAGAAGTGACTGATCCATGTCACTTCTGTCCAGGTTTTCACTCAATCAAATTAATTGATACTTGCTCTAAACGTATTAGGAAATGCATTAAATATAACTTCAAGGGAAAATACTTTATTCTACAATTAATATCTAAATTGGTTAACCTTCCTTGATTGCACTATCCTTCTGGGTTTATGAGTACGCTAGCAAGATGATACCATTTATTTACTTGCGCTGCAAAATCCCAAGCAGAGTACACCATATGGTAAAGAGGCAAGTTTAAATATGCTTTAAAGAAAAACAAATTTAAATCCTGACAAATATATTCCCACACTTTCACTATTGGATTGTAGCATTCATTAAGCTCTGAGGATACAGAATCCATCAGGAGTTGAGGTTTATAACATCAAAAGAAAAGAAAAAGAGTCTTGCAATTTTATGGAATTTATCTCTAGGAAAACACTGTGACTTTTATTATCACAATCACCAATTGTGTATAATAGCAGATTCTGAGCCAAAAGAGAATATATAATCATTAGGATCATTTTGAAATTATTTATATTCTTTTCTGGAAAACACATTTTTATTAATTCTTTGAGAATTTCACACAAAATATTTTGATTATATTTGCTCCTATATCATCTCCCACCTCCTCCCAAATCATCCCTACCTCTCCTCCCTCCTCTTTAGTCTTTCCTTTTTTATTTTTATTTTCTGTTTTTCTTCAATTTTTTTATTTTATGTCTGTGAGTGTTTTATCCGTATATATGTCTGTTCACCACGTGTGTGTAGCGCACTCGGAGGACACAAGAGAAAGTTTGATGCCCTGGGACTGAAGTTATCGAGAGTAGAGCCACCATGTATGTGTTGAGATGTGGGATTGAATTTGGGTCCTCCAGAAGAGTGCCCAGTGCACTTAAACA
>NC_022031.1:15485864-15517371 GCF_000317375.1 Microtus ochrogaster | reverse complement strand
GGTCTCTATCTGTTCCCAGAAGGAAACTTCTCTGGTGATGACTGAGCAAGGCAATGGTCTATGAGTATAGCAGAATGTTGCCACATTTTATTGCTACTTCCCATTAGTACTCCCTAATCCCCTGCTCTTACAATCTTCCCACTCCCTCTTCTGCAATGGCCACTGGATGCTGGGAGAGTATTGTGGATGGATGTCCTATTTGTGGCTGACACTTGTTCACTACAGATTGTTCAACTGTGAGTTCTGAGTTAAGCACCATTTATTACACAAGGAAACTTCTCTGATGAGGTCTAGGAGATAAATATGTGAATTTCAAGGGCAATTTGATACTATATGCATTTAGCAGAATGATGCATATAGTCCACCCCTGTGGACTCTAAGCTCTTCAACAATGTGGTTTTGGCAATGTTTACATTACTTGGCATGTACTTCCTCCCGTGGACCAGGCCTGAGATCCAGTAAGACAGTGATGATAACTCCATGACATCCATGGCACTATTACACCATGGTCATATTTTGGCTGGTTGATTGTTGCTATAGCTCACTGGATTAACAGCTGGATAAGATTGTTAACTTTTCTCCCCCACACAGAACCTTCCAGTAAATAGAATGCAGGCAGCGGGGAAGAAGCCTTTCTTGTCAGTTGCAGCTTTATATCTCCATACCCCATTACCAAAACATGTGGTATCTTCAATCATCAGACATTAGTGGGCAACACAAAGCAATGGCAATAGGTTGTCTTGTTTTAGGAATCTCCAGGAAACCCCTGCCCAACAACCCTATGGACTAAATTTTTTATTTGGCAGCATATATCTCTGGAAGGAGCATTATCCCCCATGGAGGGTAACTTCAATTGAGATCTTTCTCCCATATATATATATAGAGAGAGAGACTATATATATAAAACATATGAGAGAACAGAAGATAATATATAATCATATATATGATTATATACAAAACACATATGTATATTATCATTTCCATGTAAACTTAGTCTTTGGCGTCTAAGACATTAGCTAGCAGAGTGGAATGTGACGTGTTGAATATTCCTCTACTACTTTATTACATGCTGTCAGCTGACACCGAAGTACTTTGGCAAGTATACTCAACATTAGATGCTAATGGTCTTAAATCTAGAGAAGTTGGTAATTGCTTTGCAAATGCTGAAGATAAAAATGACATTTTAAATGTCCAGGTTTTAATCTTTTGGGTTGATTATATATGTTGCCCAGAGGTGGACTTTTGTAAGAATTATGGGGGTTGAACTTTGCAGTTTTGCCAGGAACACATTCATGAACATAAATTGAAAGAAGTGAGCTGATAGGAATTTGCAAAGTGTTTTAGGAGAAAATAAAATGAAGGTATGTGCTGTCTGTTTTCTTCGGGGCATACTACTTCTTTCCATGAACACTTTTAAAACGTGTTTTATAGCCTATCTTACTCATCTCTTGAAAGATAAAATCTAGATGATTCCTTAAACTCATGAATTCACAAAGGGCACTATGTCTTTCTGGGTGTCTCCCAGACAGATGTTATAAATAAAAGAGAAAGAGGCAGCAGTAACAGACATTGGAATTGGAATTCCAGCATTTTACCTAAGTGTCATTTCAATGAAGATGAATTAGACTATGGAATAGGAAGAAAGAAAATAAATCCTTGGATTGGCTAATAGAATGTTTTATATATGCATTACCTAAACAGTGTAAGTCAACAGGGTCTTCTCCTCCTCTTGGTTAACCTGTGAACCAGGAAGACCAAGGCTTCATCCTGTTAACTAATCTCCAAGTAGAAAGTGTGGCAGCAAATCTCAGTCAAGTTCTTAAAAGTTTTTTCATGCAGGGTATGGCTCAGCCATGTGTTTGACTGCAACATATGGAGCCAAAGATTTGATTCCTGTAGCGCATGCGCACGCACACACACACACACACACACACACACAGAGAGAGAGAGAGAGAGAGAGAGAGAGAGAGAGAGAGAGAGAGAGAGAATGATGTGGGGAGACCAGAATGGAAAGGATAAAAGAAGCAAGGAAAGAAGAAAAGGAGGAAGGAAGGAAGGAAGGAAGGAAGGAAGGAAGGAAGGAAGGAAGGAAGGAAGGAAGGAAGGAAGGAAGGAAGGAAGGAAGGAAGGAAGAAAAACTGCATATGGATTTTGGTTGCTGCTGTGCTGGCCAATTTTATGCCTACTTGACACAAGCTAAATTCATCTGAAAGAAAGGAACCCCAATTTAAAAAATGCCTTCATAAAATCTGGCATTTTCTTGGTTAGGGAAGACTCATCCAATTGTGAATGTGGTCACCTCTCTTCCTGGACTCTGTATGAAAGCAGGCTTAGCAAGTCATAAGGTAAGTCGCTACATAACACTCCTCCATGGCCTCTGTATCAGCTCCTGCATCCAGGTTCCTGCATCCAGGTTTCTGCCCTGCTTCCTTCAGTAGTAGAGTGTTACAAGAAAGTGTATGAGGAAAAAACCCTTTCTTCCCCAAGTTGCTTTTGGTCATGGTGTTACAGCACAGCAATAGTAACCCTCACTGAGACAGCCATGCTGAACTCGAAAAAATCTGAGGATGAAAAATTCTGCTTTGTGCCAGACGACAAAGCCAGAAACACGGGCTTAAAGGCATCATCAGTGACTCTGACGGATTTGCACTGAATAGTCCGGGCTGGATCTGGAGAGCTAGCTGATCAAATGTCAGTCAAGTTTTATGCTAGTGATCTGTGCTTCAAGTGAGGTGCTGATTACGAACAACACACTCTCATGGAGGGGGGGGGGATGCAGTGCCCGCTGGCACACTGCCTCCATTTTGTCTTGCAATCAGCAACTGTGGTGATTTTCAGCAGGGAAAGGAAGTACTCCTCAAATAGAATTATCTTTGCAATGATCTTCAAAATCTTCCATAAATCAGGTATAAATATGAGTAGGTACAAGAAGACTATTGTGGAATGATAACACTTCTGGAATACAGATCACTCTGTTTATGGTGGAGTAACCCATCTTGATCCTTAAAACAAATTAAGATTTGTGTAATAAACTTGATGAATTATTATCTCTAAAAGAAAAGACAAATAGGTACTCTACCATGAGCCTGTCAAAATAATATTCAAAGATAAATACAAAGAATGCTTTCTTTTTCTAACAGCTCCTGTATTAGTCAGGGTTCTCCAGAGGAGTAGAACCAACAGAATGAACATTATAGAAATACATATTAATTACATGTGTGTGTGTAAAAATACATATAAATGTATATGTGAATATAATTTATTAAGTCCCTTCTGTTGAAATAGCAACAGTTAATTCAGATCTGAGAATCTGAGAATCTTGTAGCTACAAAGCTGTTCCAATTTGGTACCAAAGCCCAGAAAGGTTCTCAGAAAGTTTCTGGCCCTTAGTCCATGACGGAAGCCTGGAAACACTGGTTCTAATATCAGAAGGGTGCAAAAGAGGTGGCAGCAGCAGCAGCAGCAAGGTGGGTCACCTCAATGATAATAGAGGAGGTCAAGAGAGCAAAGGGTGGATAATCTTCCTCCTGCTGTCTCCTGCTTTCCACATGGATTGCTTCCAGCAGGTGCCACCCTCATTTGGAGAAGGTCTTCTGACATCAATTAAGGCAATTAGGGCTGCTCCACAGTTGATCTTCCTCTTCAGGTAGTTCTCATTTGTGGCAAGTTGACTTGGAAACCATCTCACAGCCATCACTGGAAGAAAATTCAATGTTAAAGTTCCTTTACTTTCTCACAGTCCTATCACGTCAAAATGTCAGACAGAGAACACCACTTTCTGTGGCCAATTTTGTGCAGAAATAGGAGAAAAGACAAATCAACCCAAATTTTGAAAACCTAAGATCCTGTCAAGAAGTTCAGTGAAGGGTATGAGACCGCAGGCTAAGTGACGAATCACTGTTTTATCAATGTTTTGTTTGGTTGGTTGTTTCTTTTATTTATCTTTATTTTTTGATTTAGAGTCAGAAGAGTCTTGGAACTAAGCATCAAAATTTCCCAATGCATATTTGGGTTTACAGTAGTTGGCACAGCTATCTGCATATATGCATGGGATTAATGAAGGAAAGTCTTAGTTGAAAATTTTAGAAAACTAAACATAAATCACTAAAAAACTAAAACTAAATCACTCCTAGCTTTTTGAAAAGTTACATAGGTTCTGAAGTCACTGTCTCCTCAGTTCCAATTTCTCTGTGCTCATGTAAACAGAGATGCACACACATACAAACATATGCACATACTCACACACACATGCATACACATATGCACATACTGTCACACATATAAACCTGCACACACATGCACATGTATATGAACATACACATGCACTCATACACACACACACACACACACGCATACATGTACAACAGGGTACTGAATATCTTAAGGAGGAAAAGAACCTGAGGGTACAGCTGGAGTCTTCTGGTTGGTGATAAAAATGATAAAGATGCTGCAGCACAGAAAGCTTGTACTAGCAGATGCCAACATTCTGAAACTTTAGTAGAGAAAATGTAAAGCCAGGTGATATGTTTTTCCATACATATTTCTCTATTTTATATACACAGAAGAAGCCAGCTGCTGAGGTAACTAGTTGACCATTACAGCCCAAATGTTCTTTAATTTTCCTGGTCATTATATTGATTGGAACTTTTGTTCTTTATGATTTAATGATATTATAAGTCAAACTGAAAAAAATCATTCTTTTAAGATTATGAATACTTTCAAATGACCTTAATTATAACAACAATAGAAACAAAAGAGAGATGAGATACTCATTTTGAAGAAATCTTGTTGATCAAGAATCTTTTGGGTTGCTGCAAGTTCCCAGGACGATGTTGGCTGCACTTTCAACTAAACCACCTACAAGGCTGATGAACTCATCAGAGCTTTGAACTGCAGGTCCAAGACTAATTCCATATTTTCTTAGACCATCTTTAACCCTCTTCATAGCCATTTGCCACTGTCCTATGTACCTGCCTGAACAGCTTTGTGACCATTAGGTAAATCATTTGGAAATACAAAGAGACCACCAGATTTCCAACCAACAAAAATGCTAAAAAAAAAAAAATATTGCCAGATGTTGTTTGAGGACTATAATGTGTTTCCCCATTTGCTTTAATCCACCTATTTAATGTATTTGAAAAATACCTTAATTTATGACTTTCTTTGTTATAATTATTGTGAAAAAAATCCAACTCTTAACCATTTTGGAACATGAAATTTGAAGTAACTAGAATCTATGTCCCCAGGATGTTATCATTTCTTTTTGGCTTCGGAATAAATAATCTCTTATCTCTTACCTAAAAAAAAAATCTGTTGGATAGTATCTACCCAAAGGAATGGATAGCCTTCTCCACAGATCTATTTGCTCAGTAATGATTGCTTTTGCTCTCTTCATAATAGTCAGGAAATGGGGCTGGAGAGATGGCTCAGTGGTTAAGAGCATTGCCTGCTCTTCCGAAGGTTCTGAGTTCAATTCCCAGCAACCACATGGTGGCTCAGAACCATCTGTAATGAGGTCTGATGCCCTCTTCTGGCCTGCAGACATACACACAGACAGAATATTGTATACTAAATAAATAAGTGAATAAATAAATATAAAAAACAATAGTCAGGAAATGGTGGAAAAATAAAATGTCTTTTAACTGATAAATGGATAATAAAAATGTGGTGCATATACGCTGTGGAATATTATTCAGATTTATAAAATGAAATCATAAACTCTGGAGGTAAATTGATGGAACTAAAAAGGATCATATGCAGTGAAGTCATCCAGAGAAAGAAAGATGACTATCAATGTTCTCTCATCTGAGGGTTCTAGTTCCAAATCTTCGGATGTGCGCACATATTCTAGAGTCACTACAGCAACCAGGACCAGTGCCAGGGTGGGTATGGGGGGCAATTGAGAGGGAAATAGCTGGGTACATGAATCTGATGGGGAAATGGGGAAAATGAGGGGCTCTAATGAGATAGAGAAAGATAAATACACAAGAAGGAGAGAGCAGGGCAAAACAAGAGTAAAAATGTCTGGGAAAGTGAGAAGGAGTCATACCATAAGATCTACTTTTAAAAAAATAATACACATAAATCTATATGTAAATATACATATATAATTCTAATGAAATTATATTGTGGGTTCCCTCCAATATAATTTAAGATCTAAGGAAATAAAATAAGATTTAAGGAAAAAATCCAACATCAGGCATGAGAAGCGCTCTCTTGAGTTGTTCATGAGTGTTGCCAAGAGAAGCCAAAAAACATTACTGGCTATTGCTATTGTCCTTGGTTACTTCACAGAGATGTAAAGAAAGTCCCTCTTGTTGAAAAAAACCATGTAGTTCAGGCACAGGACATAGATGCCTCTGAGTTAGAACTGATCTCAATATCCCTGTCCTGAGGACTAGCATTTAAGATACCAGAAAACACCGTGCAAGCTTACACAGGAAAGAAGCAAACAACAGTCCTACCCAGCTAGGATGCCTCTGAACCACAACGGTGATCAGCATGGCACCATAATCCTAAGAGTTCAGCAGTGGCATGCAAACTTTGGTAGTAATCCACAGATCTCTGCATCTAGGATCAACCAACCAGAAAGAAACTGTGCCTAGTACTAGACGCCTTGTTAGGTACCCAGGGCTAAAGAAGTCTTAGATGTGAGACTTTACTGAACCAGCATATTCCCTAACTATAACCTAATATTTGTTTCTGCACTCAGAGATAAGTGAAGTCTCACCCCTCACCAAAACAACAACAACAAAAAAACACTATTCCTTGCAGCAGATGGAAACCATTACTGAAAATCACAGCCAAACAAGATGAAAAGTTATGGAGGCTACAGGAGTAGAAGATAGAAACATTTTAAGAATCAAGGGATCAGGGAGTTTGCTATGCTTTTGCATCTCCTAGTGATATCAGAAGCTAGACCCATAAAGTGTCACCGTCATGACTGCCTAAACATTAGCTGAACAAGAATGACCCCAAATAGATACACCAAAGTGAATCAGAAGGGATCACGATACCTTAACCTACATGAATAACTACAGGCAGATCACAAATGCTGAGAATGGGAGATAATCTGTCCCAAGAAAGAGCAGCAATCAGCTTTCTAATACCAAAATTTCAGACCTGAAACATGCATACAAGTAACCTAAGTCTGAGTAATTTATATTACGTATTTACACACATATGCACCACACATATAGTGATGTTTTATTCGTGTTGTAATAAATAAAGCTTGCCTGAAGATCAGAGTGCAAAGCTCGTCACACTAGTCAGCCATACAGGCCAGGCAGTGGTGGCACACACCTTTAATCCCAGCAACCACACTAGTCAGCCGTGCAGGCTGGGCAGTGGTGGCACACACCTTTAATCCCAGCAACCACACTAGTCAGCCACACAGGCCAGGCAGTGGTGGCACACATCTTTAATCCCTGTAGTTCCAGTAGTCAGCCACAGAGGGCAGGTGGTAATGGTGCATGCCTTTAAACCCAGCACTAGAGAGGAATATAAAATGGTTGTTTGAATCGTAAAATTTAATTTCTCACATGTTACTATTATGAAGTTATCAGAATACAATTAGTTTCTCATTCTTTGGTTCCATAGGCAAGGAAACCTCCCATAACTTCATTAAAGAGCATGAAATTATATGCATTATACCCATCTTTTAAATTTTAGGTTTTCATTTTAATTCATAGCTAGAAAAAAAAACAATTAGATAAATTTGTAGTCCAATTCTAGTTTTTCAGTAGTCCATATTCTAATATTCATATTTCCTTTCAGTAGAATCCGAAAACAGCAGAAGTTCATTCAGTGTAAGTCCAAATGCAAGGGACTCAATGAATAAAGGCAATATAGTCTTCCTAAGCAGTCTGCTGCTGTTAATGACCTTTTCACTTAGTTCTGTACTAGTGAAGATGCACCGACAAAACTCAAAATCTTTGTCTACCACAGTGATTTAGGGATTCCATATTACACACTTTCTTGCAATCTACCCATGTAGAAAAACCTGTTACCTCAGCAAAAATGCACATTGCAGTCTTGTGCAAATTAATTGCCATTGTGTGTCCTTAAGCTGGTCTTACGTATTCTTATTCTCTGCTATCACTACCCCTTCCCATTAAAAAAAACATTTTAGGTGTATGTTACCTGAGGATTCTGTGAGTGCAGGTGAGTGTGGGCACTGCAGAGGCTGGAAGAGGGCTCAGATTCTCTGCGGCGAGAGTCACAGGTGGTTGTGATCTCCTGAATGTGTTCTGGGAACCAGACTGCGGTGCTGACGGTCTCATGGAAGATAATGAATTGTTTAAGGTGAATTCTGTGTTTTGTGTGCTCCAGGCATTGTACTGATGTAAAAGGAAACCAACATAGGATAAAAGCGGAGGGAAATCCCTTCTAAAGATGTTTCTTATATGCCAGTTCATTACCTACCTCAAATAAAGCCCTTTAAAATAGGAATCTGATGATGGCTATCATTTTTAAAGATATATTTACATCTATGGATGTTTTCTCTGCACGTACATCTGTAGACCGAAAGAGAGCATCAGATCCCATGGGGCTACAGTTTTAGATGGTTGTGAACCACCATGTAGGTTCTGAGAATTAAACTCAGGACCTCTGGAAGACCTCTTTACTGCTGAGCCATTTCTCCAGCAGCCTGGCATCTCACCATTTAAGAAACCAAAGCATCAGGATCATTACAGGTTTGAGGCAGTCTGTACTAAAGAGCAAGTTCTAGTCCAACCTGGGCTAGGGCTATGGAGTAAAACTTCATCTCAGGAAAGAGGGTGTGTGTGTGTGTGTGTGTGTGTGTGTGTGTGTGTGTCTTGGAAAGATGTGTCACTTAAGAGCACTTTGTCTCCTCTGGAGAACCAGAGTTTGTTTCATGTTAGGTGGCTCAGCTCACAATCACTGACTCCAGCTTCAAGAGGTATGATGTCCTCTTGTGATCTCTTAAAGCACCACACACACACAGAAATAATAATAATAGTAATAATAGAAATGAGAAATAAAGAAATCATTTAGGCACATAGTACAAAACTCTCAAAGAACTAGAAATAGCAAAGAAGAGGAATCTAATCAAGAGAACAGTTACTGTTGTTAACCAGTTTTTGTGGCTCTCACGCTGCTTCTTACTGCTACTCTGCTGGATAGCACCCGGTGGCTTTTGTTCTCAGCTTAAGTTTCACAACACTTGTATAGCAGTAAACACTGAAGAGACTGGTTTACAAGTCACTCAGTGTCTTCAGGGCAAAAGTCAGGCAGCTAGCTTGTGCCTGCTAGGCAAGGTTGGGGCTACCTGCAGCCCGTCTACTTTGTGATGTGGCCCACTCTACAAACAGGTACCAGACAGCTTTGTACATTTTGCATCACTATGTACAGATTGAGTCTCAAGGAAACGGCCCACAGGCAAATCACTAGATGCTATGGTCATGGTGAGTAATAGAACATCCCCTGCATTGGTCTCGGCAGTTTCATGTTGACTTGTTTCTCAGCATCTAAGAAATTCTGGCAAGTTACTTGGTTGATTACAAACAGAACAAAAGGATTTCAGTTCCTCTCCCCCATCCCTCTTGCTCTCACTTTTTGCTTACACACATACACACAGACACACACAGACACACACACACACACACACACACACACACACACACAAGATAAGCCATGGTGTTGGAAGCAGACACAGATATAATATTTGTTTTGTATTTCAGAATAGAAATCGGTGCCTGGATACACACAAAAGTTCATTCATAATACATTAACTAAAGGATAAAATAATTTTTACCTAAAACAAGATGTAGATATTGAAACAAGCATGTTAGTCCTATTACTCCAAAGTGTAATCAAATATTATATTTGGGGAAAATGTAATTATAATTATAGACTGTTTTATAATTCATAACTATGGGAAATAGTTATAAATGTCTTTCTTCATATTGTTTGAAAGTAGATATCCATGTAAGATATGTATATCTTGTGGAATGATCGGTTTGGTCAACTTGATACACATTAGAGTCATGTAGGAAGAAGGAACTCAACTATAGCATTGCCCAGATCAGATTGGCCTGAGGTCCTGTCAGTGAGGTAAATTCTTACTTACTAGTTGATGTGGGAAGACTCATCCTACTGTGGATGATGCCATCTCCAGGTGGGCCTGGGCTGAAGGGGAAAGATAGCTAAGCAAGGCAAGGGAAGCACGTCAGTAAGCTCTGTGATTTCACCGTCCTCACCTCGAAGTTCCTGCCTTGGTTTCAGCCTTGGCTTCCCATGATGATGGTTTGTAATTGGTAAAGTAAAAAAGCCTTTTCCTCTTCAAATTGGCTTTGGTTTTGGTCAATGTTTTATCATAGCAAGCAAAGGCCTAATCTAGGATATCTTGTTAACTCGAAAGTAGAGGGTTTTTGTTGTTGTTTGTTTGTTTTTAAAGCCTAGAACTGTTAGATTGTGTTATTGCATATTTGAGGTTGCGATAGTTAATTTTAATTGCCAATTTGACTCTTAGAATCATCTAGGGGATATGACTCTGGGTATGTCCATAAGGGGTTTGTGGAAACTGACAATGGGAAACACATCCTGATAGAAGGGGACACAATCCCATAGGCTACAGTCGTGGGTTTAGTGAGGTGTTAGTGCTCGTCTCTCTGCTGACTTTGGAAGCACTGTGATGGGTTGCTTCATTCTTTTCCCACCACTATGCACTGCGTCCTCAAACTGTGAGCCAAAACAAACCTTCCTTAAGTTGCTTTGTCAGCAATAAGAAAAGTAATGAATGTAATATCCATATGGACAACATTATCAATTGCATAAATCAGACAATACTTGATTAGTTGACCATTTAACCCCAAGAGGAAACATTCTGGGAAAATCCCTGTAATTTGTTTTAGCTTGGCTTCGAAATAAAAATTAAGTTTACCTTATGTTGGATCTGAGACATAGCTGTATCATATTGAGTTAACTACAAAGGGAGCCCACATACAAGGCTCATCCAGATAGCAAACAAACAATACCTCCCTTGAGAAAACTTAAGTATTGGAGAGTCAAATCAAATGTGTTTGAACACATCAGTGAAAACAAATGTGTTTAAAACTCTGAATTAGGGGCTGGAGAGATGGGTCCCTAGTTAAGGGCATGTGATGCTTTTCCAGAGGACCCAAGTTTTGATCACCCATAACTTCAACTGCAGGGGAACCAACACCTTTTCCTGGCCTGAGCACCTATACACATGGAGTGTGCACAGATACAGATACAAGCACATTAGTAAAATTAAAAATCAATCTTTGTCTTTTTTTGATTTTTAGGTTTTGTTTGTTTGTTTGTTTGTTTGAGACAGGGTTTCTCTATGTAGTTTTGGAGCCTATCCTGGCACTTGCTCCGTATACCAGGCAGCCTCAAACTCACAGTTAGATCCGCCTAACTGCCTCCTGAGTGCTGAAATTAAAGGGATGCACCACCAACACCTGGCTCAATCTTTGTCTTAAATTCGAGTCATTCTTTTTGTTTATAAAACTGTACCCTAAAGTTTACAGCAAAATTCTAAAATCACAATCCTCACAATAACTGTTCTTTTCTCTTGATGTTCAGCATGCCAGTGTTGCGAAGGTCGGTTTTCTCAAGCTTGAAAGGGGAAGCAAACTAAAAGAGAAGGAGAGAACAGACACTTGTGGGATACGGTAGTCACAGCGGAGACATCAAGAGCAGAGTTTTGACGGGGCCTGCCTTTTCTGAGAGTATCGTGTCAAGATCCAAAGGAGTCAGCTCAACAGAGAGGGCCACCAAACTTTCACTTCAGAAATCTTGCTCCATTTCCTGGCAAATACAAGAGGGAAGGCACGATCCTTCCCTCCTAACTTTGCCTTGTTTTTGTTTGTTTGCTTTCCAGCTTTCCTTCCTTTCCCCCATTTTATAAACATGCCATTTACTTACATTTGACCTGAATTTTGTGAACAATGACTTTTCTTCTCTTGGTTCTCCCTGCTTCTCATTTGTACAAAATTCTATTGCTTTTATGATTAAAAAACAAACAAACAAACAAACAAGAATCCCTGGTCTTACCTTCATCCTTAATGCTTCCTCCTATATTCAATTATATAAGGACTATCTTTCCTTCAAATGTACATAATCTTTCTTCACTAGATTGATACCAGCTTTGGGAAAGAATTTTTCCATGATAAGACATAAGAAGTGGCAAACTTGGTATCTTGCCATGAGAAAAATATATGGTGTCCTCAAATAACACAACCTTTATAATATTTCTGTCAGATGTGGAATGCAGTCACAGATATATATGGACCAACAAAACAAATTTAGAATTTTATTTAACCAAAATAAAAAAGTTCCTATATTTTAAACCATGTAACACCAAATATGTGTGCATGCGTTAGTGAGGACTCTTATACATTGCAAGTGATGTTGGGGAGTGAGTCTAGGCAACTAGTGCAGATTTAGTATCATAGTGACATTTTTGCATTTGCAGCATACTGCATATAGTTCAGTTTTTCTGAAGAAAGAGCCCAGCAAAAGAGCCTGCTTTTAAATAGAAAACACTAGGTAGAGACAGGAGTGTGCATTGCTCTTTATGTTCACTGCACTATTTTCTCTCCTTCATGCTTACACACATGTCTAGAAAGGCAGCCCCTTTGGATGTCATGTGGCAATTTCTCAGAAAATTAGGAAACAACCTTCCTCAAGACCTAGTAATACCACTTTGGGTATATATCCAAAGGATGCTCAATTGTACCACAAGGACGTGTGCTCAACTATGTTCATAGCAGCATTGTTTTGTCATAGCCAGAACCTGGAAACAACCTAAATGCCCTTCCATTGAAAAATGGATACGGAAAATGCAGTAAATTTTCACAATGGAGTACTACACAGAAGAAAAAAATAATGACATCTTGAATTTTGCTGAAAAATGGGTGGAGCTAGAAAGTATTATTTTGAGTGAGGTAACCCAGACACAGAAAGACAATTATCACATGTACTCACTCATAAGTGGTTTTTAAACCTAAAGCAAAGAAAACCAGCCTACAAACCAAAATCCCAGAGAACTTGGACAACAATGAGGACACTAAGAGAGACTTACAGAGATCTAATCTACATGGGAAGTAGAAGATGACAAGATCTCCTGAGTAAACTGGGAGCATGGGGACCTTGGGGGAGGATGGAAGTAGGGAGAGGAGAGGCAAGGATGGGAGCAGAGAAAAATGTAGAGCTCAATAAAAATCAATAAAAAGAGAAAAGAAATGGCTTATTTTCTATGATTGTTATTTCTGGGTATTTGTGTTGAAATGTTTGTCATTTGGGGGACTCATATTTTCTCTAACAATATTTTTAATTTATTTTCTGTTAACATGTTATTCTGCACTATGGCTTAACTCACAACAATCTCTGGTATTTATATAGCTCACATGTGAGCTAGATACATAATGACTTTAAAACAACTTATTTTTGTCATTTAATGACATGAATTTTGTTTGTGTGTGTTTGTGCTACTCTGCGTGCTTCTGTATATGTTGGAAAACACACAAAGTCAGAGGTCAACATCAGATGTCTCCCTCTGCTGCCTTCCACTTTCCTTTTGTTTTAAGATACAGACTCTCACTCCAACCAGAGTTCCTCTCAGCTAGGCTGGCGGAACAGTAAGCCTCGGGGATTCAAGTCTCTGCCTCCCAGCACTGGCATTAAAGATGGCAGCTGTTATATTCAGTTTCTACAGGCATTCCGGAGATCTGGACTCGGCTCATCATTTATTGCAGAGCAAGAACTTTCCCAACTAAATCATTCTCCCTACTCTGCCAATAACATAAATTTTAATATGCATTGAAGTTAGCTCTTGAACTAGCTGGTGTGGGGCTGGCCTGAGGTTTCATGATAGACCATTATAGGGCCTAGGCTGTTATAAAAAAGATCTATAATAGCCTGTAGGTAGAGACTGTTCATTCATTCCTGGCCACTCAAACCAGAAATAATCACATAGGAACTATTAATTACAACACTGCTTGGCCAATAGCTTAGTCTTCTTACTAACTCTTACATCTTAAATTAACTCATTTCTTTTACTCTGCATATCACCACACAGTTGTGACTTACTAGGGAGAGTACCAATGTCTGTCTCCTTCAGCAGCAGCATGGCATCTCCTTGACTCTACCTACTTTCTCCTCTATCGCTGCTTGGAATTCCCACCTAGATTTAATTCTGTTAAGTCATTGTCTGAAAGCAGCTTCTTTATTAACCAATAGCAATAAAACATTCACAGCATACAGAGGGGAATCCCACATCACCTCCCCTAAATAAAAAGGAAGGTTTTAAACTTCAACATAGTAAAATTATATATAACAAAACAGGTACCAAGCAAGAATTACAGTTACAATATTTTTTATCTCTTTTATCTTTTATCACAACTAAGGAAAACTGTAATTATAAATATCTATTCTTAAACTCCATCAAAGACTCCAGGAGATGTAATATTACCTAAGTTAACAGGAAGTGCATTGGAAGTAAGCAACTTTCAAAACTCTAGAATTGACAGAAACATCTCTCTGCCTGGACAAAGTTGTTATGTAACATTGGGTCATCCATCTTCAGCCTACAGGCCCAAAGCTTGTGCCAGACTTATCCATGAAGCAGGAAAGTTCTAAGACAGTTTGCCTATATTGACAGTTTGTCAGTCACCTTCTTCTGTATCCTGTAGACTGTCTGGAAGACTTTTTCATGAAGCAGGAACCATGAAGGACTGTCTCACCTTCTTTAGGCAACTTCAACAGTCATTTCTTTGTGGGTCCTGCATGTCCATTTCATAAAGCATACCATTAAGTAGTCCAGGCAAGAGCAGTTTTCTTGCCCAAATGGCTAACAAACTACATAAGGAGTCTCTTCAATGCTCATCATTTTCTTGAAATAGACTGGTGCTTCGAGGAGCAGACATGTCTCATTGTCATAAAAAGCCCTAAGTTCTTAAACATTTTAAATGCCATATTCTGTTAGTATTTGAAAGGTTTGAAAAATAACTATCCATCAAAAATGTATTTCTGTACACCTAGAAAACCTAACATGACTAGAAGATTGACTATTATAGATGATTATCTGTTAACCTGCATTTCTTAATTAAACATTATATTTTAAATGAACTGCATAAACACAATACCTTAAACAAGAGCAGAAATATACACATAACAAAGTTGACCTTAAGTTTGTATCAATAAGCCAAGATTCATACCAATGCAAAATATTCACTGCTATAGCATATCCCCCTTTAAATGAAAACAAATACTTATAAGCAATATTTGGGAATTTGGGCATAGTTAGCTCCAAACTCTTTCAGCTGTTTATTGGTTGAAGCATTTCTAGGGTTTACAGAGACTCTTGGGGGGAGGAGGGCTTGTTCCATCAAACTGTATTAACCTGGAAGTAATCCATAGATTCTCATCCTCTGTGGAAACAAAAGCAGAACCTCTTTTCTAAAGCAACATAAGCTTAAACCCAAATTTTGAATTCAAGATACCTTTAAAATATTTATGTTGGCTTAGTTTAACAGCCCCCAGAATCAAATATCTCTCTGCAATCAAAAAATTTAAAGAAAACACAACAATATACATAAACCAGACTCTCTGTATATATTCCATTTTTACATGACTTATTTTTCTTACTCTATTAATTTTTCTACAAGTTTAGTGCTTATTTTATTATCTTTACTCCTTTAATTTATGACTATAACTATCTATTCTCTTTTTCCTCTCTGTCTCAAGCCTATGTACATTTATCCAACACTGTGACCCATTTAAAGGTCTTTTTCATCAAAATTTGTATTGCTTGCATATCTGTAATTATTTTCTGACAATGAGTGATTCTTTTTATGCTATGTGGGCATGCCTAGAACCAACTCCACGACACTGCCTGTTGGATCTACTCAGTCCCACTTGGCAAAGGCATGTTCACTGCCTCTGGGAGCCATGCAAACTGCCCCAGTTCCAGGGTTGTGGGTGGGGGGTTCTATGTCACCATTAAGCAATTTGTAACATGCTGCTCAGAGACCCCATTTAAGTGCTCGGCATCCTAAAAGAGTCCCAGCTATTTGTGCATAGTGTGATTAACTTTATGTTATAAAAAAGTTAGTTTAAAATGCAACAAATGTATGGAGGACTCATTAACTCTGATTTTCCACTGAGTTTTTTTGCAAGAAAAAACATCTTACATGCTAACAAAAGGCAGAGCAGTCTTAAAATATTCTATTTCTCAAAACCGTGCTTCTTTGCAAAGATAAAGGAGACTGGGGAACTACCAATTCTTATATAGCATACTGCCTTTTTCAGTTCAGAATATCTTATGATTGTTTATTATTTGGTAAGTGATGACAAACCTTAGCTGATAAAAATGAAATCT
Organism: Microtus ochrogaster; assembly: GCF_000317375.1. Classification (NCBI taxonomy): domain Eukaryota; kingdom Metazoa; phylum Chordata; class Mammalia; order Rodentia; family Cricetidae; genus Microtus; species Microtus ochrogaster. The sequence goes on along the minus strand of NC_022031.1, from coordinate 15,500,999 downwards.
GAACCCTCAGAATCAACATGAAGCAAATGGTAACTAGCATGTCTCCCCGTTTCTAGTACCACCATCAATGAGCCTGTATAAATGCTGTACAGAATGCAGGATAACAGCTTCCTTTGGAACAGCAGCCAGTTGAAGTATCATGCCCTTCCCTGAATGGGGATTGGCAGGAGTACAGAATCTTCAGATCATCTCTACTCATACTAGCAGCTGCTAAAGTGGAGACTTTGTTCTGCTGGGTGGGAATAAATCAAACGGTGGCAGCCAGACTTGAGTGAATCTTTGTGAATCTGAATCAGGTGACCCTAAAAACTTACTCAGGGGCTAATTCAAACAAAAGGTTTTCCTGTTTTGTGCTTGAATGCAAGAATCTGAGAAGAGAGGAATTTTAAGCTCAGCCAGTCGAACCATTTTTTTTGGGGGGGTTATGATGCTGACAACTGCACAATACTTTTCTGAGGGGCCCTGTTGGGGCTCAGGAAGTACATGTGACATGTGACATGCTGTTTATAACAAACACAACATTCAAAGTAGTCTGCTAATTTTTGAACTTGAAGTAATTAAGTGGGAAGATTGCAAGCTAAAAGTTGACCTCTGCACTTTCTGCATTGCGTATAATTGGTAAATGACATCCAAAGTTCCTGAAGAGTTATTTTCCTTTGAATGAATTCATTTTTTGTGATGAATTTGTTTTGATGGAGATTAGTAGAAGTTTTGTAGACCTTAAGGGTACAAATGCCTGAACTTTGAAGACAAGCAGGGTGGACTGCTATGCCCCTGCCTACCCTGAGGTAGCTGGTTGTCTCTCCACAGGTGGAAGGAGAGAGACATCATGGTCCACTGGTTCAGAGACACAGGGATATTTAGAATTTCTGAAAGTCAAAGCACTGAGTTTTCTATACACCTCCTATAGTGAATTTGACTGGTAGAAGAAGGCAGGTAAGGTTACTATCATGAGGTCTCCCACGTGATACCCTTCAGCATTTGTCCAGAACTTGAATGCAGATTCAGATGAACTTCACAGAGATTCTCTTCCTCCTGCAAGGATTCTTGAATATCTTTCTGTCCCATTTACTCATAAAGCTAAGAAACTTACATTTACATTTTTGAAACTGGGTCTTGCTATCTAAGTCAGGCTGGTCTGAAATTCCTTCTGCCTTAGCATCAGTGATAGAATACTCATGTCACTGTGTTCAATAAAAATCTTTCTTTGGTATGAGCCTTGTGAAGGAGAAGAAAAGATGACATCCTTAAGAACCAGAGGGAAAACAATAAATGCCATGAAAGAAAGAAATCACTGGGCACCTGGGAACTAGGGAAGAGTACTTCAACTTTAAAAGCTGAAGTTGGTGCCTTGGAATCTTTGCAAAAGAGATAGACAGAGGAAGTCAAGTAGAAAACAATAAGTTGAGTGTGTGTTTTACTTTTATGACTAGTGAATTTATTTATTTACTCATTTATTGTAAGTTTTTATAATTTAATCAGCTTATGAAATTCCTGGAAGCTGTGTATCCGGCTCCCTGGAGGGCAACCATCTTTTTTCTTACACCGAGCGTGAGGGCTGAAGTGAGACTTGACGGAAGAATTTCTATAGTCTGGAAAAACTCCCATGCTGTCTGGAGAGAGGGAAGGTCTCCACATAAAGACATAGACCGTTCAACTATGTGAGTCCCAGTTCTGAGGGGAAACAAAACACTTTCCCCACTTCTGATTTTATGACTTCTGCCAGAACCACAAGCGCAAGATTGTTCGAGAGCCACGCTGAAGGGGCAATGTTTTATAAGGTGTGTGAACTGTGGAAACAGAACATATGGTTTGTCAGCTGGGTTGAATTCACTCACACAAATTATTGAAATGAATGAAAAATACTTTGATTTGTGGTAGAAATTATATTTTCACAGGGAAGGTCCCTGACTGCTCTCAGCAATCTGAGCATCGGTTCCTATAAAGAACTGAAATCTGAGAGAGCAGACTCAATTTCAGAGTGTTTGTGTATCTGCTCCACTTATCTTTATGTTTCCCTATAATCTTTCAGTGTCTAGACATGTTCTCTTCAGTCAATTAGAATAGAAGTTGACTTCTACTTGGAAAACATGTGAAACGACATAAATTGGATGGAAAATGTGTTCTTAATTAAAATTTCATTCATGAAATTCGATACAACATGTTCATCACATAAATAGCTGCTTTTTAAATTTTTCTCCAGTTAACCTAAATTAAAATGAATCCCATTATAACCAGGACTGTAAAATTCTTGTCATGTGTTTTATGTGTATAGTAAAGCAGGACCAGGATGGCACACACGGGGCTCTGACTACAAGCATTTTCTAAGTGCCATCTGCTTCCCGGATATTTATAAAGACTTGAGTTGATGCTGTGCACCATCTAGCTGACATAGTCTTTGATGTTCATTGCTGACTCTCTTAATCTTAGTGACCCTACCCTGACTTTGTTTATACATGGTTAACAGAATTGTCTACCTTCTTTTTTCTTTAGTTTACTTTCTAGAGTATCATAACATCTGACATATATTGAAGTTTTTTCCATTGGAGATTTTTCAGATGTAATATGACCTTTTAAAATTTCAATTGACTTACATAAAACTGTACTTATTCCAAAATAACTTGACTTTATTATTGCTCAATTTGTTGGCACAAATCTATGGATGTTCAAAAATTGGGTATGGGTTGGTGGCATGAGGTAGGTTATATTACATCATTAGTTGTCATTCCTCATAAAGCATTTACAGCTGAGAAGGAGAATATTCTTAAATATGAATAGGTCTTGAAATCCCAAAAGAATTAGTAATAATGGTAAGTTTATTACTCATTGGTGATGAACCTTTGGTGAGGTCCATTTCAGTTAGACTATGTTAATAGTTAATTACTCCTCATCTAGATGAGGTTACCCTTGCCTGACACCCATTTGTGCAATCCCTGAGATGATGGACTCAAACAGTGTGGCCCATATAGGAGAAAGTTATCCATGCACATCAACAAAGATAGGACCATTATTTTGTAGAATCATGAAATGAATGTTTCCTAGGCATTTATCCTAGTTATCAAGCAATGTTTGAATAACTATGGCAAGAGTTGAATCTATGTGCTTTGAAATGGCATGATACAGCAGTAGGAGACTGGCAGAAGGGGATTGATGAAGCCTGACCGGTTCACTTCACATGTGGTCATCTTCCCACAACCAGTCATCAGTGACACACTCACAAGAGCACGTGGCTGGTGCTCACTGTTTCTGCAATAAATACACTGTGTATGAATCACTGTTTTTATATAGTACATGTGTGTTTATTTACAACAGGTAATTATCTGTGGATGTCAGGTTCAAAGAATTCCGCAGGCATTTTTAAATATAATGTTTCCCCATGAAGACCAAATGACAATGGAAGAAACTTGTGAATTTACAACATTTATGTATTTCTGAGCTTCTCTCCCATGCGGCTACAGAGAATTTTTATATCATGGACAAATCCCTGCAGGAGTCAGAGATAAGATGGCCCTTGCCCCCAGGTATATCATGGGTCAGTAACTGTTCTGTTAAAGATGAAGTGGGGGTTTTTGATTCAGTCCTAGAGCGGTTGTTCTCCAGGCCTGCTGTGCTGACCAATGATACCATTGTCACTATCTTGGTAAAAACACAAATTCCTGGGGCCTCATCTCAGACTATTAAATCAAAGGCTGTAAGGCTGAGACCCTTGTTGGTGTGGTTTAGAAAAAATCAGGTGGTTTTGATGCATGGATAACTTAGAGACACATTGTATGGCAATCCCGCTATCCATCATGAGGTAGTTAAGTGCCAGCCAATGTGTGTGTTAGGTACAACAATAATCAGAAAGCAATGGCCCCATATAGAATCACAGCTTTCCTTTTCCTGGTAGTCTAGGTACCCTTTCTTTCTTCTCATAATAGTTTAGTTTAGGTCATAACCTAGCAATGAAAATTCCAAGCCTGATTAGATTTTGTTACTGGCTTCTTATCTAGCTGAATCCTGGATTACAGATGCTCTTGCCTTGTACCAGCTTCACCCAAAGCCCAGAAAACAAAACTCTAGATACAGTCCCTTTGTAGCTTCTCCCTATCCTGTTTCCACAAACTAACCATTGTTTCTGGATATGCATCGCAAAGATACCTAGGCAACTCCTGAGTGAAAGGTGGACAAAAGAGGAAATACCCTGTCTAGCTAGTGAGATGCTAGCAAATACGTCAGTCAACTGTAAGAAAAGCATCCCTAGCTTGCTGCATTGTTGATTTCTGTGGTGTCAATACTCTCATGGATTTCAAATTGTCAACTGCAGTACAAACAATTTGTGCTGGGAAAGGTGGTACAAAGTTGGCTCTTTCCAGTCTGTTTGAGCTGAATTTGGTATACAGTCCCGGCTTCCTTCCAGAGTGAGAGCTCTGCAAATAAGTATTCAGTCAATGAATGGAACAGGTTAGATCAATGGGAATCTTTTCCCAGCTCTGGGGAAGCAACTGGAGTTTCATTGCTGTGAAAGTTTGGCAGCAATCTACGCAAGTTGCACATTTTGGTTTGCATTCTTGTACAACCTTGAGAAATAAATGGTTTACACCATGTTGTACCAACACTGGTCATGGAATGAGATGCAGCCATGGTCTTGTAAATAGGTATAATTTAAGTATTGCAACTCATCCTTAAATAATTCAGTGAATATAAATGAATAGAAGGATAGGACACAATTTCAAAGGAGAAATGATCATATGTCTACATGTTTAACTATTAGATCTTGTCATTAAAGTGGGATAATTTGATTGAGGAGGCTGGACATTTGTAGACAGGTCACTGTTTTCCCCTTTGTGGTTCTTACTAAGAACAGAATTGTTATAAAACTGACTATTCAATAAAACGCTAGTTCATTCATTCAGCATTACTAATCACTTGTATAAGGTACTTACTAAATATTAAGAAAATTATGTCTTCCTTTTAAGAATGTTTCCCTAACTATATGGATAGATATTTATTTGTAAATATGTTGATGATAAATTCTTATTTTCTGAAACAGTTTTTTACCCCTACTTGGCAAGGAAAGTTAGTTGACATTTTTTTCCCTCTTAGAATAAAGCTGATTTTTTTTTGAGCGAATTTCCAAACACGTCTTCTGACTACAAAGCTTTTGTTAACTTCTCTGCAATTAGATAATAGAAATCCCCGCTATTCTTCCTTCCCTTTCTGGGCTCTTCACTTTTTAAATGCTCGCTGTAGGTGTTCATGTTCACTGGTATTTTCTTTCAACAATCCCTGTAAGTTATCCTTTCTTTGTGGCTAAGTAAGAGTTTGCAAAACTTTACACCCTTATTCTTCCATTAAAAGGGGACATGGAATGGTGGCGCGATGCATGCTAATCGGCGAGACCTCCCTGTGGGAATCTGTGCTAGAAGACGGGTTCACATTGAAGGCAGACAGCACTGTTGACACTGGCTGTCAAAAAGGCTTCAGGTCTTTGAAAGGAAATCTTAATCTTCTTTATTCATGTGTGAACAGGTCCAGGCCCCCATCCCGGGACTCATATGCATGGGCTGTTTAAACTGCAGGTTGCTAGGCTTTGGGCTAGAGTCTGTTTGCCTGGGTCTAGCCCCCTGCAAATGGATGAGGACTGAAAATTAAAATCTGTCTGACATAGACCACAGCTTTTCTGTCTCTGTTTGAAGAGACATGGCAACGTAGGAAGGAATGAAAAGGAATTTTATTGAGCGCAAAACCACTCAATGTTTAAATGTTGGATGCAGGAACTGAATGGTGATTTGAGGCAACTGTGGATTGTTTATAGACAGTGGGATGGCTGTCAATCAAGTCACAAAAGCAAAATTTGTGTCAGGGGAAGAAAAGTGCCTCTCTAGTGACCGAACTCTTGCTTCCTGTTAACACGCTGGACTCCACGAATAAAAGCGTTTCTTTCCCCTAGAAGTCTGTAAGTGCAAAACTTTCAGGACAGCAGATCCGCCTTCCTTAGCTGGGTGGCATGATTTCAAGCCTAGTTACATCCAAAGCACATTCTGCGTGATCTCTCTGTTGCCTTCAAAATCACTTCCTATTGGCAAAGTCTCCTTTCCAGGTTTTTTTTCTTTTCTTTTCTTTTCTTTTCTTTTCTTTTCTTTTCTTTTCTTTTTCTTCTTTGTTTTTTACAAACAGGAAACCAAAGATACAGAAGTTGAATCATCAACTGAAAGACATCAAAGGTATATGAGACAAAAGATCATGTAAAACTTTGAAAATTTACCACAGAGAATTTCAAGAACCATTTTTTAATGACTCTGAAACTTCAAGTTATTCTTTCATATCTTCTGAGGAACTGCTATCACTGATGATGTCCATGTAAAATGGAAGAGCATTAGCAGTGAGAAAGGATTTTCAAAATAAATTCTGACTCTTCTCCTAGACGAAACTTAAGACACGAAAGTAATATATATGGTGTCTATATACAAATACACAAATTTAATCTAGTGAATGATGGCTGAATTCCCCCATTTAGCATGAAAAAAAGGAATTAAACTTCGAACTGTTGTCAGACAGCTTTATATTCCAAAAGATGCTTTAGTTGTCTGAGTATTTTCTAGACTGCTGTGTGTGTCCAGCGAGTTATTTTCCATAAGTGAGAATGGCAGAACAGACTCACCCAGGAGATATGCCCACTGCAGGGGCTGTACTTGGAAGCTATTGTTGCTCTCTCTTTGTAGATTTCCTGCTCCCTTTTAGATTCACACCCTGAGCTGGCAAATGACTATTTAGGGCTGTGTGTTCTGTCCTTGCAGGGAGAGGGGAAACTAAAGAGAAGCTCATCAAAGCATCTCTAGTCAGCTTTGGTTTGGAGGAGTGTTTTTTATTCATCATACTTTGTATTCCCTACCCATTCTGAATAATTTGAGACAGATTCACGGGACCTTTGGGGTTGAAAGAACGGCAGGTCTAGATTAGTGTAAGATTTATTGCCATGACCAAAGCAAATTTGCCATTACTTCTTTTTGTCATTAGTTTGCTAGATACCAGAAACTTGGAGCACCGGGGACTGAACCCTATCTTCATAATGAACAACTCCTGAGACCAAGACTTGGAACTGAAAAATTTGAATCAATAGGAAGAGGAGTGGGCCTGGACTCATAGCTCTGCCTCTTAAAGATGTAACATACTAACCTGCCTAAAAGGTCATTGATAACAATTACATTAAGTTTGTTTTAAGAGCCTGTCTTAGTTAGGGTTTCTGTTGCTGCAACAAAACACTGTGGCCAAAAAGCAAGTCGGGGAGGAAAGGGTTTATTTGGCTAATGCTTCCATATCTCTGTCTATTGTCAAAGGAAGTCAGAACAGGAACTCAAATAGAGCAGGAACTTGAAGGTAGGAGCTGATGCAGAGGCCATGAGAGGTTCTGCTTCCTGACTTGCTCCTCTTGGTTTGTTCAGCCTGCTTTCTCATAGAATCCAGGACCACATCCCAAGGATAGCAGTACACACAGTGGTCTGGGCCATCCTTCATCAGACACTAGTTAAGAAAATGTCTTATGGAGGCATTTCCTCAACTGAGGTCCTTCCTCTCTGATGACGCTAACTTGTGTCAAGTAGACATAAAACTAGCCAGCACGGAACTCATAAGACTGTTCTAATATGTAGCAATAAGCTTTCTGATAAAGAACCAGGGCTTACCCAGTGCTCCCTCCCCAGGGGTCAGTTCAAATGAGGAAACATGCCTGTTCTTCGGGATTTTATCCATGAGAAAAAAAAAAAAAACACCTGAAATGTGACCAGCACAATGGTGCCCACTGTCCACCCTCACTCCTTGCGGGGACTCCACTTTTCTCTGGGATAAATTCTGTATATCTTCTACACTGTGGTTTGTGGTGTCCCAGCTGAATTCTTTGGACAGAATTCACAAGGACCACTGAGACAACAAGATCAAAATGCCCGTGGCTTTTGACAAAACTCCTCATTCATATACAGCATGCTAGTGAATATTGGTGCCTTTTAGCTCTATGGCCTCAGTCAATGGGTGAAATGAGAAGTCCTCAGTAACTGCAGAAGCTTCATGGGAAGAAGCCAGACATGGGTGGCGAGTCAGGACACAAAGGAGTGCTTTGGTTGCTGTGAGAATCCATCCAAATCATTGAAAATTTGACTGATATTTGTCTTGCTTTCACTAATGGACAAAGTAACAGTGAGGGAGTTGGAGTCACAGAATTGATGAGTCATCGATCCCACTTGAAGAGAGACGCAGTACCCTGATCCTTTCTGTCTCCTACTGCGCATTGGGACCTTTTTCTTGACCAAATTTTGGCTTCCCTGTAACCTCATTTCACATAGTTCTGAACTATGGACCTTAGCATTTTCCTCATTGTGCCCCTTTTCCTAAATTTATCCAGAACCCACTAAGTTACCCCGAGAGAATTCCCTAGGCTCCATATCTGATACTCCTCAATATCTGGTCAGATTCTACAACCTTCCCATGATGTTTGACACTCTCTTGCCTTCAGCAAAAACTTTGTTAATTCGAGTTTTGAAGAATTCCCCCCCCCCGACCTTCCACACAGTGAGCCCCTTGGTTACCAATACCCACTTGACCTCACTGTTTTTGTAACTGAGTCCAGTGTCTCTCAGAGGTCTCTTTGCCCTGGCGGCACCACTTCCTGTGTGAAAGCTCCTTTTCCTACTTCCACTACTCACCGGCCCTGTTTTCCTGTAGCACCACCATCGTCACTGTCTCCAGCAGCCTTCCCATGAAAGGAGAAAGGGGTGTCATCTTGTGTCACCAAGAGAATCCTTGCTGTGCCTATACATCCTTTAGGATACAGATCCTCAGTGCTCATGGGAGCTGTAGAAAAGGGGCGTGGACATTTCCAGAACCAGAATCATGAAGAACAGATGGGACCCTTCCATTTTCCATAGCTGCTTTCGCTCCCAGGTATAAAAAGTTCATTCTCCATGAACACTAGGAACTAGGAATGGTAGAGTTGTCCTGTCTTCATGGCTGGCATTTCAAATTATTAACTTTGGCTATTTTATAGTTACTAAATCCCCTTAGGCTTCGGGAGGGGGAAATGAATGTAAATAATGTTAATACTACAATAAGGAAGTGGACTCCTGGGGAATGAAAAGGAAATCGTTTGAATTCAGTAAAACAAAAAGGTTCTTGAGGTACAGATTTCTCTGTAGAGTTCTGGGAGAGATGTTGGTGCTGTTTAACCAAACTGCTGCTGTTCAGTTTCCATGTCCCAGCTCCAGCCTACATTCTTCTGGCGTCTCAGCTGCTGCTATTCATTGACCCCTTGCAATCGTAATTCATTCTGTCATTACAGAAGACAGAGAGAAGCTTGCTGCTTTTTTTAGGCAAGAAAACCATTTTTGTCTATTTTCCAGAGCCTATTTCTGGCCTTTCTCATCTTTCTCCACTCTCAAGGAAACTGAACATTTTTGATTGATACAATAGTCTAATTTCCTGGGCTTTTCTAAATTCTAGTCAATAGTTATCAATCAATCTTTAAATAATTTGCATGGCATTTGTAATTGTCTACAGCGTGGCCATTGAGTCTATCCCATTTTACAAAAGTTGCTTTCTTTAACTTAGAAGGTACGAAGGCCAGTGAGTGCTTCATTGAGGAAGAAATGGAGGTCAAACTAAACTCCTTAAATTGAAACTGCTAAGAGAGATTATCATCTATCTATCTATCTATCTATCTATCTATCTATCTATCAATCTTTCTACCTATTTATCTATCTAATTTATGTATCTATGGATAGATAGTTCTCTGTGCTTCCAATCAAATGCAAATATTTTAATGAAAGCTGGAATAAACATTGTATTTAAAAATCTTATAATAATTTAAACCAAGAAGACAGTACCAATGTCCACATGTCTGTCGAGATACTGTCCTGTCCTCTCACCTCTAATCTCACTCTCAATCAGTATCTTCTAAATCAGAAAGAGGCTGCAGAGCAGGAGTAATTCATCACAGCTGCCCCTCAGAGCTATTTATTTAGTTGGTTATTGGTTTCTATTTTTCAACCTGTGAAAATAACCTCTTCTCATGGCTTCTTTGCGTTGTTATATTCCCTAGTACCTTGGAAATCATTTTGGTTTTGTCTATCTTTACTATCACTGGGAATTTCCTTCAAGTATTGCTGATAAATACACAGATTTTGTGTAACCTGGCATCATGTCCTAACATGATGAGGTGTTGTTTGTTTTGTAAAAGGACAGCATTCTTTTTTCAGACTCAGCAGACCCCTGCATTATTCAAAAAGGTACCATTGGATATTGAATTCTTTCCCTGTGGTTCCATGGAAAAACAACCAAAGTATAAATGACAAGTTTCTGGCTCAAACCTCAGTAATTCTCAGCGAGGCAAAGTTTCAGACAGAATTTTGGCTTTTTAAATTTCTCTAGTCACAAGTAGTTAATCATTTAAATGTTCAATGTCTGTCATCTTAAAACCCTAATTTTTGTTTTCAGAAGGTGTAACACTCCTACTCTGCCTCCCCGCGAGGCAGCTTTAAGCTCTAATGGGCGCTGACTCTGGCTTTGCCCTCTCTCAGCTGTAGAACTGAGTTGGGTACACTTCGGAACTTGCCTTAGAGCGTAATGCAATAGAGGTAGGAAACTCTGGCCATGGTTCCCTCAGCCCAGAAGCGGTTCCTCGGGCTTCTGAGGAACTGCCCGTTGCTGCAGTACATCTAGACTTCTTAGAACCCACCAGGTGTAGAGGTTCACCTCCATAGGAGCAATTCCGAGACGATGCTAAGGTGTTTTATAAAACCGCCAGGTGAGTTTAACCTGTAATGATACTTGAGCGCTATGAATTTAAACTCCAGAAACAATGCATTCTCCTTGTTTGCATTCTATCCGGCACCCACAAAGCAAAAAGTCTCTTCTAGGACATGTGTCCCAAAATATCTGCCTTTAAATTGCTCTGCTGTGTAAAACGTACCATTATATTTTCTCCTGCTCTTTTTCTTCTTCTTCCTCCTCCTCTTTTCCCCTTCTTCCTCCTGTTTTTTTGTTTTTTTTTAAAGATGAGTCTCATATGTACTCAAGGCTGTCTTCAAACTCCCAATTTTCTCCCAAGGTGCAGGGATTAAACATGCGCATGACCATGCTTGACTTGCAATTTTTAAATCACATATTTGAATAATTAAACTGCCGTCTTGGGCATCAAAATAAAGGAATAGAAGTAAAGTTGCCCGTCATTAAGCCATACTGTATTTCTCTGTCATCTTCATTTTCTAACAATATTTTTTAATGTTGTGAGCTTTTGTGTCAGTGACAGCACCTCAAAACTAGCTCATTTATATTGTTGGTGCTATTCAGACAACCTAAGCAGACTGCAGAGCAATAGATCAGCATGACTGCTGCCTTCTAGAAAGTAAGTGAGTCAGAAGAGAAGCCATTAGTCTAATAGTTAGTCAGAGGAATGTCATACAGCCTGAAAAGTAGCATTTTAATAAAAATAAGAATGACCATCAGAGAACCTTATTGGAATCAAGTATACTTATGGTTGATAATCTTGCTCACTAATGAAAGCATTCATGATTGACTGAGCAGGAAGGCCAAGAGAACTTTCTCACGAGGCAGGAACCTTACTGGAAATCCTAAATGAGTGCAAACCTTATTTCATGTAGCAGAACCCTCCAGAAGATATCTTAGCTTGAGAGTAAGGACCAGTTGAAGACTGTATCTAGGCTGTTATTTTGCCCAAATGTGTATTTCCAAAGCACATTTAAAGTACCTTGATGTGGGATTTTCCTCTGTATGCTGTGATTACCATCAATGAATAAAGAAACTCCTCTGAACCTATTAAAGGGCAGAACTTACATCGGTGCAGAAAACTAAACTGAGTGCTGAGAGAAAAAAGGGCAAAGTCAGAGAGATGCCATGTAGCTCTGCTAGAGATAGATGGCAGAACTGTAGCTGGTAAGCCACAGCCACATGGAGATACACAGATTAATAGAAATGGCTTAAATTAATATGTAAGAGTTAGCCAATAAAAAGCTAGAGCTAATGGGCCAAGCAGTGATTTCATTAATATAGTTTCTGTGTGATTATTTCGGGGCTAAGTGGCCAGGAACCAACAAGCCATCTTCTTCCAACAGTCCCTCAAAGAGAGATGAAGATAAAAAAATATACCACATCCTGCACAGTCTTTTCCATACAGTCCTAGGCTAAACATGATTATTAATGTATGTGCATTTTTGATAGGCATGGAAATGGATTGATCATAACTTTGTAGGCAGTGGAACTGAACATTTCAAATGTACACCTTGGTCAAACCTCAATGAGGATTTACAGTTCATCATATTTGGATAATTCCAAGAAGGAAAATAGAATAAGTAGTCCATTGAGTTAAAAAAAAAAAGCAAAATGGAAATCAAGACTCCCTAAAAGACTACCCCAATCCAGCTACATTTATAGCAAGATCTGGCTGCTGGTTCTGAGGACATTTACAGAAAGGGATAAATCTAGGTGATTAGATGCTTGGGCAGGCACTACCAAGGAAGATGGCCACAGGCCACTGGTGTTAAGAGCAGCTTTGGGATGTCCTCCCTTCTACCCCATCTATTGTTTATATCCATCTCTTTTGTGTAAGAATAAACCTTAGGTTCTATTTAAAGGTAATTGGGTTTTTTAGCAAAGTCAGGCAGAGCTTGACCTAGGGGGCACCTACTTAGCATCAAGAGATGCATTTTTGTGGGTGGGCTACAACCCATCAATGCACAAAGAAACCTGCCAGCAAGCATTTCACATTTTAAAAAATGCTATCCATTACCAGGTGCTTTTCTGGCAAGCACAGACCTAAACATTGAATGAACTAATCCCTCGGATCCACGAGTCTGTTCAGACAGCTTAGGCTGTGGTGGCAACCCATGCCTTTCTGACAAAGACTAACTGTTCTTCCTTTGTGACCCAAGTACACCTTGCTACCTGATATGTGGATATTGTTTGCCAGGTCTCTGCTTTATACCTCTAGCCAAATACAAAAGAATGGCTTATTTGTGGAAATAAGAAGAGCTGAATGGCTTCTGCCATCCTACTTCCAGTTTAAAGACTGGGGAAGGATAGATTGAATTGCTCTGCAAAGGACCCCAAGTGACTAGGTTTCCCTGGCTCTCCTTTCAGGCTCCTGTATTGGGGGACTTGATTCTTTGTGACTCTTCAACTACTGTGTTAAGTTCTTGTAGCAATGGACAGGAAATCAGTGAGAAAAAAAAAATCCCTTTTTACCAAGTAAATGCAAACTGTAAGCAATCTGCCATAAGGAAAAATGTGGACTTCTTTTATTTTGAAATTTAGCAATGATGGAGGAATGATTCCATGTATCTGTCTTTTATGGCACTCATTCATGAGTTTTGTATGTAATCTCTCTCTTAGCTACAATTCCTATTGTATAAATACTTAGTGTCCTCATAGATGGGAAAATGAAGTACCATACACTCCTATTAAAGGTGGCATACCATGGCAGGACAAATATGATTACACTCTTAAATTCCAGAGTTCAAACTTTTACAATCAATAGCCTATAGGAAGTGGTTCTGCTGGCAGAGAGCTCACCTAGCATGTGAAGTCCTGGGGTCGGTGCTCAGCCATTCAAAAACGAATAATAAACAGGATGCTCAAAATCACATAGTACTAATGGCATAACAAATGTAGAGTGTTCTCAGAGTACACGGTGTAGTCTATTAGTAAAAGTTCAAAGAAAAATATTTTTGTTCCATGTATGATAAGGACAAAATAAGACGAACCAAATTTCTGGTTTGTTAAATACCTATACTTATCATCATTATAGAAGAAGAAACAGAGTGACATTTTTATGAAGTGAATCATTTCAAGATGGATGAGTTAACAGAGCGTTTCAACTTTGCGAAGGTGAATGAAGGCAAGGAAGGGAAATGTTGTGAGAGCGTGTATTGAAGATCTGGCTGGAGTGAACTCTTCAGAGTTTTGGGGGACAGAAGGCCATTTCTGCCAGCTCCAGCAGCCACTATTTACCCTCATAGGTCCCCATAGGGCCTTCCTGCAGAAGACAGCGTGTGCATCAGTCCATTTCTACTGCAAAAGACAAATCAGGCTGTTACCTTCTCCTCATCACGTAGAACCATCAGGGTCTTTGCCATCTGATCTCTCAGTGCAAACTCCGCAAGCCTGTGAACCCCGCTTAACCTTCTCGCTTTGAGGTACAACCACAGTTCCTCTTCTCACCTTAATTGTCACTGACAGCTCAGAGATCTTAATCTATCACAGCAAGTTGGAAATTTATATTTTCTTAAGCCTAGGATTTGTTCCTGCTATCTATTAAACCCTAAATGTTTCAAATCAATCTTTTTCTCTCAAAGATTTGCGAGGTTTTTTTAGGGCTTCCTGATGAGTCCCACCTGCCCTGGAAAAGTCAACCGTGTATTCACACGCAGGGATCTTCTGTGCTCTTTTATTATTTTCATCTTTAATCTGAAGAACAGATTGCAGTAGTAGAGGACTCGTAAATTCTGATCGCTCACCACTCTGAGCAGCGTTCTCAGGTGGAATCTTCTTTGGTATAAGTGGCATGTTACCACAGGCCTCTAGGAAGCCAGCGAAGGTAGCAGAAAAATACGGGGCAGAAGTGAAGTCCTGCCAGAACCACTGGGACTCATTCTCCCTGGTTTTGGGTACATCCATGTGTATTGCTAATATTTAGCAGTAATTTTTTATTTCCTTTGTGGGACGGGCCAGACTGAGTTTTCTGTATGTATTGCACAGAAAAGTAAAATGTTTCTCTATGCACGCATGATCACATTCTAAGTGAGCCACAAAACAAAACATGAAAGTCACAGATCGGAGAAAATGACTGGTACTGAAAGAGGAGAGACAGGGATGGAAGGGAGACCAGAGTATGAGGGGGCTAATCAAAACAAACTATATACAAGCATGCAATCATCAGAGTCAAACTAATCAGCAAGAAATTATGTTCCTCTCCTGTGTCCACAGAATTTGTTCTTAAGGTTTGTCTTTGCAGTATGCACAGTATTAACTCCATGGACCACGGTGGCACTGAAAAATTTTAAGGCATGTAAAGCAGAGGGGACATCCTCCACAATCTAGGTTATTTCATACATACAGACAGACAGACAAGTAGACTCAAACACACACACA
>NC_022031.1:15483088-15485686 GCF_000317375.1 Microtus ochrogaster | reverse complement strand
ATGAAAAAGTTCTGCCCTTGTGGAGGACCAGGGTGAGTCTGATTGACAGCACCAAAGTCAGGCAGTCATGACTACTATTGAGAAAATGATCATGTTCTTGAAAGCAATCTACAGACGTAATGAAGTCATCATCAAAATTTTAATAACATTCTTCAAAGAGGTAGGACAAATTCCTGAAACTGAAGGAAAGCAAGAGAGATGTTGAAGAATAAAGCCTAGGCAAACAGTGATGCTGAAGGCAACACAATGCCTAATCACAAATCATTCTATAGAACCATGGCAACAACAGCAGCATGATGCTGACTCATAGAGAAATAGACAGTGATCTACAACAGGAAACTCAGAAAAAAACCTATGCAGACAGAGCCATCTGGTTTTTCAGCAACATACTTTGTAGGAAGGTTAGCCTCCAAATGATGATATAAACCTGGATATCTGGTGATACTAGGCTAAAGACCAATTTTTATGTTTGGCCTTGTATAAAAATCAGTGTGAAATGAACCAAAAACTTTAGTGTAAATCTCAAAACTTTGAAATCACTAGTAAGGAATCTTAGGAATAAACAACAATTTTCTAAATCGGACCCCAATAGTTTGGGAAATAATAGTAAGAGTTAATAAGTTCATGCCAGCTATTCATTCTGGAAAAGATAAATATAAAACCTACACCAATAACTCATGAAACAAATCACCAAATAATAATAACCCACTTGATGTTCATTCCACCCTGATTAAAGGTCAGAGAGCCCAGACCAATTCTTGCTGCTTCAGGGTTATCTAACAAGAGATTTGACCTAAGGTTTGACTACTAAAAAGATGTTTTGACCTATGGTGTGGTTACTTGGTGTTTTGAGTACTAAGAAGGGAATACTTTCTTTGTTCCTTGTATCGTGATAAGTCTCAGAAGTCTTTTGCCTCTCCCCTCCTCTTTGGATTGGGGTATATAAACCCTATAAAGAGTAAATGCAGGTGAATCTCAGTATTTACTAAATGGCCTCCCAATAATATTAGTTGTTTCTTTTCTGTCTCTTTCTTAATCTTCACACTTCCTTCTGAGCATGGATGGATAAGCCAGGAGGACCCACTAACGTTGTTACCCTAACATGCGGCAGGGCAATGTAGTGAGCCTACTTTTTCAAAAGAAGTTTAGATGGCCTACAACTGGATGGAAAACAAACAACACCATTAGAGAAATACAAACATCCATTCATATTCCTTATCAGCCTAGTGTATTTAGTATCATTAAGAAAACACAAGCAAACAAAACCGAGAAATGCCTGTAAGGAAAGGAATGAACACATGTGTCGGTAATAGGAATATAAATTAGAGCAGCTACTGGGGAAATCAGTAAAGACTGTTCCCCAAGCCTAAAATAACTATGCCTAAGAATATAACAGTATGATGAAGCTAGATCGTCTTGGATATATAACCAAAAGAATAAAAGAGAGGAGTCAATAACATGAGCATTCCCGTGTTTATTATAACAAAATACACAATAGACAAGTCTTTGAGTCAACAGATGAATGGGTAAAATGTTATATATATTGAAGTAGTCAAGAAAAATAATTAAATCATTCCCTTTATGAGAAAATGTACAGAACTGGAGATCATCATGTTAAGCGTAAGTCAGCCCTAGAAAGACAACCATTATTTCTTCTCTTATATTTGTGGTATAATTGTTCTCCTTTTCTGTCTACTTGATGGGTTCTATAATAAATTAAAAGGTACATTGTTGGGACATGAGAGATTTTGTCATGTTATTTGAACTGGGGGGAGGGGGCATTTCAAATGTAAGCAGCATCTCCCAGCAGAAACCCAGAGCAAAGTCTTTTTGCCTTTGTGCTTGCATCTAACTGCACCAACTGTATGGTCCTGCGGCATTCCCTCCCTGATAACAGAATCTGCCTTCTTTGGGCTTCAACTCAACTAAAAACTTCAGACATATTCTAGGCTTTTAATAAAAGACTGGCACTGCTTCAGCACCTAACCATGTGGACTGAGCTGCCACTGTGGTCTCAGCCCCTGCAGTATAAGGCATTGGTGGATTACTTAGACTATATTATGTAAGCCAATCTAATAAATGCAATTTTTAATAAATATTCATTCTATCAATTCTGCCCCTCTAGGCATCCCTGACTAATATGGAATCTAGCAGGAAAGAATACATGTGAGACTAGAATGGGATGTATTAATGATATGGAAGGGATTTAAGGGAAAGGAGAATCATGGGAGGCATGGAGTGAATAGAATCCAAGCATGTTACATACATGTTAGACAATATCACAAGTAAGCCCATTATTTTTTATAAGTTAACACATTCTTGGAGGAGAGGAAAAGAGAGGGGAGGAATGAGGAAGAGTGGAGGAAGGAAAAAGTTGGTTGGGATGTAAAACCATAATTAAGAAAAAAAATCAATACATCTACCTGACAACATTTGAAGTTCTTTTTCAGCCTGCATTTATAGCATTCCTCAATTCATTTCTGGCTTTATCAATTTCTTTATGAAAGCCAAACCTTTGTGAGATAACTGTTGTTGTGATTAAACTTGAAGAAATAATTCATTTACAGACAGACGAGGAAAAAAATGTTCTGTCAGTCA
>NC_022031.1:15480492-15482503 GCF_000317375.1 Microtus ochrogaster | reverse complement strand
TTTTTTCCTTTTCTCAATAAAAAAAATGTTCTGTCATTCATGATAATTGGACATGAAGAAAAGTTGACTTAATCCCCATGGGAATCAGCAGAGGAACGGGTACTGTGCAAACTCCACATGATCACATGATATGATATATGTCTTTGCAAAGAACCTTGTAAGTATCCAAGATGTAAAGGTAATGGTTCCCTGGGACATTTGGGGCCAAGATCCGGAAACTCCCCGCAAATGGATTCAACTGGGTTTGAAAAAAGGCACAAGTTACATATTTCCATTCCTTCACTTCAAGAAATATATTGAATTTTAAAAATTATTTTTGACTCCTTGTTCATACAAATTTCTGAATACCACACTACCCAATGGAATCTATTTGTGGTGGGTTTTATTTGTCACACCAGAAAATACCTTTGATGAAAAGGCTTCTTTACTGAAGGTGAGTATCAGTCATTGATTCTTCTCCCAAGGATGCTTTTAGACCTCTCTTTATATGCTTAGTACATTTCTGGTATTGCAGGCTTCTCATTGTTTTTATTTTTAAGCATTTTGAGATAAATTGTCAGTGCATCAAGAGTTTGTTTATGAGCTGATGAGAAACATCTATCTATATGATTAATAGGAAAAGTAAATTAAATAAGCACATACCTAATAATCTAATTGTGATAAAGGGGACTATAATACAAGCTTCTAATTGATTAAGTTCTTCTGGGTGCTGGCTCTGTCTGTTATAAGCTATGAGACCTTTTGATAATGTTATCTCACAGAATTATGGTGAAAATTAAATTCAATAACATGGAGGAATATATTGAGCACTGCATTCATAGTTAAAATCGTATTTTATTTGCTGTCAGCTTTGGTATCAACAAAGGGAGGTTAAGACAATGTACTCCATGTGGAAATAGGCATTAGTTGATATAATCCATTCTTATATGATGACATAGTCTTTATCAGAGGCTTTTTGTCATAACTATCCAATATTGTTGTTGTAAGCATGAAGATAGCCATATAGACAGTTTGTAAACAAAATGCCTATATGGGTGTGTCTAGATTTCACGAAATTTGTGCATACTGGAGTTTGAATTTCATATAATTGTGTTATGAGATAATTTCTTTTGTTTTGATTTTCAGTGGCTCAAAATACAAAGTCATTCATATCCTAGCTTGCCAAGCCATTACACCATTATAGAAGAACTCCAAGATCTGTGGACATTAAATTTATCTGTTGTTGATAAAGGGTGGTTGTTGTTGAGGCTATCATATCCCTGAAGTATTTGACATGTTACAGATCCTATAAAAACATCTACACAATGTCACTTAACTTTCTGAGATACACTACAAAACAGACGCTTCTTGTTGATAGCTGACTAAATTACAACTCTACCAACTGAGTAAATACTTCCACATTATTGCTCAAATGAGCCTGTGGCTCATGTTGGATGCTTATTCTCCAGCTGGTGGTGATACTATGAGATATGGTGGAAATTCAAGAGGCTGTGCGTAGGAGGGATTAGGTCAATTGGGGTGTGTCATTAAAGCTTATACCCGGTCTTTAGCCCTATTCTCTCTGTCATCTTCCTCTTGTTTACAGGGTGAACATGCTACTCATCCAAATGCTTCCAGGACAAGGTTGTGATGATGATGAGCTTCATCCTGGGCCCAGAAACAATGGAACAAAGGAAAATAGACTGAAATCTCTGAAACCATGAGCCAACCCCCCCATCATTCTTTCCTTAAAGTTTTTTTTATGAATTTATTTATTTATTAAAGATTTCTGTCTCTTCCCCGCCACCGACTCCCATTTGCCTTCCCCTCCCCCAATCAAGTCCCCCTCCCTCGTCAGCCCAAAGAGCAGTCAGGGTTCCCTGCCCTGTGGGAAGTCCAAGGACCACCCACCCCCATTCAGGTCTAGTAAGTTGAGCATCCAAACTATCTAGGCTCTCACAAAGCCAGTACAAGCAGTAGGATCAGAAACCCATTGCAACTGTTCTTGAGTTCTCAGTAGTCCTCATTGTCC
>NC_022031.1:15475122-15476491 GCF_000317375.1 Microtus ochrogaster | reverse complement strand
ATGCAAATTCTTATATCCTTTTAGATTGGGGAAAACTCTGTAAAGGAAATAGGGAAATAAAAAAGATAGTCAAAGTCACTCACTCATATAAACTCCTTGAACAGCACATTCAAGGAAACCTCTGACATGACATCAGAGCAGAGATCCCAAGACTAGAATGGGATCAGGTATGTATAAATTATGAACCAGCCCCTGGAAGGACTGCACTCTTAGAAAATCAGCAGTGTGAGGAGGAAACAAAACAGAGGGAGAGTGGTAGAAGTGGAGCCCTGGAATCATACATGATTTACATTAACCAGTAACGTATACCGATGCATTTGCTGTCCATTACAAATGCAATGGGAAGTCCATACAGTGCTTTTAGTGGATGTTATCTAACGAATCCTTTATACAGGTCAGATTCAGAACTCAATGGGTGAGAAGGAAAGTAACTACAGCAGTCTATGGGGAAACAGCAGTTGTTTGAACAAGGTTGGTGACAGAAACAGCAGATTAACAAATGGCTCTAAAAATAAAAGTTGGGCATTGCATGAGAGTTTAAAGAAGTAGGTTTTACTGACACTGAATTTGGGGTGATGAATAAAAGAAAGGAATGACCTACAGGTTTCTGCTTTAGAAATTAAAATGGACCACTGCTTGATTTACTGATGTTTTGGGCACATGGAAATATGAAGAGGAAAATATTTTATTTTGGAAATGACATTAAAGGTAGAAATAATATATTAATTTACTAACTAAAATAGCAGGTGATAATATTATTCTGAAATTAAAAAGTTAGTATTATAGATACAAATTTGGAAGTCTTAAGCTCACAACTTAGATACAAAACCTTTCGACCATAGCATATTCTGTAAGGAAAAATATAGATGAAGGCCAGGTGAAAGCTTGCATGGTATCAAGTGGGTCTTTGAGACCTGTGAACTGGTTTTGTGATAGAAAACTGTTGCCTCAGAAAATACAGGCAGAGACTGAGATAGGTGGATCTAGAGACACATATGGCCAGCCAACAGCTTCTCTGTGTGTGGTAGACCCAGGACATGGTATTATTCTCTTTGTTCAACATCCTAAGATATTTCTTTTTTCTTTTCCTTCCTTCCTTCCTTCCTTCCTTCCTTCCTTTCTTTCTTTCTTTCTTTCTTTCTTTCTTTCTTTCTTTCTTTCTTTCTTTTTCTTTGACACGGATTCTCTATAGGTTTGGAACCTGTTCTGGAACTAGCTCTTGTAGACCAGGCTGGCCTCGAACTCACAGAGATCCACCTGCCTCTGCCTCCCATGTGCTGGGATTAAAGGTATGAGCCCTAAAATATTTCTAAAGGATCCTGTTCCTGGATACAGGCATAGATTACCAAACAAATTGTATATTAAAGTT
>NC_022031.1:15468658-15474177 GCF_000317375.1 Microtus ochrogaster | reverse complement strand
TAGATAGATAGATAGATAGATAGATAGATAGATAGATAGATAGATAGATCATGTATACTCACACTTATGTTCATATTGAAATACATTTCTACATCCCAAAGCCCTCAGTACTAGATTATTATTTGTTTACATCATGGATACTGAAAGAATTCTAATCTAGAGCCAGTTCTATATTGTCTTTTCATCTTTGCACGGAGTTTAAAAGTTATCTGTTATCTATGTAAATTTTCCTTTGTAATGACCTTCCTTATTAGGGTTTGTGCCTCTGTTTTACCTCCATTGTTTACGCCTGTTCTATGTTTCATATTTAAGCTTCCAAATAAGATTTACCCTCGACATATTTAACCAGATTTTCTTTTCAAGTATTTTAACACTGAAATTTTGTAGAAAATGGCTTTCCTTTTAACTTCTCAAAGTAATCTTAAAAATCGTAGAGTCCCCAGGGCCAAATTCCAGTAGCAGATAGGATTAGTCTCATTTGATTCCTATTCTGCATATATATTTACAAAAGAAGTCAGCGCCAACCAGCTGAAATTTATTGATGGTCATTCAACATTCATACACTCCCAAATGTGTATGTAAGCATTTCCTCCTTGGTATCACATTTACACAATTCCTGTATACCTCTGGGACCCATGATAGCTGAAGAGCACATTTTCTGAGCAATAGATTTCAAACATAAGCTAAGAAATGAGCTAAGAAACAGTGCCCATGTGTACTGTGGAGCATCAAGGCAAAGAACAATAAGAGGGTCTCATGCAGTCATCTTAGGATTGTTTTCATCTACATTTATGAAGCTAGAAACACAACTTCTCTTTTTTATTGAAATGGCCTTTGCTATCAAGCATGAATCGACTGTGAGTTTTGTCACATCTTAATGTTTATTTTTTAATTTTATAAGCTTCACCATTTAAAAACACTCAAATAAATAATAACATCACACACCGAAATTAAACAGCCCCCCATATCCATACAACCCAACGGACTTCAATATAGTTAGAATAGGTATACAAAATGGAGCTTCACATTAAAGTTTATATTTTCATTGTTGAATATATATGCACTATCTACCACCCTCAAAAGACATAGCAGGTTAGAACTAGAAAAGGAATATTCTTCATATCCTCTTTTATAAACTGTGTCTATTATCTGAATTGAATTCTTCCTCAGTCTGTTATATATTTTTAAATTTGGAATTTAGATTTATTCATTTGATTTTATGTTTGTATTTTGCCTTCAGGCATGCATATGTAACAAATGTGTGCTTGGTGCCTGCAGATGTCAAAGAAGAGCATTGGATCTCCAGGAACTGAAGTTAAAATGGTTGAAAAGCAATATGTGCATGTTGGGAATTTACATGGCTCCTCTGCTAGAGTACGAAGTACTCCGAATCCTTAGTCGTCCCCCCACTTCTCTTATATTTGGCATGCCTTGTTCTCTTCCATGTTATACTCAATCCACATGAACATTTGACTACATATATTACATATATACATTTATTACTGGCTAGGTTCTACATACAAGAGAGAGTATATGTTCTTCTTTTCTTAAATTTTGTGACCTTACTTAATATTATATATTAGTCTATCTGCTTTTCTGCAAAATTTTAACTTTATTTTTCTTTATAGTTGAGTAGTATTCCATTTTATGCATATACCAAATTTTTGTTATCCATTTACCCGTTTGATGGACAGCTAGGTTTATTCCAATTCATTACTGAAGTGAATAATTCACTAGTATCAAGATGCACATATCTCTACAGTAGGGTATGGGGTTTTCTGGGCATATATACCAGGAGTGAAATAACTGGGACATATGCTAAATTTATTTTCAACACTTTAAAAAAATCTTTAAATTGATTTTCCTCATGCCTGCATTAGTTGGCATCCCTCACAAAAGTTAAGAAATGTTTCCTTTTCTCCCATTCTCTCCATCGTTTGTTGTCATATTTGTTGATGAGAGCCATTCTGACTGGGGAGAAGTTGTTTTAATTTGCATTTGCATATATATCATGGCTTAATGATAGTCTTTTTTACCTTCCCCCAATATTGCTAGTAAATTTAATGTATTATGTAAAACTTTAAAATATATGTACTTTTATATAGGTTTCAAGAAGTTTTTATTTTAGGAAAATTAAGAGAAACAGGAGACTAGCATATGTAGTCTTTGTATCTTTCTATTACTATACACACTATTAATGTACACATATGTTACATGCAGACACATACATGCATACACATACATATGTACATGTGAGTGAATGTATATATGTACATGCATGCACATATAATATATACATATATGTACACACATATATATATATACATATATCCCTGTAGATTTGCCTGGAGAAAAAAAGCCAGGTAGTATTTAAATCTTGGGATAAAGGCTAAAGGCAGAACTCAGCAAAAATACTGAGATTTTATTGTCTGTGCTACTGGGGTTCTACGTAGGAAGTGGTCTCCTATGCCCATGTGTTGTAGACTACTTCACACTTTCTCTTCTATCAGGTTCAGTGTGTTCAGATAGATATTGAGGTCTTTAATCCATTTGGACTTGAGTTTTGTGCATGGTGATAGATATGTATCTATTTTCATTCTTCTACAGGTTGACATCCAGTTATGCCAGCACCGTTTGTTAATGATGCTTTCTTCCATTGTATACTTTTAGCTCCTTTGTCGAAAATCAGATGTTCATAGGTTTGTGGATTGATATCTGGGTCTTCGATTCGATTCCATTGGTCAACATCTCTGTTTTTGTGCCAGTACCAAGCAGTTTTCATTACTGTAGCTCTGTAATAGAGCTTGAAGTCAGGGATGGTAATGCCTCTGGAAGTACTTTTATTGCATAGGATTCTCAGGCCCAGAGAGAAACAATAAAAGAGTGGAGGTTGGGGTTCACCTCCTACATAGTCTGTGTTGATCTCGTTTCTCTATTGTACATGACTGCTCCAAAATTCACAGAAATTTTCATTTAAGTCCTAAAGATATGACATAATTTTATGAAACTGGGTCTTTTAGTGCTATACATTTTAAAAACCTATGAAAGAATACAGAGCTTTGTAAGTAAGCTTTGTGGGATGGTTCCTGTACTCATGGAATAACTCTTGATAAATTTTATCTCTTTATGCAGAATAAGCAACTCCTCCATTAAAACCCAGCCAGCTTCAGACAGTTTCAATTTTCCATATGTCCACAATGTAGATTAGCTAGCACTGATCTCTTCCACAAAACTAAGTTTTATGAAGCACTAGGAAAAGTCATTTGCAGGAATAATTCCAAGTTCTATCTCCTGAAGACATTTGCCATCTGGGATAAATGAAGGCACCGTCAGAAACTCTGCAGTCATCTTTTTAAAGCTCTTGTTGACTTTGTTAAAAAAAATGTTTATGCTATCCTAATATAGTTTGACATCACAGTTTTGTATCTTGGTCTTCCAAAGAGAGATCCAGGGAGGCACACATCTAAGGGGATTTTGTAACACTATAAAACTGTCAATGTTATGGAAATATATTCTTTACTTTGTTAGCATTTTTGGACACCTTTCCAGAACCAGAGGTGCATTTTCCTTAAAAGTGGTAAAGTATCAGGCAGTAGGGCACGCTTTTGCTGATACATGATGAAGAACTGATGGTGAGTCCTCAGCTAGTTTCCACACAGACAATTTTTAGTGTGACATCTTCTCTGTGCCTAAACTAAAATTAACTGGGGGGGGAGGGGAACCCTGTACAGAAATATGTGTTTAACATATTTAAGAAGATGGTTTTCCAACCTATGATATTTTCTATAATAATCCTTTTCTATCATTGAGGGTTGGGAGATATACTAATCTAAGGGTAGAAAGGTAAGTATTTAACAGCAATTTAACCCTATGTCCATTTAACAGAATAGCATTATTAGATTCTCTCTAATATTAGGGAAAATCTTAAGATTTGCAAGATGCCTGAAACTATCTAGTTGTTTTACAACTATATATATATATATATTTTTAAGTATAAGAATATGTGTAAGAAATTAAATAAAAGACAACATTCAGTTTTCAAGAACAAGTTAAATCTTGGCTTGGTATAAGATTTTTGCTTTGTGAATCTTTAAATTTTGAACTAAAATTGTGTTGTGTGTATTCTCCTATCAGTTATGTTTATAGTGGTGCAAGAAAGACAGACAAGGCAATTACAGAGTGAAAGAGTAGTTCCACCCAAGTCTGCTTGGTCAGTCTTTCCACTCTCCTGGGGTTGCTTACAAAAGTAGCTACACCAGTGAAGAAGGGCACCTTCCACCACTCCAGCTAGCAAATGTTAATGATATTTATCTCTGTGAGCATTGAGTGCCCCACCCTTTCTGTGAGAGAGTCTTATGGGCCCAATCCTGTGAAGATCTCACATGTGTGATCATAGATGTTTTATTTTCAACATAGCAATGGCAATGTCATACTTGAAGGACACAATCACTCTATCTCTTCTTCTGGCTTTTGGATTCTTTTCACCACTACTTACCTGATGCTCCCTGAGCATCAGAGGTGATGATACACCTATTGTTTTCTCCCACTTAGGGCGGAGCATCGGACCACTATACCACAGAAAGTCTCACTTATTCTCAATACCTTTATGGGTGGAGGTACACAGAAACTTCCAATAAATGCAAAAGAAGCCTAACTGGTCATGACCAAGAGCATCACTAGCATAAACATAAACAAATATCCAGAAAACAATTTGACATTTTATCCATTTAGCAAAATAACAGCAATAGTTCCCACAGTAGGGAAATAGACCCCTAATCCTAATAGCCACAAGTTTTTGTCTTGATTACAATAACAAATATGTGTATCCCCTTGTGGAGTAGACTTTCAGTAGATGGTTACTCCAATAACAATATGTCACTGTTACACCAGCAGACAGATATCGTCTAACACAAAGATAATAGGAATTATTGGTGATAATTCTCTTCAGCCAGCAGAGCTGGAGAATCCAGCTCATTCCAAGCTTGCTTTCTCCATGTTTTCTAATCAAAGTATGCAACATCTTCAGAAATAGAATCATACCATGTACTTCTGGTGTGCAATCAACAAAAATCATTACCTCTAAGAGTTTGTGAGCTCATTTGTTTCCCTAGTTAAGAATTCATAGGGAGACAATTCATCCATGGCATGACAGTGAAGTTTGTTTAATAACCTTTTGGCTTTTAGGCATGCCGTCTTTTTACCCATGCAAGGTTTTATTGTTTTTATTAAACATTCAAACTTTCTGATGATTCCCTGGTATCTGATGGATGGGGAGCTTCAAGAAAAGATATAAAGGTATTTCAGAATGCCAGTATGAAAATAAAGAAAACAGTCACATGAATTGCTCAGGTTTTTATTGAGATATAATTTGACCGAAGTATACTTATTATATTATATTTTATTCCTATGGATCTCACTTGCTCACTCATAGTTACGTGTACCTGGTTTCAAGCTCAAGTTTATTTCTCTAATTTTAATAATAAATCATTTTTATCAATGAAATATAAAATAAAGCCGGG
>NC_022031.1:15460797-15468558 GCF_000317375.1 Microtus ochrogaster | reverse complement strand
CAGCCTGGTCTACAAGAGCTAGTTCCAGGACAGGCTCCAAAACCACAGAGAAACCCTGTCTCGAAAAACAAAAAAAAAAAAAAAAGAAAGAAAGAAATATAAAATAAACACAATCCCGTCTAAGTTAGGAAATCACACAAAAAGGGCAAAAGGATATATTATATAATCCTTATGGAGAGTGTGGATTACAGAATACATATAAATAAAAGCTTTTAAATTAAATGGAAATATTAATAATTAATTTAGTTTGTAGCCTTTGTTCATACATATTTTAATCTTGAAGCAAGCTGTATAACATACAATGATTATGTTCATATAGGATAAATGCTTTTCCTCTACTTTATAATGTCCAATCATTTCTCAAAGGAGACTTTGAACAAAGTATGTTTGAATTAAATACATATACTCACATAACATCAATTTTTCAATTAAACTTCTGGGCTTTTTAGTGAGAAAAAGAGTTGAATGTGATAAGCTTGATTTTTTTATTCAGTTACTTCTATATTAGGAATGAATTCCAGTAGAAACCCTTACACTATTCCTCTTCTCGAAGTCAAGAGTGTGTGTGGTAAAAGAACTCTTTTGGGTGTCAGTCACTTGGACACATATTTTTCATAAACTGTTAATGGAAAACTTTTAACTTAGTTTAACATCTAACAAACAATAAACATCAGCCAACAGCCAAAATTGATATTGTTCTTTAAAAATGCATTTTGGGTTTCTTTTATAAAATGTCCAAATTACAGAGACTCACTAACTAATTCTTTTTTTTTGGTAAAGTGAAGCTCCCAGTATGGGCTGGGCCCCACTGATATGGGTGATTCTGTAATTTCAATAGTAATGTCGGCCCTTCCTGACTTCCTGTTCAACAGCCTTTGCAGTATTTCAAGGCATGGCTACTCCCTCACAGTTAGAAGATGAATTCTATATATCTTGCATTTTTGGTGGAAAGGGTTATACCCCAATGGAATCAAGCCCCTTTGGGGAATTCCTGCCAGAAAATTCTACCTTCATTCACTGGTTAGAATTATCATGACCACCTGTGGCTACATGGATGCTAGGAAGTATATATTTGTGTTTGGCTTTATGCTGCACCCCTGAAAAGCAGGTTAGATTTCAGGAGGAGAGAGACTTGAAAAATTGTGACCATGGACAACAGTCAGATGAAGCACATGAGTGTTTCCTCCATTCGAAACGATGGTTTTAAAAAAAAATCCCGACTTTCTCTCTCTTCTCCCTTCTTTCTCCCTCTCTCCCTCTGTGCCTCTCTCTCTTTTCCCTCCTTCTCCCCTTCCCCCCCTTCTTTTCCATTCCATAATCCACTACATAAACTATACCCCCCCCAAAAAAAGTTCCCAAAGTGGAAAGGTCTTTTAGCCATAGATTTATATCTAAATTATTTGCTGCTGGGTTAATGTTATGGTTATGTTTACTATTTTCTTTTATTCTTACAATAAGTGAGTTTAAAGCAGTTTGTAATGCCAGATTTGAAATAAAAACATTTTGGCAACAACCACAACTGGGCCACACTTATTTCTAACAAAGATTAGCACTTTGGACAGGTTGTCTCACACTATGTGACAGAGTTAGTGCAATTCCTCTCAAAAATTAGCTTTGCATACAGCCTTCCAAATGCTCCTAAGAAGAAATGAGACCATTCAGCGCTGCCATGATGAGGTGTTCCAAAAGCCTATGTCATGAAAATAGAGCACTTAGAATTAATCCCTTTAAAATGAGTTGTGCACGTATGTGTATTTGCATTAAACTTAATTAGCTAACCACAGCCTGTAACTTACATCTGGATGGTATGTGTTTATAGAGTAGAGCGGATGACATAATGTAGATCTTGGCCAGTAATCGGTTTCTCTTTCCGCAAACATCATCTGAAATGATGCACACAACATCCACATGACTAGCCCTCGGTAGGTAAAAAATCATTAGAACTCACACTTGCCAATGCAGTTTTAATCCCATTTTGTTGCTCAAATATTTTGAGAGGGAGATATATGGCTCTATTATAAGGCCCAGTATTTCATTTTAACAGGAAAATGAATCTCAAATATCAAGGGCAAAAGACCAAGAAACACTGCTGCTGGAAGGACAGGGCATGTGTGAGAAACTGAGCCGGAGCTGGGGCTGCCCGCTGCTGATAAGCCTTCCTGGAAGGACCACCGTGATCCCACAGCTTCTGCCTCTTTGTTCCCAATTGCTAACACACTGAAACGGATGTTCAGTAAGAGGTATGTGACCTTTTAATGTCTCTTCCAAAAATGTTATGAAAAGGCACAGAGTTCCTTCTATGCTCCCTTGCATATGACAACACCGGAATGGAGAACCCTGTCACATCCCTAACATGGGAGAATGTTCTCATTTAATCAGGTGGTGGATACATTGCCACTGACCAACGAACTTTCCAATATGTCCTCCTAGGAGTCCACCAATTCCTGTTGACTCTCTTTCCCATCACTTCCTCAGAAATGAGCACTTCCTCAGAAATGAGCCTTCCCACTCACTGAGGGGGCTTTAAATATTTACTGTCTCTGCTCAACAATATGAAATACTCTCTCATGCTAAACTCCTGTGGATAGATGATGTGAAAAGAAATTTTATGTTATTTAAAATGTAAGAAATAATTGTGAGCTTTAGCAATTCCATGTCTGTCAAGAAGATGCTGAGATCTCACCATGCACCATAAGGTTTGTGAGGAAAAGGAAAACTGTATAAACATTTTGCTTGTGTGACCTAGAGGTATGAGTTTGTGCTTTTATTAATAAAAACACATTCATTTAAGTTGTCTTACAGATTTGATGGGAGTTCTGCTCAGACCATCACCCAGAACGTGATAAGAACTCTGGTCAGTGTAGACATTTCAATCTCGAATAACCTGGAAGATGATCCGGGTGACCTACAGAATCGGTATATATTGACGAAACCAGAGATTCTGGGGAAATATATAAAGATGAGGATAAGAACTACAGGGCACAATTGCCTAACCTGTTGCTGTGAGAGCGCTCTAGACCCAGAGCAGGAAGGATCCCATTGATGCGCCTCTGATGAGCTTCTGTCTCCATTCGCCCCATCATTGTGTGGCACAGTTGGAATGGCTTATCCTGGTGCTATATGCAGTTTGTTTTGCAATGGTGGCAAGAATCATTTCTCTTAATTTTCTGCTCAGTGCTCTTCCCTATGCCAGGTTGTCATTTCAATGTCATGGTGTGGCTTGTGTTCTAGTTTCATGAAGCTACAGCAGATTTGGGGTGTGGGACCAGAAATAGACAATTCTATCAACCTCTGAGAATACCCTATGAAAACAGCTGCTGTGACTGACAATGGGTTCTTCATTCCTGGTGGTCTATATAATCTTATGTTGGTTTTAAAAAGATACAAAACAAAGTTCTTTTGACAGTATATTTAAATTCAAAGTTTCCACAAGGATCTTCTTGGTGCTTCTGAATTCAGAACAACTAAGACATTTTTTCTTTAGTCAGGTCTAGCTGTTTCTGTGTTTTGTTTTGAAACAGGGTTTCTCTGTGTAGCTCCAGACTGGCCTTGAATCACAGATCCACCTTCCCACGACTCCTGATTGCTGGATTATAGGCATGGGCTACTACAACCACCTCTGTTTTACAAGAAGCCACTTATAAGACTCAGTCTATTATGTATAGGAAAGCAAGGCGATAAACACAGATTTGGGTGCATGTCTAGTTGGTAAATGGAAACTGTTTGCTTTTGTATTTGTGGATACAGATTGAATATCCTCAATTTAAAAACCTGATGACTAAAATAATAGAAGGTCCAAACCCCTTTGAAGGCTGGTCTGTCTCCAATGGAATGTTTCAGACCTGATCTCATATCACAGTTTGTAGGCACACAGGAAATACTGCATAACATAAATCTAGTACATGAGATTTTAAAAACACACAGACACACTCAAGTATTGAAGACATGCAAAATGTATCTTTGAAGTAGAAGTAAATTTTGGGGTTGAATTTGAGCATGACCACTAAGATTGTTAATATTTATGTAAATATTTCAAAGTTTAAAGAAAAATCAAAGTACATACTTCTGGTCTGAAGCATTAATTAGAACTGCTCAGTCCACATAACGAGTCTAGTATTTACGACCAAATTATTACTCACAATGCCCAGATTCAAATGTTAGTCTTTGAGACACATATATAAAGGATTAAAAATGTTTCTCTTCTGTATTAATACCCTATATAAAAAGGGCCTATTTTCTTAACAGACCACGTGCTATTTAACTAGCCTTTACTGGATTTTCTGAAGGTGGCTTTAACTATTACAGCGTTGAGGATAAATATCGGCTAAGGAATATATGATAATTTTGTTCCAATTAATATATATAAAATAGAACAATCTTTTCCTCCCAAGCACTTTTAAATACAAGTGTAACTTCTAGGTTTAATAGTTGCTTTTTAATAGCTGTGGCCAAATTACCTTGCAGAAACAATTTAAGAGATGCATAACTGTAATCCTTACTCATGGCTTCAGAGACTTCCAGCTCTCCTCCTCAGTTCCAGTGGTTCCGAGTCCATGCAAGAGAAATTCAGAGTATGTGGGGGATGACTCTATTTATTTCATGGAGGACAGAAAGCAAGGTGGTAGAGCACTGAGGACCTGATATAAGCGCCATAGTCATGTGCCCAGTGGCTATTTCCTCCAGTTAGGTGCTGCATTCTAGAGATTCCACAGCCCGCCCAAACCCCACTCCAGCTTGGAAGCAACTGTTCAGCCCAAATGGCAGGTGTTTCATATTTAAATCATAACATGGATTAAGTCTCCAATTTTATTTTATGCTAATTTGATAATATATAAATATACAGTGAAATACCATGGAACCCAACTCTTCAAGAACTTTCCAAAGTTTAGATTAAGAATGAATAAAAATATACAGCCTGCCCTTGCACTTTTTCCAATCTCCAAAGTCCTCCTCATACATAAGAATAGTCATTACAATTAAACTGCTCTATTACAAAGCAGGCTGCTTTAACAGTCTGTTCCTGTAAGTGCATATTTATTACGACATGTCTTACTGGCAAAGCTACCATCAGGATCAAATAGATTATATTCAGGAGAAATGATGTTATGAAATATATATACATACATATATATATAAACATTTTATCACCTGAACAACAGTTTTGGTTACTCTGAATGCAGCTTTTGTGGTGATTATTATTATTATTATTGTACAATTCCTTTAACTAACACTTCTATTGGAGAGCCCAATACTGTTTTCACTTTGAACTGAAGTCCAGAATGGAAACAGATTTCTGGATTTTAAACCCACGTTGATGTGACATGACCATTTATTGTGAGTTCATATTACTTATATTGAGTTTGAGGAAAGGTGAAATAGAGTTAAGAACTTTGCAATGGAGCTACAATGTGGGTAACTTGTGTAAACCAGGAGCCAACCAGCACCTGAGGTATGTCCCACTTAGTCATCCCCTGGCCATGATCTCAGAGAATCACAGAAAGTACATAACCCAAATGATGCTGAGTAATCTCGTTCACTGAAAGATTGCCTACATCTGTGAAGATTGTATTTACTTCAGTTATACTGCTCATTATTTCTTACTGAGTAAAGATTAGTATTAATTAGCAACTTGACAAAATCTATAACCACCAAGTAAATAAGTTTCTCTGCATGCCTTTGAGGAATAACCTAAACTCAAGGAGTTTCCTTCTAAAAAAAATAACCACTTAAAGAAGTATTTTGCCAAGGTCAGCCTGGAAGGCAAACATAGGCTATTAGAGAGGTAGTACAAGGGCACTAAGCTACATCCCAGGCTAGAGAATTTGACTCTGCTAGTCACAGGGCATAGGATTTGGAAGAAAAAAAAGATGCAGGATTGATGGGTCCATGGATCTAGAGAGCTGCTGGGTTCAGGTAACATGTGGCAAAGTCTGAGTTCCTGGAAAGAGACTCCCTTGGAGGCCAGTATAGGAAGCTGTGAATATAAAGTATACGGAGATCCCTGGATGCTAGAGATACATGCAGTAAATGAGACATTTACTGAAGAAAGATGCAAGCACTGAATGTAACTGGCCGAGGAGAGAATCAATGAGAGCTAAAGGCAGCAGAGTAGGAAGGGTAGGGAGACCTAAGCTACTTGGAGCCCAGAAGACTCCATCACAAGTCCCAGATGCCTGAGACAGAGTGCAGGAATTTTCTTTGCTGAATTTTGGTTTTGCTTTGGTCAGATCTTTGCTTCCTACATCCCCATACATTTCTTTTTAAATAGGAATATTTATTCTATGCCATTATAAACTGCAATTTGCAATTTGACTTTTATTGTAGAGGGCTCACAGTTAAGAGGTTGCCTGAACCTTAGAAGAGAGTCTGAATTTGTACCTTTAAACAATGATGAACTTATTAAAGACTATGGGGACTTTTGAAACTGAATTGAATATATTTTGCATTATAAATGGCCCTAAGCCTTTGGTGATAATTGTAAGGAGGTTAAAATTTAAAAATGATATGTGGGACTGGAGAGAATTCTCAGTAGTGAATAATACATGTTACCCTTTGCAGAGGACTCACATAGTAGGTCACAAACAACTGTAATTCCAATTTCTAGCTACTTAATGCCCTCTTCTGACGTAAATGGTCGTTGGGTACACACGCAGTCAAAACATTCACACATGTGTGATGACTATTCTTGATTGTCAAATTAACTACATACGGAATTAATTAAAATAACCAAAAAATGGAAGACATGCCAGTGAGAGATTTTTTACTTAATTTGAAGTAGAAAGGTTCACTTCTAATTCATATCTTGAGATAGGAAAACACAAGTCTTTAATCTGGGTCACATCTTCTGCTAGAAGTCTATATAAAGCATGGAAAAAGGAGGCTTTTGCTTTTTTCCAGTTTGTTCCATCTTTGCTAGCAAGTGCATTTCTTCAGTAGCATTGGAGCCTACTTTGCTGGAATCCCAGAATCTACTGAAGACAAGCTGAGATATCCAGCCTCATGGACTGAGAAACTTCTGGATTTTTAGACTTTTGGTTTACAACCAGGCATTGTTGAATTAGCTGAACCACCACAGCCTGTAAGTCTTCAAATAAATTGTGTGTGTGTGTGTGTGATTCAGTCTATAAGTTCTTCTACTCTAGAGAATCATAACTAATATAATATGTATCTTTTTTAAATCTAAAAAAATAAGCTTTAAAAATTAAAAATTTATGATTTGGATATCAAGTTAATAAGATTATGTAAACTGAAGTTACTTATCCCAACCCCCTGTTCCCAAATACCCACTAACCACTTTCTAAAATACTACACAGAGGCTTAATATAAAATATAAGTGCTAAGCTATTAGCTCAGGCTGTTCACTAACTATCTCTTATATTTTAAGTTAATCCATATTACTAGTCTGTTTGGATGCACACCTTCCTAGACCTGGATGGAGGTGGAAGGGCCATGGACTTCCCACAGGGCAGGGCATCCTGACTTCTCTTAGAACTGGAGAGGGAGGGGGAGTTGAGGGGGGATGGGAGGGAAATGGGAGGAGGAGAGGAGATAGAAATTTTTAGTAAATAAAAAAAAGAAAGCACAAGCAGTTGTGGACAAGACTAAAACCCATTCACCTGGTTACCTAGGAGACAGAATGCTAATGATTTTCCCCCTCAGTTTATGTTTTGATATATAAGACTGTTTGGAGAATAAAGAGAGGAATTTTCAGGATGTGAACTCAGGATTTCATGAGGGATCACTGAGAATCTCCCTCCTGTT